>NW_025953261.1:619676-1094557 GCF_022496945.1 Annulohypoxylon maeteangense
GCAACCGCACATTTGATACCTAATCTGGTCACCAAAGTCTGTTGGGTGGACAGCATCATAAACGGAAGAGAATGCTACTATCCGATCCTTCGACATTTTACGAAGGCAGATAGTAGGGTAGCAATATTTCTAAAGAAGCGGCGTCCATTACGAATAATGTAGTTGGCCCGATGGAAGTCTGGAGCACAAGGTATTAGTGGCTCATATTATTACGTAGTGCCAATCACTTTATGCAGTGTGGTATCAAAGCAACCTCCTTACTTCGCCCGGCAAGTTACTCTACATTGATTATGTACCCCTAAAAGAGTACCTACCTTATACGTTATTTACAATAGTGGTTAATTACCTAAGGTAGACAACTGTTTAATCTCATAAGCTCTGAATTGCATCTGCGCCTTACATAATAACATGGATATGTGCGTAAAATCATTAGAAACACATAGCTGCAGCAATATAAAACCCCTGACGTCTCTCGACTTATTGTTCTTATTCCTATGATGCCAATTTCTACTCATATCGTTCGTATCTGCCTATATGCTGTAGAGACGCCAAGTATCTCTCATCCTTGTACGTTCAAAGCAACGCGTCTTAGACGTTTGAACCGTCTACTACAATGGAGCCCTTCGCCATCGTTGGGTTATCCTTCAAGTTGCCTCAGGATGCTACGGATGAATCCAGCTTCTGGAAGGTCCTTGAAGAGGGTAGAAATCTTTCAACCGCATGGCCGGAGGACCGGATGCCAACGGATTCGTCTTCTATAGATGAGGTTCGCTTTTATCCCCAGTCCTTGTTTCTCTCTCTATTTGAATACTAACATTAAACCTGACAGCCCAAGGCTCGCGGGGCTCATTTTATTAAGGAGGATGTGGGCTTGTTCGATGCCCCTTTTTTCTCTGTTACGGCCAAGGAGGCTGCCGGGATGGATCCTCAGCAGCGGCTGGCGCTAGAAACTTCATACCACGCGTTTGAAAACGGTAAGTCCATGAAAAGAAGTCCTAAAAGAAGATAAACTTCCCTTACCATCTTCCATTAGAGCATGTATGCTAATTACCTGACGTCCAATCTGTGCAGCGGGCATACCAGTTGAGACTATTCGTGGAAGCCGTACTGCTGTGTTTGGGGCGACTATGTCGGATGATTATGCCAGAATGATATTTCAAGATTTTGACGCTCCGCCAATCCCAAACATTACAGGATTGCAGCCCTCTATCTTACCAAACCGAATCAGTTGGTATTTTGATTTGCGTGGACCTAGCGTACATGTCGATACAGCATGTTCTGGTAGTATGGTGGCGTTGGACATGGCGTGTCAATCGATGCAAAGTGGTAATGCTACGATGGTCCGTTCGTCCCTTATTCCGTAGCCTTTCCTTGCAGCCTCAAACTGCGGTTTAACAGAAGGATCGCTGACTAGTAAGTGGGACTATACAGGCTCTAGTTCTAGGTTCCAATTTGCTCCTCACTCCACAATCTTCAGTTGCCCTTGATAATGCAAATTTTCTTTCACCCGACGGCAAGTGCTTCAGTTTTGATGCACGGGCCAACGGATATGCGCGCGGCGAGGGCATCGTGGCGTTTTTGGTCAGGCCGCTGGGTGACGCTCTTCGCGATGGGGACATCATCCGAGCCGTCATACGGGGAATCGGCTCGAACCAGGACGGCCGGACTCCAACACTAACACAGCCGAGCACCGAATCGCAAGAAGTCCTTATCCGTCAAGTATATGATCAAGCCGGGCTAGGATTCGACCATACCAGGTTTTTCGAAGCACATGGTAAATACTTTCTAATCTTTAATATTGAGATAGGTACTAATAGAACTGCGCTTCTAGGAACGGGAACCGCGATAGGGGATCCGAATGAACTAACAGCGATTGGAAGGGTATTTAGAGATCACCGTTCGTCCGAAGAGCCTCTTTTAGTGTAAGTTGACAGGTAAATTTAACATATACAACTATTCAAACTAACTAGTTGAGAATAGGGGCTCCGTCAAGTCAAGTGTTGGTCATCTTGAAGGGACAAGTGGTGCTGTAGGCATTGTGAAGGCAATCCTAGCGCTCGAGAAGGGAGTCATCCCACCAAACGCTCTTTTCCAGGAGATGAATTCGAATATTGATGCAGATTTTTACCGCATTCAGGTAAGTCTACTTAGTAGTTAGTGGTGGCTGCTTATCTCCGGGCTTGACTGGTGATCTAGTGGCTTGGTTACCCCCGCAATTATTGCTTTTACATACGAACAGAGTGCTGACGCGACATGAAAGGTCCCTACCCGAAACATTCTCTGGCCAACACCTGGTCTACGGCGAGCTTCTGTTAACTCATTCGGTTTTGGAGGCACCAATTCTCATGTTATCCTCGACGATGCCTTCCATTATCTTCAGAGCCGCGGCCTTAGCGGCTTCCATCACTGCACCGTTGCCCCTTCTCTCGGCCCCGCACAGACTGCTAATGGGATCACACACCCTACCACAGCCGAATGGAGTGATAGTGATAGTGACGAACTCGCAAGACTTGAAAGTCCCTTGAGGCTCAAGCTACTTGTATGGAGTGCTGCAGACGCAGGTACTCTCGAGCGCATGACGAATGATTACCAAGACTACTATCAAGCTCATATTGTTGGCAGTATTGGTAGACATGATCAGCTAGCGTATACATTGGCCGCACGACGATCTAGTATGCCATGGCGTACGTTCGCAGTGATCGATGGTCAAGATGATGTGTCGCGTTTACCCATAGCCCAACCGATCCGAACACCAACTGAGGTAACGAGTATCGCCTTCGTTTTTACAGGCCAAGGAGCACAATATGTTAGAATGGGACTGGAACTACTACAGTATCCTGTTTTCGAAGAAAGCCTTCGTAGATCAGAAGAGATACTAGCAAACTTGGGTTGTAAATGGTCGATACTGAGTGAGTATTGTCAAACTCCAACACTTCGTTACCTACTGACGCGAGCCATCCAGCTGAGATTTGCAACGATCGGAACATCAATCTACCCGATTATAGCCAGCCACTCTGCACGGCGTTACAGATTGCCTTAATTGAACTGCTTCGCACATTTGGTGTAGAGCCTGCGGCCGTAGTCGGGCATTCGAGCGGAGAGATTGCTGCCGCGTACGCCATAGGTGCACTATCCCATGAGTCTGCCTGCAAAGTAGCCTACTTCCGGGGGCAACTGGCTGGAAAACTACGCGCATCAGCAATAACTCCAGGCGCCATGATGTCCGTTAACCTACCAGAGACCGAAGTGCCAGAGAGTCTTGAGAAATCGGGGGTCTCACGACTTGGAGAGCATGCAATCTGTGTCGCGTGTATAAACAGTCCTACAAACGTCACTGTTTCTGGCCCATCCGATGCCATTGATGTTTTCAAAGAATATCTCGACAAACAAGGTGTCTTTGCCCAAAAGGTCAAAACAGGTATCGCATATCATTCTCCTGCCATGCATGCTGTTGCTGCCGAATATCTCTCCTTGATGGGCACTCTTGAAGGAGAGGAAATAAAGAATCGCGGCCGCAGGATTCCCATCATCAGCTCCGTTACTGGCCAATTTATATCTCCGAAACTGTTAGCCAGACCACAATACTGGGTTGATAACTTAGTCTCGCCAGTTCAGTTTTCTAAGGCTATGCAAGGTCTTGTGAGCGTCTCACAAATGCCACCACTTCCGATTGGGATCGACACAATCACCGATCTGGTTGAGGTCGGACCACATGCGGCTCTACGAAGGCCTGTGAAAGATTCAATCACATCATCGATACGTTACCACTCAGTTCTCCAACGCAACAAGTCACCTTTGCAGACTACACTATCTGTTTTAGGAACGCTGTTCTGCCACGGACACCCCGTCTCTATTCTGGCGGGAAATCTCCAGGCTCAAGGTAACCTGCCGTTCCTAGTTGACTGTCCGCCGTACCCATTCAACCATACCCGGCGCTATTGGAATGAACCAAGAATAAACAGAGATCTCAGATTGAGACGGAGCTTGTCAACATATATGCTTGGGAAACAAGCTCATGATTGGAACGAGTTACAGCCTAGATGGAGGAATTGGTTGTGTGTAGAGACGATGCCTTGGCTTGGTGATCATCTTGTAAGTCGCCTCTTGTCAACCTATTATCACTCCCCTAACTTTTATCACTATATTAAACTGATTCCTCAACTTATCATCTTTTCTTTTAGGTTTCCGATACTATTATCTGTCCGGGAACTGGAATGATGGTTATGGCTATCGAGGCCGCAAAACAGGCAGTAATAAACAACAACCGTGTGATATCCGGGTTTCTCCTCAAAGATGCTCAATTCCTTGCTCCAGTTCTGGTCGGTAAGACACAGCATACTTCCACTGAGACTATGCTCCATTTACGACCCAATCAGAATGCATACGACAAAGAGCCCACGTCGTATGATGTCGAAATCTTCACATACCGCGACGAGCACTGGACAGAATGCTTTCGTGTCAACGTCCAAGTACAATACGATGAACATGGAACAAGCCAAGTCGATAATGGCAAAGAAAATCAATTGGACTTGGCACAAATGCGCCAACTTTCCGATCAAGCGATCGTATCTTGCACAGAGTCAGTGGACAGGCGAGAATTCTACGACTACTGTCACGAGCATGGCAATTCTTACGGCGAGTCTTTCCGGCTGTTACGTGAAATTAAGTGGGATAGAGGTAATATGTCAACTGCAAGAATTGACATGAAGACCACTGCGAAACATGTGCGAAGCAATTCTCCTCTGCATCCCGCAGTTCTAGATGCGGGAATCCATCTAGTCATGGCACAGATCTCAAAGGGTCTCGTTGAAGACATTCCAACACTTGTCCCAGTCCGCCTAGCTAAGGCATGGATTTCAGCGAAAGCATGGGACCATACAATACCATCGGTACGCTTGACCTCCATCCTTCGTCCAAAAACCAAAAGCTCCACGAAACTTGCGAGCTCTTTCTGGGGTTTGGCCGATGATGGCTCACCACTTTGGGCTGCGGAGGATCTCATAATGTTAGGCGTTTCGCAACGTAGGAATACCCAGGACGATGGAACAGATCAAACGCTGCTCTACAATGTTGCTTGGAAACCTCAACTAAGCACCTTGTGCCCTAAGGATCTACTTCAACTGTGTAACAACGCAGCCCAGACCTACGATGAAACTTCCGACAATAAGAAAGCACTTAAGTCGGAGTTTACTATGAGGATGGTCGCACGTATAGCTGTTGAAGGCTTGAAGGATGGTGAACTCGACCGTACCCCAGCATATATGTGTCGATATGTGGCATCTCTCAGACATCACTACATTGAATCACCGCATGATGACGGCGAAAATATAAATGCATCGACACTCTCCAGTCTCCTAGATGAGTGCGAGATGGAGAGTCCTGACTGTCGAGTATTTATACAAGTTGGGCGTGCGCTCCCATCCATTATTCGTGGAGAAACGGATCCATTGGAGCTAATGTTTACGACCAAGAGTGCTGAATCCCTCTACAGCCACCTTGCCAATCGGCAAATGCGCGACGGCCGCTTCGATACGTTCCTTGATCTAGCGTCCTATGAGAAACCTGGTCTAAGGATTCTTGAAGTCGGCGCGGGTACCGGTAGTATTTCTCGCCTTATCCTCGCCTCCCTGCAACGTCTCGAAAATGAAACAGGACAATGTCGCTTCTCCAACTACACTTACACGGACATCTCACCCATGTTCTTTGAGTCTGCGAGTAGCGAATTGGGAGATTTTCAAGGCAGGCTGCAATTTAAGACGTTGGATCTCGAATTCGACCCAGAGAAACAGGGATTTGTACATGGGAGCTACGATCTAGTCATCGCGGGTCTTGTATTACATGCGACATCAAACCTAACCACAACCTTGGGGAGAATACGTGGACTTCTCAAGCCGGGCGGTCGCATCGCATTTCAAGAGGTTATCAACCCCAAAAATGCGTGCGCTCATGTTACCTTTGGCACACTTGGGGGTTGGTGGCTCAGCACAGAAGACTGGCGCAAACATACACCCCTCTTGACAGAAGAGCGTTGGCATGAGCTGTTACTTGAAACGGGGTTTTCAGGCGCGGATCTAATACTTAGGGATTATCAAAGCGATATCTCTCATCTCTGCAGCATGATTATTTCGCAAAAGTTGGATACCGAGAACGCCGGAGGAAAACCAAATGGTACCATTGACCATGAACAGGGCAAGACTTGGCTCCTCATCGATTCGGACTCAGAATCACAGCGTGCTGTAGCAGCGAAGATCAATGAGACATATGAGAGCACGCAAGTTTTACATTTGACCGATATAACTAGAGAGGGATGGGCTTGTCCGCCAAACCAAATCGTGGTGTCTTTACTGGAGATTGGCGCGTCATATCTAGCCACCCTCTCCGAGCCGAATTTCCAAACCTTGAAGAAGCTTATTCAAGGCGTTGAAAACCTACTATGGGTTAGTTCTATGCCCTTTACTGACGACAAGATGGCCGATCCGCATTCAGCCGTAGCCGCAGGCTTTCTTCGCAGTATCCAGACCGAAGAACCTGGGAAACATATCGTCCTCCTTGCGATTGATTCAGTTTTCTCCTCGACGGAAGTCAAGTTCGTGGTTGATGTCCTTGATACATGTTTTGCGAAAGAAAATGCATCTAAGGAACTCGAATTCGTTGTGCGTGACGGTCATCTGAGCATTGGGCGCATGATGAAGGATGTCGAGCTTGATGCGGAACGCCTGAGCCGTGTGGAGCCAACACTGCGGACCGAGCCGTGGAACTCTGGTCCGTCACTGGCTCTCGAAGTAGGGACTCCAGGTCTCCTAGACACGCTACGTTTCGTTGAGGATATCGAGTACCAAATCGATCTGGGCCCGGAAGAGGTTGAACTCGAGGCTGTGGCGTGGCCTCTGAGCTTCCGAGATATGTTCGTTGCACTTGGAAGATTAGAAATGGGAGGGCTGGGCGTCGAGTGCGCAGGTGTCGTGACTCGTGTCGGGCAGGCCTACCCACATGATCTCCGTTGTGGTGATCGTGCTGTGATGATATATTTAGGGTGCATGAGGACTCATCCAAGAGGCGTAGCTGATTTAGTCGTCAAGATCCCTGATTCTCTTTCCTTCAATGAGGCAGTTGCGGGAATCAACCCAGGAATAACAGCATATCACTCGCTAGTCAACGTAGCACGGCTACAGCCTGGCGAGAAGGTTCTTATCCATTCTGGAGCTGGAAGTACCGGTCAAATGGCTATTGCAATCGCGAAATTACTTGGCGCAGAAGTGTTCACGACGGTTGGCTTCGACGATAAGAAACGACTACTCATGGACCAATTTGACATCCCCGAAGATCACATTTTTTACAGCCGCAATACATCGTTCGCAAAAGGCGTAATGCGCATAACGAACGGCCGCGGAGTCGACGTCGTGCTAAACTCTCTATCGGGAGAAGGGTTACAGGCGAGCTGGGAATGCATAGCCCCATACGGGCGGTTTGTGGAGATTGGGAAAGCTGACATCGAAACGAATGCATCGCTACCCATGAGAAGCTTTGCTAAGAACACATCTTTCGCCGCGGTTGATCTGGTCCACCTTTCCCAGACAAATACCAAATTGATGCGTGAGCTAATTGAGAAAGTCCTCGCTCTAATCGCTGGGGGCGAAATCGGTGCGCCAGCACCTTTACATCTCTACAGCCGGCTTTCGGGGAGAAAGGAGAATGGTGCTGCACGCAGAGAGATGCAGAAAGGCGGAGGGAGCTGGAGACGGAGGACGAGAGCGAGGAGGAGATGGAGCTTATAGCCCCTATAGGGCTAGCTTAATAACTATCTATGGATTTCTTTTGTACAGGCGTTTTGAGGAACAGGAAGGAAAAGGAGGAAAAACAACAAAAACATAAAAACAACACCAGCCCTCGCGAGAGGGTACGAACTAGCCCTAGAATAGGGCGACGAGATCCCACAGAGGGGACCACAAGCAGTGGAACCCCATAACCAACCACTAGACCAACCTTCTAGTTCAAGACCTGCAAAGCCCTCCCCCGGGAGGGCTTGGGATTAGGCCGATCGATAAGTAGCGATCGCTAATCAGGGAATGTTGAGCCCCCGAGGCAAGATTTGGCATCATAGTATCATCAAGATCATCAGTATTTTGTAAATAGGTAGTAGAGCTTGCCACGTCCCATACCCCTAGGGAGGTTGCGAAGAGAGGCCCACGCCCGTTCGCTCAGACGTTAAACAAATCAATCAATCAATCAATCAATACATCTCTACAGCGTGTCCAATGTCGAGAAGGCCTTCAGATATATGCAAAGCGGTACAAACACCGGCCGCATTATCATAACAGCGAGCGATAGTGACATTGTTCCGGTAAGACTTATGGAAATAGATCGTTGGTATGCCCGTCACTAACTCCTTAACAGAAATTCCTGCGGTTGAAGAGTACCTGGGAGTTCGATCCTAACGCATCATACATCGTCGCCGGAGGATTCGGTGGTATCGGTCGTGCCATACTTCGATGGATGACAGATAGGGGCGCCAGGAATATTATCGTCCCCTCGCGCTCCGGGCCGTCTAGTCAGGCAGCACTAGACGTAGTCTCAGAACTTACGGCTAGGGGAGTTCGATTGATAACGTCGTGCTGTGATGTGGGATCAGCTGAAAGTTTATCTGCATTGCTTCAAGAGTGTGGTACTAGCATGCCTCCCATTAGAGGATGTATAAACTCTGCCATGGTGCTCCAGGTTCGTGCTCTCTACTTGCATCCCACTCTACTCCTCCTTCCCCTTTCTCCCCCATCTCTGTAGCCCCATATTTTCGCTCTTCTCTCTTTCTCCACTTTTACCCCTTTTCTTCCTCTGCCAGACCAGCACTTACAAACGAAATAGGACTCCATCTTCGAAAACATGACGCACGCAGAATGGACAGTAACAATCCAATCCAAAGTGAACTCAAGCTGGAACCTACACAAACTCCTCCCCCAAAACCTAGACTTCTTTATCCTCCTCTCCTCGCTATCCGGCGTCTACGGGTCCCCAGGCCAAAGCAACTACGCCGGCGGCTGCACCTTCCAAGACGCACTAGCACGCAGCCGCACCGGCGCCGGCCACCGCGCCTCCGTATCCATCAACCTCGGGTGGATGCGCACCATCGGCATCATCGCAGAAACCGAACGCTACCGCCACAACCGCATGAACGTCGGCGACATGGCCAAAGTCGAAGAACCGGATTTCTTCGCCCTGCTAGACCATTACTGCGACCCGCTCCTCCCACCCCTCGACGCAGACCACTCCCAAGTCCTCATCGGCGTCATCACACAAGCCCATTTCCGCGCGAGAGGCGAAGCCCCGAACCACATGGTAAGCCGCCCGCTATTCGCCAGCCTCGAGTCCCCGCACATATACGGCACAGGCGCCAACGCATCCTCCGCCGCCGCGGCGCAAGAGGATTTCCCGGCTCTCTTCCGACAGGCTCGTTCCCCACGCGAGAAAAGCGAGGTGTTCGTCGCGGCGCTTAAGGCGAGGCTGGCTCGTGCTTTGGATGTACACCCCGGAGACGTGGATCCCAGGAAGAGTCTGTCGGATTATGGCACGGACTCGCTGATGGCGGTTGAGTTGCGGAATTGGATTCAGAGGGATTTTGGCGTCACGTTGGCGGTGTTTAATATTATGGGCGGCGCGGATATTGCGGCTGTTGGGGAGTTGGTTGCTGAGAGGGCGGAGGGTTAGGGGTGGGGTTGATTTTGGGGGGTTTAGATAGGTACCTAGTATGGAGGATTTTGGTTTGTGCGGTATGGATGAAGATGTGATGCTCGTGGAAAGTGGTGGGTGCAAGCCGGGTTAAGGGGGTTGAACGAGCTGGTTCTTGTCGCCCGTTGAATAGTGAGGATCCTGTAGTTTTTCCTGTAATTTTCGGGGTTATAGATGTAGGCGATGTTTGAAATCTTTTCTACAATCAAAATGGGATCTCCCATGTATGGAGCTCATATCTGATTATGGCTGTGATATGTTCGAAGAATTGTGTGTAATGCGCATGATGATAATCATGTGCTTACAATGATTGGACATGGGCATGGGGGCACATTCGTATAAGAATATTCCTTGATAAAATAATGTGGTGGAACGGATTATGGATGGGAAATCGCCAACGAAAAGGACCGTATCCATTACGTCGTGAAAGTGATGGTGTAGTCGTGATAATATGCCCTACATATCCGTTTACGACTGATAGAGTGCACGAAAATATTGAGACGGGTGCAAGTGAAAAAAAAATTAAAAAGGCAAAAAAAAGCTCGGAACTGAATTGAATTCAGAACCTACGAAAAACCTCCGTTGAGCGGCCGTGGTGTCAAGTGCAGTGTTTCAACCGCTCCACCATTCGGCAAGCTCTGTCGAAGTTTTCTCTGGCCTCAAGTCACCCGAGGGAATTCCTCTTAGTGGGGTCGGTTAAAAGAGTGTTGTTTATTATATTATATAAGTCTTGTATCGTCGAAAGATCTATTGGGTGCAGCGACAGCAAGGGTCGTGATGATGACTCATCCCAATACTGCACACTTGTTCCCCACTTATCTCATCATCTCCACCTGATCTAAGTAGTGCGTCTAATATCAGGAACTCCCACCATGTTGTTCTATCATTTCATTCTATAGAAAATAATTTTTCATTGCTCTATCTTCGAGGCTTCGCAGACGGGTACTCCTTTCTTCTCCAAGCCAGACGGCCTCTTTCCTTTCCCATGAGATACTCCAGATGGAATCATATAACACTTCTCATGATTATTCCAAACTTTAAATCCAAGGTAAATCTATCATCGTCTGGTAAATTCATATCAGTTGTATCAATTTCTACATTGACTGTCAGATCTTTTGATTGCCCAATATAAATTAAGCGTAGATTTAGACCATAGAGCAAAGAGTCCCACTCTTATTCTTCCATTCTCCCATTTCAAAACAAGGATTCTGGTAGGCAGGTTCTTGGTTTCTACGCATGATATTTAGTATGATTTGTAGGAGCAATCATGATTCTCGCCTCTTATAAGAGTGTCTCCTTATTGGATCTCGGAAAATAGACGGGAACCAAGAGTGAATATCTCGACCACCGAACGGAGGAGACTAGATGTTGGTACGTTCAAGAGAACGTCTCAACCCACCTGATCTATCCATTTAACTTAACTCATATAGAATCAGAGGAGAAGAATCAGGGGTAACTGAGCTTATGTAATCCAGAGATTGACATAATCTCATTCGTAGGTAAATACCCCCATATATGCATATATGCGGGGTACTTATCGATCTATGCAGGTTGGTAAAATAAAAGCTCTTTTTAGTTTATACATGGATTTCGAAAGCTTCATCCATCTTAACTTTACACACATTCTTGTGATTGCTTCGATTCCCTTCATTATCAATACATCTTTTCAACAAACATTGCGTATTTCGCACTTTGGTTAACAGTACTCTCTGGCCAAGTCAGGTATCGCTTTACAGCTACTTGGGATTCATACTCATGTTTGTTCACGTCAGTATGCTGCAGGATTATCGATCGATTTTGTGGTAACACTTGACTGCGAGCTGCACCCAAGCGGGAAGGTCTCATTTATTGAGAGTATCAAGAGATTTCGATTCGTCTAGATTCACTACCCTCTGGATTTTTAATGTATCCGGTGCGCTAGTTCACTTCATTTGCCTTGGCCATCCGAGTTCACGACCCCGCGATTCATACGTTCCATATCGGACGAGCTTTTCTACGCGAGAACCGACGGTAGTGTATCTGTTGGGTAGGTGAGATTTGTGTTGCATAAAGGTAAGTCGCTTTGACTGGTCTGATAGAAAATAGATACCATTATTAGAAGTTTCTACTATGGATCTTTCGTTAGGCGGCCAGTCAAATACAGCCCCTCACCACTTGGGGCTTTGCATCAATGCCTTTGGTGCTGTTCAGCTGTTCAGCCGTTGTTCTAGAAATGAGTCTATCGGTCACAGCTGTAAGGAGCTGAGGATCCTTTATGCGCCACCGGGGAACTACACCAGGAACAACAGGAACAACATGAACAAGGCGCTGCCAATCGATTAGTCGGTTACAAGTTTGGCCAATTCTGGGGTCATTTTCGTCACCAAAGACAATCAAGACCCAATTGCTTCCTAGCTCATCCTTGCGGGCGCGTGAGAAAGTTGACCGACCAAGGCGAACCTTGGCGCAGCCACCAGAGCCTATTGGATGGTATCGGCACTATGACAACCGGAATATCCAACATGCTACGTAGTATATTTGCTCCGCCGCCTGCTGACGAACAGGAGAATACTGGATGTTTCTTGTAAAAGGTCATCAGGCCCTTTCGCTGATTTCCAACTCATTTCTTATCACAAGCTTCCGGCACCTGTCGAATATTCGTATCGCACTGTCAGACACAATCACTAGACCGAGATCAAAGTTATTACTAACATATCGTATTCGGGCCACGATTGTTATCCCTTCTTTCATCCAACTGGTCTCGTTGGCTGACCAACTTGCGGCTTACACAAGTGCCGAGACGGCCGAGAAGGAAGAATATTGTTTCCTCGCTTGATCGGATTTGAGGATCTTCATTCCCCACGACTTGTTCAAACATAGAATCGTCGTTTGCCCCACGTTACTTTTACCGTTAGCGCTTTCAACTCTCGAATTCTTATACAAAGGAAACGATATTGTGATATTAACATGTTCCGATTTGCTTAAAAAGACGTCTTATTTCGAAATCCTGTCGATAGAGTGCCGGAGGAAGCCCGAGAGCCAACCAACATTGGAAGTTTGGGATTCGAGTTTAACCCTGTGCCATATGGTGTAACCTATTGAGAATTGGGAACCCAGCAAAGACGGTCCTTCAATAATGGATACTACTACGTCGTCGAACAAGGAACGATCGTCGCATATGGCACTTGTCTATGCTCGATTGTTCAAGCCGCGACCATCTGCTCGAAAAATTAAGAAGAGAAATTCAATGCCGGCGAAATCAAATGACCAGAAATCAGTCGACTCTTCGCCGCCTTCAACAATTCGTCCAGATGTTGGTGTTCCTAAGCATCAAAATCGAGCAAACCAGATTCAAGCCACCGATTCCAATTTTAGAACCCTGTAAGTTTCCCTTTACTGCAGCAAATTCCCCGAATGGCCAGAATCGTGACGAGATCAGCCCCGTTTCAGCTCGCGAACCATGATTGCTCCCAAGAGGATTCTATTCCCAATTGGTTTCTTCGATTTCCAAAGTTGGTTATTTTATCAGCTGAAACTCGATGCTCGATATCCGACACCGTATTACTGTATCCTCATAATACATTTAATACATTCAATACGTTCGATACACCCAATAACATACATTCATCCCAGCATGGCGTCATATCTTACTTGATCAAGCTACTTTAGTTCTCCCGAAGCAATGCACGGCGTTCTTAAGGGGTAGATGTATTTTGTCAGGGGTTAGTTAATTTCCACGGCGATGCGCTACGCAAAAATAGCCTCATGGCACTCGCCAACAGTCAAGTGGCCGCCTATCACGAATCGAATGTCTTAACTAGGACTGCGTAGTCTCTGGTCCAAGCTAAACACAACAGGCTAGGTGGTGCGGTAGTTGTCAACAAGTCAAGAGCAACAACGTGCTAACCTACATGGATTTCTGACCCTATTTTTGACCCTTTTTTGACCCTTTTTTTTTTACCTAGAAGTCTAGCTGGTCTAGCTAGGGTTACGACTTCGCTACCTCGCTACCTCGCTCAAGCTACCAGAAAAGTTCGTCAACCCGGATGATGCAAGGCACGTCTTGGTCTTTTAATCTCTGCAGACCCATCTAAATGCGACGATCTTCACCTCCGATTTTCTATCTTCTACCTTTGTACTCCTCTGAGCTGAGTTACTGCTCTTGCTAACTTCCTTTTCTTTTTTTTCTAGATTATTCTCGAGACATCAAAGATCTCAATCCGCATCTTCGGCAACTCTGCGACCGCGATTTGACGATAACTTGTTGAGACCCGTAGCGGCGACAGGGTCTCGTCCGATGGGCTCCACCATGGCTTCGTATTCATCTCACAACCCCGGATCTACTCCTGACTCCTATATAAGGCGAGACTCTTCGCCAAGAGAATCAGCTTCGAGGACCGATCGCTCAAGCTTCAACGCAATTGGGCCAGCATACGCCCAGCAAGCTCAGCAAGCGCAGCGACCAGTAAAACTTCCTCCGTCGATGATGAGTAACTATGCGCAAATAGATCCCCGACCTGCAATGTATAACCGATCCGGAAGGCCGACGAGTAGCGCCTCGAGCGTTACGAGCTCGGTCAGTACAAACGACACATTCGATGCCATTCTTGCGAGTCCGGCCAGCAGTAGAACGAGCTTCGATTCTTGGAATTCGAATCCACGGAGAGTCGAGTATGGATGGCAGCGACCGGCACCGATTAAACAATACCGACGAAGGAGAGAAACCGGAGAACTTTTTGATGCTTTACCGGAAGAGGTTCTAGGACTCATTCTAGATGAGGTAAAGAAGTTGCATCTAAAACCCGGTAGTGCAAGCTGCGCAACATGCATGATGAGAGACATGTGCTCCGCCGCCGTATCGGCACGGAAGCTATTGAAGGTCGCTCGGGTTGCACTGTGAGTTTCTCAAATTTCTTAGCAGCATCCAGTAAATTGACCAAAAGTGAAGGTATGAGGATATTCAACTTATCGGAGCAGACTCGCATGCACAAAAGAAACGATATAAGCTGAATTTTGGCTCCCGCCTGGTTCTACTTCGCCGGACACTGAGATCGAATCCTGAGCTTGCAGCAATGGTCCATACCCTGAAAGCACCCGCTATCCCCCAAGGTGTCGCAGTTGACCTGTATCAAAATTTAGTAGCTTCTGTCATCATGGCATGTCCCAATTTCGAACGATTGATTGGATTTCACCAGAACCACGATTATTCTTTCAATCGCTTATTCCATGCTTTATCGACCAGGCGAAAGTTGGTAGAAATGCATTGGACGCTGGAGCCATCCCAATTCCAGCGGAAACGCCGCCTATCGAACGCCGCAGCCCTGCTAAATTCGGAGAACCCCAACTTTCAGGAAGCCCCCGGCGATCTTCTACCGGAACAAAGTGAAGACTTTCTTGAGCTACATACCGATTGGGAACATTTGAAAACTCTTTCAATACATTGCCTCCCGGGCGCTACTCTAACGCCAATCTCACTTATTCCGGACATAGTGTCTCGCTTACCGGCGCTTGAGAATCTTCATTTATCTCATTTACCCTTCACAGCTTTTAGCGATGCGAATCTATTGTCATTGCCATCGTTAAAAACCCTCACCTTATCGCATCTTCCGGGCGTATCTAGCGAAGGCCTTTCATCCTTCGTGAGACGTCCTCATTGCAGGACGATTCGAAAACTCGTCCTTCAACATGTTGATGTGGACTCGTTGCCTGCGCTTAGTCAAATTCTCTCCAATCTTACATCCTTGGAGTCATTCGCTCTGGTGCAGAATTCTATGCCGATTATGCCACCAAATGAGATGATATGGCTATATCCTTATCTCGCGTCACCTTCACTTCGCAAATTGCACTGGGACATTACAAGTCATCCATCATGTGCAAGCATGGCGGATTCGGTCCTCGCGAGAAGCATAGCAGCAAACGGATTCCCATCGCTCCGGATCCTAAGGACGCCTAACGATCCGGAAGGGATTTTCCAATCGCTTTGCAAGCCGGTCGAGAATATTGAAAACCTTGAGATAGCCAACGAACAGGTTCGTGGGCTTATTACTAAGTGCACTTCGCGACCTAGTCCTCCCGCTACACCAACAACTCCCAGTACACCGAAGACGCCAAGCAAATCTCCCTCGGGCCTCCATTTCCCGATGGAAGACCAATTGTTCCCGTCTAAGGTGTCGAGCAATCTATCGCAGGCGCGTCTCGCGGCACAGAGTAGGTTGGAGGCGGCACGGCAGACCCCACGTTTCACCATTAACGTGATCGGGGACGACGGAAGTGTGGTAGAAAACTACGGCCTCGCAGGTTATATGGGACAGACCGAGTCGAAGATCGGTTATTGTGTTACGCCTGATGAACATGCCACAGATGAAAATGGCGGTCTAATTGATATTGCGGACGTTCTCGGCGACGGGGGCGAGAACGTGAAGGTCGAGGGCAGGGACGGGTGCAGCGGACGCTGGAATACTTACAGCGGAAACGTGATCGATAAGAAGGATCGCGAGAGGTGGTATCATACGGAACGTGGGCGATGGCATTCGGTGCCTCTGTCTTAAGCGTTGGGGGGAAGGCGATCTGGGGTGGTAATGATGTTCGGTCTTGGTGCACGTTTACGTATATATATATACCCTCTTGTAGAAACGGATGAAGGGGTGAGGATAATGTGTTTCGTAGTGGTGGAGGTGGCGACGGGTGTGGCTCCTGTGATTTAATTATACCTATGTTCATACTAGGATACCCCGTCTGGTAATTGAATTTTATTTCTGAGGCTTCAAATGATTGTTGTTCGATGTGAACTTGACTTATACCCCGGTAAGATGGAAGTACTGGTTTGTTTTGTGGTGAAATTAGACCAATAGCGGTTCAGGGGGTCTCGTTGTTACCAGTAACGAAAAAGGGGCGAGCTTTCTGTTACCCCGTAACACAGAAAGCCCGACCATCGGCGCCGAGCATGCTGAACTAAGCCCGAGCAAGCCGCGCAAAACGTCATTGTCTCCGATTTTTTTTGTCTTTCCCCAAACAACTCCAATAAGTTACCTCTTCACCTTTACACAATTAACGACAAAATCAACGACCTACATATTCACGCTTCAAGTCTTTAGACTGAATAAATTTCATACTTAGATTCTACGTGTAATCCTACCTTCTACTACACTTAAACTTCAAGAACCGCAAAAATTAGGTAGTCGTATCTATCTTAGCGATGCGATCTTCCTTGCTACCCCGAAGATCGCTGCGTCGCGTCTGCGACACTTGCAAACAGCAGCAGCGCAACCACGCGCCGTGGCCAAACTTCAGCCAGGCCGCCGCCCTGAGCACAACCGCACCGACTAGAATCGCCTCTTCACGGCAACCTACCTGTACCAGTACCAGCTTAATACCAATCTCACGCGGAACACCAACCTGCAATCACATACGGCAGTCCCGGCGCATATCAACAAGCGCCGCATCTCCAGCCGAACCCCCGACCTCGCAAGCCACCCAAGACCCAGAAACCGAAACCACCACCACCCCAACACCCACCCCCGCGCCCACAAAAACCTTCTACGACCTCTTCCCACAAACCCTCCCTTTAGGCCCCCCACCCGCCAGCCCCTTCGCAATCGACCAGCGCGCTCTCCGGCGGGAATTCCTAACCCTCCAAGCGAGCGCACACCCGGACGTCGCGCCCCCCGGCACGTCCTCCAAGCGGCGCGCGGAAGCCGTATCCGCGCGCATCAACGAGGCTTACAAGACACTATCGCACCCGCTCTTACGCGCGCAGTATTTGTTGCATTTACAGGGTATGGATGTAGCGAATGATGAGACGGGCCGGGTGGAGGATCCGGGGTTGTTGATGGAGGTTTTGGAGACAAGGGAGGCGATTGAGGAGGTTGAGGCTGAGGAGGGGTTGGAGCCGTTGCGGGTGCAGAATGAGGCGAGGATTGGGGAGTGTGAGGGGAGGCTGGAGGAGATGTTTGGACGGGGGGATTGGGAGGGCGCGAGGGGGGAGGTGGTGAGGTTGCGGTATTGGGTTAATGTTAGGGATACTATTAGGGATTGGGAGAGGGGGAAACCGGTTGTGTTGCATCATTAGGGTGTGTGTTGATGCTGTGTGGCTTGTTAAGGGGTGGTAAGACTCCATGAATTCAAGCTGCAGCCCTTGATATCTATCAGGCCCTCCTTCTCGCATGAGGACGATGTGGTAGGCTTTTCCTAGAAGGGGTCGTCGACACCACCGCTTTGTTCGTTTTAGGCACGTCAGATCCGGTATTCATATAACTGGTCGTGTATAGTATGAATCCGATCCTGGTATTCCTATCCAAATATCGCGTAGTTTGCAGCCTTGGGGGCGGAATCGGTGATGTATTCGACTTGCACCTCTCGCCCAAAAACATCACCGCGTTTTCCTTCTGTGGGCTTTGGCGTTGCAAGATGCGATAGACGCCGGAGCTTTCGTTATACTGCTTCGGACCGAAATCGAGTTTCTTGTTGAAGATGTCCTTTTTGTAGATACTCTTATCACCAATCTGGCCGCGCCAGAGTCTAGTGTGTTCCTGGAAGAGGCCTGTGTCAAAGACTACTGATTGCACATCTCCATACTGTTCCTGGAAAATATGATCGAATATTGTTGAGTCCTGGTTTTTGATGACTTGGCCCAGCTTAATGAGTTTCAAGTTGGATATCAAGCCGAGTGCCGACTGAGAGTCGTAGTGGTTTTTGAACTCGCCCAGCTTTGTATCCGTAAGAAAAAAACCCAGCTTCGCCAATGCAACTGCGAGATCGTGGGTCTCACACCAGTTAGTTTTTAGAAATCTGTCTGCGAAGCCTTCTAGTTTTTCCATTTCGCCAGTATGGATATTGAACAGCGACACGATACTGTTGATCCGCCTCATATTATCAATGTCGTGTGGAAATTTCTCTTTTAGCATCTCGATCGCTTCAGTGTCTCGCAATACAACCATGAAGCTAAAAGCACTTGCGACTAGTGTCAGCTTGGATAGCCGTAAATACTCCTTTGCATGGCTGCTGTTTTTCAAACCCTCGTCTTCAATCCAATTGTATTTGATGCTCATGGCCGTGAGGAGAAGAACAGAAATGTCCAACTTTTCAGATTTTCTTGGACTTCTCTCTAGAAACTTTCCATCTTCAATGAGATCTTTGAATATGGAGCGGGAATAGCCACATTCTAGCAGCTTACACGCGGAAAAGAGCGTATCTACCCAGTCCGGGGTGTCTCTCCAACGGTGATATTTATGTCCCATCAGTCCTGTCTCCGGATAGGTCTGTTTGAACCAATCCGCAAACTCCTGTGAACTTTGAAAGTTTTCCACATCTTTCTTCCCTCCCTCCTCATCAGCCCTTTCTAGATTTTTTGCCAGCTCCTCTAGCATAATCTCGGATGTGATGGACAGGCCATTAACCGCGTCAAGCATTCGATTCATAGCGCCGGTAGGGATAAATTCTGCCCGCTTCTTGTATATGATATCGTGTTCAACTTGAGCCCAGGCATGCATAACTATAGTCGTAACTTGAATCTCCACCCACTTGACAGCTTTATTATTCATCCTTACGCGTAGGTGTCCAGCGCGGTAACCAGAGTGCCTCCAATACTGGCCTATTTTACCATCTGGAGCAGAGTACCAATCCCCGATCAGGTAATCTTCCGGTTGCAGATTGTTTCTGTCGTGGATAGTCCGAGACTTTGTAGTGCTGAGCTTTGTCGCCTCTACAACGAAGTGTCCGGAGCTTTCGATGACTTCAGCAACTTTCAGTACGTCATCAGGGAAGTAAACCAAAATACGGACTCCTGCGCGATCCGAGATAGCACTGTGGAGTTTATCAAAGGCCTCTTTCTTGCTTGTAAATCCCTGGTCCTGTTTCCAGAATTTTATGGCTAGTTTCTGGACCTTCTTCGCTAAGCTTTCATATGTTTTGGTTCTTGCCGAAATTTGGGTCGGGAACGTCTTTATAGGATCGAAAAGCCGTTTACATAAATCGCTAACTTCTCCTGTCAATCTTCTGTAGTTAGCTATATCGGATTCGTATTTCCCAAGGAATTCCATTGCGGCTTCTTGCCACACGGATCGTTTGCGTTCTTTTGAATCCTCTGAAATTATAACATGAACACCCTCAGAACTTCTTTTGGGGCACATATTGATTGATGGAGATGTGTTATGTAGGAATGTTTCAACAGGTTCACGGGAGATTTTGATACAGATAGAAATAAGTTAAACTGCGGAGCTCAACATCATATAAGATATTATAAAGTTGAGATGAGTAGGGGCAAGTATTCATGGGGGCCATTTACACCAATACGGGGACCCTGGGTACCTACAGGGAGGTATTAGACAATCGGTGTGAGTAAAAGGAAAGTCTGCGGACGCCATCGACGTCAAGATCAAGTACATCTCCACCTAGAGCCTCAAAGGTAGGCACCTAGTGCTATATTATTCACATTAAATATCTGGGTATGCTATTTCAGCTGAAGTTGTGTATCTTCCTTCTCCGAAATGATATATCGGTACCATGTGCTGGGGTCGGGTCAGCTACCGCTTTTGTCGAGCCGGATCCCAAAATAGGAAATCTGCAAGGTAGGAAAGTTATATTTCCTCTGCATCATGTCAGTAATCAGTGCATTGTGGCCGAGTGTGCAGCCTCAGCCTTCATATCCCACTTTTCTACTTCGCTCTTCGCTCTTCGCTATCTATTGCTCACCGAAAACTTCACCATATTGATCACCTAAAGGTAACATTCAGCCATGTTGCAGCCGGTGTTCTCCGGCATTAGACACTCCCGAGGTCGTTTATTCTTCTCATCGATGTTTTCCGACACCCTCCGTCACGGTACTGTTCTCTACTTGCAATAGCACAATAGCACAATCAGCTTGCACCTCGTAATGTACCTATATAGCTCATACTTAACTATTAAAATAGCTCAAACGTCCTCTCAAACAGTTTCCCATCACTCGCCATATCCATGGCCTCTCCCTTCATCAACCCATGGACATAGCATTCTCCAACAAGCAGATAACGTTGCTCCCCGAAAGGCCGTATACAGAACGGCATTTTCCCGCCGAACAAAACGCAGACAAGATCACCCTTTTCCATGACTGCTGGTCCAAGAACGTAGTATCCTTTGCTGGTACGAGCAAACTTACGATTCTTCGAAGCGCCATTCGCCATACGACTCCATTCCTCCTCCACGCCGTTCAATTGATCTCGTCTCCCTAAGGATCTCAACCTCAACGAGATCATGTCTGACTCTCCGAGAGTATTGACGAGGTATGTCGCTGCTTGTTTAAGCCATACAGAGTCATCAATATCAAGGTACATTTTCCCTTCTCTTCCTGCAGCTTGCACGCAGCCATTGCTTAATGTCTGCATGAATGCGAAAAATGCTTCATCTCCGTTCAAGTATGGATCATCTAGGTCAAAACGACCCTTTCCGCAGATCTCGCGCCAAAGATATTCGACGACTGTATCTTGATCTCCATTCCCTTTGATGCGATAAACTTCTTTGTTCACTAGAACCCTAGAGCACGCTTCGATCTCGTCAACTTCTAAACCATGGATCTGAAGAACGGCAGTGTCGCCGCTTATCTCCAGTTTCGGTACCGAGACACCATGCGCTCGATGGGGGTTTATCGGTTCCGACAAGATGAATCCTTGGTAGTTTCTCCAGTCCGGCACCCACGATGGTAGTTTGGATACGTCTGATAGCCATGTCTGCTGGGAAAATATTTGATCTTTGGTCTCTTGGTTGGAAGGAAGGCTCTTGCTTGTGTGCTGTACGGCTGCTAAAGAGATCAAAGCGGAATCTCCTTCGCTTCCTTGCAATGCTCGCCTCGCAATGTCTTTATACACCTGTTCTACACTTATTTCATAATCGGCCTTAAGCGACACAAGTTCATGATTCGTGCAGTAAGTCGGCTGGAGTGAGTAATGGCCGAGGAATGCAAAGATGCGATCTCTGTCATCTGTGAAATGGAGAGTACGAGCTCGATGAAGCTCATAGATGAAGTTGAACCGGTTCGCGTGATAGCTATTCTTGTCTGGCTCAATGAAACGCTGGAAGAAGAACTTGATGGTCGATGTTCTTATATCATACGCTTTGCGAAGATGATGGTATCCTGCGAGTCTCTCGCACACGCCGTATAGCATCCCCCAGTCGATTTCTTCGTCCCCCCAGAACAACGTCGCTGGTGCCTGAGTTCCAATCTCCTGCACAACCCAACCTCGTGTGAACTACGCTTATAGTAAGCAATTGATATTAGGTACCTAGTCAGAACTTGCATGTTCGGTTGGACTTACCCATTTGCGCCCTGTGATATGGTGTAGTCTCCTATGATTTTCCCCTACTTCTTGTTCCAAGTCTTTGACAAGTCCTACATGAGACTTGTCATTCGAAACTATGCTCTGGAATATCCCATGTAGCCTATGAATCAAGTCGAAGGCTAATCCTGCTTCTCTTTTCTCGTCTAGCCCGAGCCAGACAAGAACACGATCTGCTTTTTTGTAGATTATGTTCATGAATCGTACCTGCTTGCTTCTTTCATCCAAATCATCTTGGTTGACGCAAATTTGATCGGCCCAGATACGACGTTTCTTTCTTGGAAGCCGGAGCCTTTGTAGTGCTGCAAAAATGCCACCCGTTTTCAATTTCAAGGGGTACTCAGTATCATCATCATCGAGCATAAGAATCTCCCATTCGCAGTTCGGTGGTCCAGGCTCTGCCCAGACGTATGATATTACCTCGTGGTTGTTGAGAGAGTCTATTTGGACTGTTTGCAACGTTCCTCTCAATGGGTCACCTGGAACTCCGGCGTCCAAGGTGAAGACCCGAATATGGTTATTGATCGTGATTGGTCGATATTGATAGCTTGGCAGGGTCCTTGGGGGAGGTGACGTAGGGACGTCGTCGCCTTTGAGTCCGGGAACTCCGTCCATGCTGATACCTAGATGCACAATAGTTATGTGCTTCAAATCATCTACCTAGTATTCGTAGGTAGGTACCTAAATTTGTCTATCCCGGAGACAGATTGAGACAGAATAGGTTCAGAAGTATGCACACATAGGTATATTATAGTTTCGCATTTGTGTTAATACCTAGGTGCCTGCCTACCTACCTTGTATATTAAGAGCCCTTATGCACTACTCTACAGTCTACAACCACCTGCGCATGACCCTCCAGGCTTCGTCTTTAGCTAGGCACCTAGCTGGCTGAAATACCTATCGTCATCACGCCCACCATTACAAAATCAAATGATACGATGGCTTAGATACTACATCACGATTTACATGTAACCCTCCTGAGATGCCCAAAAGTCCAATCGGCCCCCACGAAGTAAATACCTAACAAAGCCTAACCATACATTCTGCAAAAACATACCTACACTTCTTCGCTCTTATAATTGGAACATTCCTTGATTAAACCTTCCATACCATACCCTACCGATCTACACACCAATACGCTAACACGAATTCCTCCTAGGTACCTATGTATTTATCACCTATCCGTCTTCGTCTTTGTTCGTTTCGACCGCCTTGTAGGTCCTTTTGGTGCCTTTCTCTTCCCGGTTTGCGTCGTAGAATGGACAACCGTTTCTAACGCGACGCCGCCTTCTTCGACATCAGTGCTGGTGGTTCGCTGGATAAACTTGCTCGTCCCATCTTCGCGCAATTTACAACTTAATGAACTATCAAGAACATCAAACGTAAACTCGCAGTTTCCGACCCAAAAACGGTATTTCTCGGGGCCCTTTTTGCCCATGTGTGCAATATCCGCCATATATGACGGTTTTAGGTAATTGGCGAAATCGATCCACAGATTTACGCGTGTGTACTTGTCGAATGTCTGTTCGGGTAGAGATGAAGCCAGGTCGATCTTGTATACATTCCACGATAGAGGCTCCTGATGAATATATCGCCAAGATGATCGTGATTTAGAAGGTATAAAATAACCTTGCTTCATTTTGCGTTTCTGAACCGCGGACAAATTTGATACACGAAGGGATCCTATATCTGTACGTGTAATGGCTTTTGATGATACTTCCGTACTACCACGAAGTTGGTAGCGGTTCAGCCCATCTTGGAAGCTTGAAGTATTACTCCCAGAGGCATTGTTTTGATAAAGATCGTCCTAATTATACAAGTATGAGCAATGGACTTAAACAAGTAAAAAAGGCATCGTTAGTGATCTAATAAGAGTTGGAAAACTGCCTACCTCTTGTGATATACCTCCTAGATCGCGCGGAAATAGTTCCTCGCCGGTCTTGAGCCAGTCTATTATTGAAGTTTGGCTCGAGATTTCGGCATTACCGCTAGCTGACTCGGCGGATCTGAAGATT
This sequence comes from Annulohypoxylon maeteangense, assembly GCF_022496945.1. Lineage (NCBI taxonomy): Eukaryota > Fungi > Ascomycota > Sordariomycetes > Xylariales > Hypoxylaceae > Annulohypoxylon > Annulohypoxylon maeteangense. The sequence goes on from NW_025953261.1 coordinate 643,696, forward strand.
AATGGAATCCAAGAAGCATAGTCTGCATCGTCCAATATCGTAGCAAGTGAATATGGAACAACACTTAAAATACCCGTTTCAGATAGCATACCGTCTTCGGCAGGGAAGAACTTTCCTTCGGGATGAACGACTCTACCTATGTCCGTGAGTAGAAGGGGTACTTCTACATGTAACTTCTTCGCCCTATACTCAATGCCATCGTGAAGCTTTTTGATATCGAGAAAACGCTGACAAAAATTGATAAGTTTGGATTCCGACTCTTTATCCAGTCGCGGTTTCTGTGGGTGCAATACATTGAGAAAGTCGACTAAAGACGGACGGGGTGATGGTTCTGTTGATTTCAACATGGCTTCTTCGTTTCCGAGCATAAAATCATCCGCCACGCCGAGGAACGAGGCCATGTTGATAGAATGTACTACCCTAAAAGCGAGATATCTGGCCTCTTCAGCTTGCACCTGTGTCCGATCAAGTACCCGGCCGGAAGAGAATCGCTGAGTGCGCCCTTGCTCCAGCTCGTATTTTGCTTTTAGCAAGTAGAAGGGCAAATCTTCACCGAAAGAGTCTGGGTTTGATTGAAAGAACTTTTGGTGGGTGTATTCAAGAAGTATTTTCAGTCCTCCAGATGTATCATCATCGTTTTTATCATTCTTATCACCGGAGCGAAAGATATGTAATAATTTTTCCAATTCGCGCCAAGCAGGTGATCCGCCTTCCCTTTTATGCCCCACGGAGTTCGCCCTGCAGTAATCATTCATCCAAACACCAAGTTCAAACTGGCTACGAGCCGGCGCATTTTCGTTTCGTGCTCGCTCGCTCTCCTTATGGTCATTGGCCTTTGCAAGTTGTTTCAAAGCTGCTTCCCCAGATTTTACAATCCCATTGAATACCTCTAATATATCCCTTTGATCATCCGATGGCTCGCTTGTAGTTGGCTTGTAGATAATGTCGTGCTCAATCTGTGACCAAGCATGCATCACAACAGTACCTATCTGAATCTCAATACTGTAATGGGCGCCTTTATGATATCTGGGGATTTCGTCTTCTTGTAGTTCGACAATAACGTGGGTTGCTCTATAACCCGTATCCTGGACTTCGGTTTGATATTCCCTTTTTGAATTACCTTGGTTCGTTGTCTGTAGTGTTTTCGCTTCCTCCAATATTTCAACGTATCTCCTAAGATTGGACATAGTTGTGTTGCCCTGAGTCTTGCGAGTAACCTTCTTGATTTTCACTTTTCCACAGCCTCTAAGCCAAGATACAACTTTTTCAACATCTTGGGGGAAGTAAACACAGACTCTCACACCACCAAAATCTGGGAGAGCGTCTAGAAGGCTGTCAAGATCCTTGAAAGGCCCATAACTTTCAATCATTTGCTCCATTTCAAGGCTCTTCCAGTACCCATCCCAATTGCCACCCGCTTCAATCATGCGCCTTCTCAAGTTTTCCAGATCTATGCGATCAGCCTGTTTCCTTCTAAGGGAATCGATGGATGATTCCAGCTCCTTCATTCTTGTTGTAATTGGAATTGCTCGTAATGCTGCTGATCTCATGGCCTCGTTGAGAATTTCCTTCACTCTAGTGACGTGATCTTTAAAGGCAGATCTCTTCTCCCCATACGCTTTCCGAAAATTTGCATAGAGGCCATCGTCCAGCGGAGAATTCATGTTCTCAAGATGGTGACCACGAATATGACTGAATAATATAATTGCAAATCGACAGGTACCTAATTGACGATCCAAGAATTTGTGAATACAAGTACGGCTCACGCCAAAGTTGGTGAGCAAACGTCTCTCATCTCTTTATGCATTTTATACCTAGTCTTTGAGTCTTGTTCAAAGTTCGTTAAGTAGCTGTAAATAAAAGTAATTGGGTTACATTACATCTCGCGAATCGGATCGTGCGCATCTCCTCCTACAAATGAGGATACGTGAACCACGTATCGCATATAGCTGTCACCAACCACCTACGGAAACGTCCATACGCACTTCTATATGTAGGGTCTATGCGTATGTTGTCACAGTTATCCTGAATTTTCCATATAGTTACTCGTCTAGATTTATGTTGTGTTACCCGGACACTATACTTATCTCTTGGGCACATGCGCATTATTAGCCCAACTAAGTAGGGACCTATCGTCTGGATTAAGTTTCCGTTTCCAGGGACTCCCGACGCCCCTTTTGAAGATTGGATAATTCAGCTTGAAGGGAATTTCTTGAAAATTCAATCATGTTTTATTTTATAGGTACCTACCACACTTCTATCTTAAATGCCAATTCCAGGAGTTAGCTTCCTATTGACCTTTCACGTGTTCAAGGATGAATGGTAGAGATTGAGCCTGCAGTCGAAGCTGCGTCACAAAGTGGGTGATAGTAGCAGGTAGCTCGCTGTGAGCATACGTTTGTGATCAGGAACTGTATGGCTTTTGGTGCCCAACTCTTCGAGGGACCCCTGGGGCGCCATAGCCCCTTTCGTAATTGTCTGGAACATCACACGAGTCTCAAGGTGCAGTCAAGTTCCTATACATGGCTTCTCATCATAGACCCCTGAAAATAAGTCTACTAAGTACAAAGCAATGTGTACGTTGATATCAAGGATTTCACTAAGAACCTCCACAACCTGTAGTCTGATACCTATCCTCCAGTAGGATACAGATTCCAGTAATGCAGTCAACATCTAGATATCTCAATTTAAGTGTAGGGATATAGGTAGGTAGGTATACTATGTAGATAAAAATTCTACATAATACCATGGGGGATGCACGGACCGGCCATACCCCCTCCGGCCACCCTTGTTTACACCAAAAGTCACTGTTTTTAAACACTTGTAACTTTATGAAATAAAATCGTAAAATTCATATAATTATATTAATAGAAAGAGAGTTGGCTTTTTAGTTTAGTAATGTGGTAAATAATATTATAACTATCTCGAAGCGCGTACATATCTGTAACAAAATATTAGTAGCTTTGGTCCACATTTTTGTCAGCCTTGTCTACTGCCTCGCCGACCTCCTTATCCTCTTTTTGACCGTATATGTTCTTATTTTTGTTTAAATTTTGATATAATATGATTGTAGATTATTAGGCAATATTTTAATATCATCTTTGGAACATACAAGCGTTTATAGCGATCACAATTTCATCCTAAAAACCTTTCGTTACTACTAAGGTGCGACAACTTCAAATCAGGTATATAACCGCCGACGCGTTATCGAACTAAGCTTCAATCCCCAATCTGAATATCTCCTAAGTAGCTATGGGCCCTTGCGCTTCTTATGGTTCTATAAATTACTATTTTGAAGCTGTATCAAAGGTGGTGATAAAGTTCAAAAATCCTCCCTATGAAGTTTGTTCCTGGCAGCTGTAAGGAGGAAGACTCAGCTGTAGTGTAGCTGTCAACAGCTGTGGAGACTGTCTTGGCAACTGTTCGATAAGCCGGCAAACAGCTGCCAGGCCCCGCAGTATTTCACCTCCTTTCCATACATTATTCAAGTGCCAATAAAAATCGTAAAAATAAACTAATATCTTTAACGCAAAGTTTGACTTCGAATGTATATAATTACAAAGTATCAAAGCTTTATCTTCCATAATCATGTATATATTTATCATTGAAATCGGTGTGTTTTGGTGTAAGTCGGGTGGCCGGCCGGGGGGGTGGCCGGTGCCCGCATCCCCCATGGTAGCAACACAATATCCAGGACAATTGATACGCTTTAATAGAAAGGCATCTGAAGTAATTAGTAACGAAAATAGGGGTAACTCATGATATGAATATGATGTCTTTATACATATACGGTTAAACATTATTATAATATAAAGCATGATATGACTAATCCATTCTTCCCCACTATGTCAAAGCTTCCCCACATTCCAAGCAGCCCCACCTGTAACTTTGTGAAGCAGCAAGTTGCAATCACAACTTCGTCTTTCTACTTTCCTTCCACATCATCATAACTCAGGCCTATCATAAACTCTATTCCGCACCCTTGAATCCTAGAAAATACGAAGCTCAGAAAAGCCATAATCACCCTCCTATGCTCTAGTCCTAACCCCTCAACAAACGTAACCATGGCCAGCCCTAAGATCGCTGAGGTGCTGTCCCAGCTACAATCAGACATCCCCTCCAGCCTCGAATCTCTCCTCTCCAATCTCAAAACCCTGTCGACCCCCGAAACCATCTCCGCCGACCTACACGCCATCGCCAATGCCATCCTCTCCACAACCTCGCACCTAGGCGTCGTAACCCAGCGCACGCTAATCGAGCGTCTAATCGTCGCCGTCCGCACATTCGAGCAGCCAGACCTCTGGATCGACATCGGCGAGCACTTGCTAAACACCCTTTCCTCCTCCACCAGCAGCGCCAGCACCAGCGACCAAACCACCACCTCCGGCACCTTCCTCGAGCAAATCGTTCAACTACGGGAGCTCCTAGCCGACGCCCACGAAGCGAACGAAGACCACATCCTCGCCGCCCGCGCTCTCGCCGAAATCCCCCTCGACAGCTCCTCGCGTCGCGTGACGGAAGAAAACCGCGTCTCCGTTTGGGTCCGCATCGTGCGCAACTACCTCGAAGTAGACGACACCACGACCGCCGAGACGTACCTCAACAAGCTCAAGAACGTAATCTACCAAGTCTCCGACCCGACGCTGAATCTGCACTTCAAGCTCTCACAAGCCCGCATCCAAGACTCCAAACGCGAGTTCCTGTCCGCGAGCCAAGCGTACCACGACATCAGCCTCTCCGCCGCGATCAGCGAGGACGAGCGTCTGCACACTCTCGGCATGGCCGTGAAATGCGCGATCCTCGCCCCGGCCGGCCCGTTACGCAGTCGTGCTCTCGGTCGTCTATTTAAAGATGAGCGAGCGGCGGGGTTGCCTGAGTTCGGGATGTTGGAGAAGATGCTGTTCGACCGCCTCCTCGCCCCGGACGAGGTGCGCAAGTTTGCGGAGGGGCTGGCGCCGCACCAGTTAGCGCTTACGGCGGACGGGACGACGGTGTTGGCGCGGGCGGTGGTGGAGCACAATTTGTTGGGCGTTTCGCGGTTATATAATAACATCGGGTTTGACGACCTGGGCGTCCTTCTCGGTTTGGATGCCGATAAGGCGGAGGACACGACGGCGAAGATGATTGAACAGGGTCGACTTGTAGGTAGTATCGATCAAATCGACCGTGTGATCTGGTTTGAAGGCGGGGAAGCTTCGGGGGTGAAGGGGAGTGGACGGGCTGAGGTGAAAGTGGGTAGGGAGATGCGACGGTGGGATGCTAATGTGCAGAGCTTGGCGGAAGCTGTTGAGAACGTGACGAATGCACTTCAGCGAGAATTTCCTGAGTTCGTTCATGATAATCTGGTGGTGGGATGAGTTTAGAAAGACCGGGGAAGCAAGGCATGGAAGGCATTGGCGTATGAGCAGGAATGAGGAATGGCTGTTACTTGCTTGGTGTGTCTGGCGTTACCTAATGAATGAATGCATAGATACGGCGTCAAGGAAGACGATGTCGTAAATCGACATATGAGTTTCTGAAATGAAAAAAGTAGATTCATCTTATTCAACGAGATAGATCTTAATCGATGGACTGTCAATAAGCCACCTGGTATGGTAGTAATCTTCGTCTTATTAATCCGATCTAGTAGTCTATTCTAATCGAGGTCACTCTTACGGACAACGATATACCCCTGGCTAAGTAATTTCGGGTTCCCCCTCTCCTCCTCGTATATCATCTCCTCGATAGCTTTTCTCTGTTTCGGATCCGCGGCGATGCTCTTAATGTCGTCTTCTTGAGCTTCCGCCAGCCTGATCACCCTAATTAGCTGTTCTGCGATCTTCTCCCCCATGAGGTTGTAGCCGTCGCCGGAAAGGTGTACGCCGTCCATTTCCCAATACTTAGGTCTGTCCTCAGGTGCCATATCGTGGTATGGTATTGCGGTGTATAAGTCGAAGTAAAAGCTATGCCAAGGTTAGTATAGTATCCAATATCGTGACATGAAGATAGGCGGAAGTCCCCTGATCAATATACGAATAAAAGAGAAATGGTCACACTTACAAATTGTGTCTCTTATACTCCTTGATAGCCTTGTTCACCTCATCCCTACGCTCCTTAATATCCTTATATCTACTTCTCGTATCGGTTATCGTTAACGCAAGTACTTTGCCGCCTTGGGACAGTGGAATGTCCCAAGCTCTCTTCAAACCAGCAATAAGGTCTTCTGCTGAACATCCCCAGCCGAGGTCACTACATACAAATAAATTCTAGATTAGCAAACAGGTACTCAAATAGGAAGGTATAGTTAATCAGATAAGGATAACGTACTTTGTCCCACCTAGCACGATAGTCCAGTCATACGGTTCGCGATGACGATTTGCCTCTTTCCCTAATGTCGAGTTTCCATATTAGTATAAATCAACTTAACTCGTCGAATAAGGAAGAAAGTAGTATTAGTATAGCATAAAACACGCTATAACCACGGATCGAAGCAACATGGAAAACCCAAGACTGCGTTCCATGTCTCTATATGTGGGGCGAGCAAGACAACTCACAAGCATCTTCCATGCGACCAAGATACGAGCCCCTGGTCACCAAATCTCCCGGCACGCCATCAACCTCGTACAGGATCTCCCCGTATCCGTGGCCCAGGAACGCATCCTCGAGCTTCTCCTTCAGCCTCTCCGCGTACGGCTTCCCCGCCGGAAACCCGGCCGTCAGCGAGTTGCCGAAGCAGAGGATGCGCAGCGTCTTCCGCGACATCTAGTTCGGAGGGGGGCGGGGTGAGTTTTTCGCTTCTGCGGCTAAATGGAGATGGAAGCTGGGCGAGGCGCTAGAAGCGCAGGACGGTTCGGTTGAAGGACGGATTGGATAGATAGGTGGATATAGAGACGTAGCGAGGCAGACGGAGGTGTCACGAGACCGGATGTTGGGATGGGACGGACGAATCCCGACGTAGCTGTCAACGCATTCGGACGTGTTAGGCAGTGGTGCGTAATGCTCGAGTATGTATGTACGATGTGTCGGTAGTAGACGAATAGCAACCAGTAAAACGAGGAACAGATCGAAAAAGGAAACGGCCTTATCCCAACTCAGCAAGAAAATGCGAGAAAATGAGAGAAGAATGTATGAATGGACGGATGATGGGATGCGTATACACACCGTACGAGAAAGAGAGAGAAAAAGATGCGAAATGGAAAAGTTAACAGTCAACAAGGCTGAAAGTATAAACAGAAACAAATGTGTTAAGTGACTCGATGTTTAAACCGTGACCAATGCGGCGTGTTGCGTCAGTCAGGTGCCCCTCCTAAACGATTCCAATACAGTAAATGGGCAACGGCAGCTACGATAAGCTCGAGAACGATGTGGGGCAGCACAAGCTCCAGGCGCTATGATTAGGCCGGCATGCAGGGTCAGCCTTGCTGAAAAGCGTACCTAGGTGCCTAAATAGGTGGCAGGTGGGGATCGTTCACCTTCCCATCCCCGCAGAAACATTGAAACTTGCATCGAACAACATCGGAACGTCGTGAACACGTTGATGATGACTTATTATATGGGTCTACAGATGGATTGGGGAATTATCTAGGCATGCATAATTCGGTTAAGATTAAGGTCAAGATTGACTTGACCTCGGAAGTTTACCTAGGTGTTTAAAACGGCGGTATAAGAACAATCACTTGTGCTACTAAACATCAGAGATCATTTACTGTCATTGTCCATCTTCGCCGCAAATCACTAAATCAAATCACAGCCAAAAGACGCAAAATCACAAAAACAACAAAGACAATGTAGTAGTAGTAGGTAAGTAACTTGCAAAATTTCTATAAGCCATCTCGATGCAAGAGGATGCTAAACCCAACCTAGCCTAACCTAGCCGAACCTAACCTCCCCAACCTCCCCGCGAGAGAAGGATAGAAAAGTCTCGAGAAAACCGACGTCGACAAAAAAGATGTGATGGTGATGATGATGATGTGATGTAACGTAATGTGTGTAAAAAGGCCAATATCAGTCCGCGATGCAACTTTACTCAAACTTTCGATTCCCAACCGTATCCTCCGGTTCAAGTAGGTAAACAAGCCGATAATAAAAAAAATAAAGGACGAGTTTATCCGAAATAAGTTCTTGCGATGCAATGCTCGAGAGGCTCTTTGCCATATAGTAGTAGTAAGTAGTAAGGTGATGATAAGTCATGAGGTATGCCAAATTCCGGGCTATCAAACAATCCTCCCATTCATTCAGAAATCCTCCCTAACCTAGGTATTTTATTCTCCAGAATTGTTTTGTTTGTTTGATACGGAAGTTGTGGTTTTCATGTAATACGCAAGCCCTATCATATCCTAGGAACCATGCGCTTGTCGATTTCGAACCTACACTGTTCGACAATCAAAACGCCTGCCCGTGATAGGGGTGTTGGCTGTGTCCTCGTCCTCCGGGAGGTGGACTTTGCGCCGAGAAAGGAGGTGGGGAGGAGAACTGGCCGTGAGGGGATTGCATGCGTTGCGGGTTGTATCGAGGATCATAGTTATTGGGGGGCGGAGAACCGAATCCCGATCCAGGCGATGACCAAGTGCCCTCCTGTTCATAGACTGGGCCAGGGGTTCCGAAGCCGCCGTAATTAGATCCATGAGGTGTGCCGCTGCGTGCCAAGTTTGAGTACATGCCAGAAGGGGGTGGCATACTAGGTGATTGGGCCTGGGGTGGGTACTGTTGGAAAACATGTTGTTGTTGACGCTGGTTGATAGCATGCTGAGCAGCCTGACTACTCCAGCCTTGCTTCATCTGCTGCTTTTCACGTTCCCTAGCCTCAATCGCACCCACTAGTCCTGCACCAGTTTGTGTAGGGGCATTCTTATTGCCTGCCATATTAATAAGCGGTGTTCCTGTAACTCTTGCGACGTGTTCTTGTTCACGAGCAGATAGATGCGAGTCACCGCCTCCTCCTTGGCCGCCGAGAACGACACCGGCACCCCGAGAACCGGGACGTTGCAGCAACTCGCCAGCGCCTCGCGAGTTTGGACGTTGAAGTAGTTCGCCTGCTCCTCGGGAGCCAGGTCGGTTTTGTAGAAGGTCTTGAGAACTATTACGCGAATGAGAAGTTCCCATGTAGTCCTGGCCTTGACCACGCCCAAGTGGAGGGGTTGGGGTGCCCGCTCCGAAGCCTCCGAGTGTATTTCCAGAGGACTGTCTCTGGTGCGCATAGAGTGGTGTTGCTTGAGCAGCCGCAGCTCGTTGTTGTACGAACTCTTCAGCTGAGAGGCCATGGGCTGCGGGGTTACTAGGCGCGGCATTCGTAGTAGCCGGTTGCCAGACAACACTTCGTCGTACTGTATCTTCTGATTCCTGGCGATTGTGTCCGGCCTCCGCCCCAGGCGACCTACGCGGAGGTTGAGATGCGGGCGAATAAGCACGTGGTGCTGGAGGAAATGGTCCCTGCTGGGGGTTGTTGGGGGTAGGAGTCTTCGTTCGGGGTACTGCCGCGTAGTTCACAGTTGGGCCGAAGTTGATGTCCGGAATATCAAATCCGGGTCCTTGCATAGGGGAGTCGTCGTCATTTCCTGTCGTTCGGAGCACACCTGCTCTTGGTCGTTCGCGTTCGCTCGAAGATGCAGTCTCCGTTGAGGGGCGTGAACTAGCATAATCGGGACTATCGGTTGATGCCGAGTCGTCATAACGACTAGCCTCATCATATCGGCTGCTCGCTTGGCTCTTGCCCGTAGGCTGGCGATGCATACCCTGATCCGGAGGAGGCATTCGAGGTCCTGGTTGGAGAGGGCGGATCTGACCCAATCCAGCCGCGTCGATACGATTACCCGTCAGACTTCCGCTGCTCGTAGAAGGGGTCTGCGGCGACATATCGTCACGTTGTCGATGTTGCAAGCTGTCAGTGCGGGCAGGGAGCGGTTTTCTGCTAAGGGATGGAGATGTGTTCAGAGGAGGTAGAGGTTTGCGGTTCCCTGGAGACATTGGTCCATCTTGACCGGGTCCGCCAGGTCCACCATGTCCTGGTGGCCCTTGCGGCGGGTAGCCTCGATACATGTTCTCATTAGGTGGATAGCCTCGACCACGCCCTTGGGGAGGCATGCCAGGTGGCATGTTTGGTGGGGGTCGTCCACGGCCTCTTCCAGGAGGCATCATACCGTAAGGAGGAGGCCCTCTCTGACCCGGAGGTCCGGGAAGCATATTACCAGGAGGTGGTCCATAACCAGGCGGAGGCGGAGGTCGGTTACCATTGGCAGTTCCGGGTCGAGAGGTTGGCGTTTTCGGTCGTTGGCCTGGGCCAGGCGGTCCAGGGCTTGGTCCTCGTTGACCCATAGGTGGCGGGCTCATTAGTGGTGACCTCGATCGGATTCCTCCAGGGCCGGCTTGAGGAGAGGTCAGACCAGGAGGCGAAAGTGGGGATAACGGTGAATTATCCCTTAATACTTCACCAGGTCCGACATTAGCAGGCATCCCAGTATTGACAGCGTGAGCATGTACCGGCGGGGGTGGACCACGTTGGTCCATCATCGGCTGTGGTGGTGGCCGACGTCGCTCTTCGTTGTTTCTTCCGCCGCTGAATGCATCTCCAGTTGGTGGGACGCCGCCAGCTTTTGCGAGCTGATTAAGGGTAGTCAGGGACAATCGGCTGTTAGCTCGGCGCATCTCGGGCGAGTGGTAGGGTCGAGTCGCGGGAACATGGCCTGGAGCATGAGAGAAACTAGGAGGTTGAACAACTGGCTCCGGAGTTTGCATCCTTCGCATTCCTTCGAAATCGCGGATCGGGCCATCGCCTCGTTCTTCGTCGGAACTCATACGTTCTGGAGTTGAGGCTAAATCGTTCATGAAACCACGGGCTGGATTAGGTCCACGGACGGATGAAGCCGGGCTCGACGCATAAGGGCTGTTCTGGTGAGCCAGTGGTTGAGGAGGCCCAGGTATACTAGAATCCGACGCGTTGCGAGCATGACCCGACTTCAAAGCCATCGCCGAAACTTCCGGTTCTCGATTTACAGGCGGAGCTGAGTCGTTCCTTATATTCGGTCGACTATTTAGCGACATCGATCGCGAGGTACGGACAGACGGAGGCGCGTCATCTGCAAAGCCTACACGAGGTCTCGACGCTCCACCGACGGCTGGGCCAAAACTAAGGCGCTTGCCGTGTCCGTTGGTCTTGCTACCCGAACTGGCGCTCTCTGCGTCATCTGTACCGTTCATTCGGGTACCGGTTAACTCTTTCAATTTCTTCCTCCACTCTCGCTCATTCCAACCAGAGCTACCCTCAGTTGCGATTAGATCGGATACGTCGGAAAGCTCTAAATAGCCGTAGCGTTTGTGTTTGGGCATCGCAAACATGAGAGATCTCGAATCCAGGACACTTGCGACAAGTCTTCCCGGTCGGCCGTAGAGACAAAAGGTGTCCCAAGTGGGGAATAGAAATCGTAACATCATCTCGAACCCGCTGACAGCTGGGTGTACTTCGGGCATGATAAACACGAATCCCTCGCTTTCAGATGGCGGATCTGAATGGATCGTGATGTTGCCCTCGATCTTGACCAAGGTTGACGCGTCAATCAACGACTTAGCTTGGGGATATAGAGCGTATGCGGAATAGGCATCGCTAATCGTTGCTATCGGTAGCATCTTCTTGGCTTTCTTCCCATCTTTTCTGCTGTCATAAAATTTGATGTCCCCCTTCAACAATGGAACGTGCGAGCGATCATACGGTGACTTCTTTTTGTGCTCCTTCAACAGCTTTTGGTACTCCTTCTCGTCCGGTGGCGTAATGACACACCAACACCGTCTCCATGGTACACCAGCCCCAAATCGGACTCTGACCCATTGATCCATCGGTATCCGTGCTCTTTCCATAATCACACCGATATTGTTCAAGGTCTTTCCCTTACCGGCGATCAATGCTCCGGTGTAGGCCTCTTGGAGGGTCGAATGCTCGAACATGGCAAGTCGAATACCGGATGTCCATGAAACCAGTGATTGCTTAGAATTGAAATGCAGTAGATACCGGTTTCGTCCTGCCGTCGATATGCTGAGAATGTTCTGTAAAGGTGTCTCTTCATTTGTCCTAGTAGGTAAAGATTCGATCTGGGAACATATTAGCCTAGACTCTAATATTCTAATAGTATGACCCCACGACGGTCCCGGTGTTCGCTAATGCTCGTACCATCTTTATGGAAGCATCTGTCAGATTGACGAATTTCGGTAGGACTTCCCCGTCCTCACCAGCGGCATCCAATTCCGCCGCATCCCACAGGGACAACACGGTCCCTACTAGCTGTGCGAAACATTCCGTCCATGTCCGGTCGGCATTGGGTTTCCCCTCTGCTAATTGTTAGCTACCTAATGTCGCGTCGATATAATATTCAATTGACAATTGAGTATAACTCACGTGTATTCTGATCATCCAGCTTTAGAAAGTAACCCTCTTGATACAGCTTATTCACATGGCTGTTGAGGAAGGTGAAGATGGGTTGAAGTTCGGGAATCGTCTCTTCGTTTACATCCATGAGGGGCGGTTGATAGGCCTGCACCATGGACAGCGGCCTAGAGGTACTACGACTCGTTGTTCTGCGATGCGTCTCGAGAGATATGGGTGCAACGGCTAGTGGAGGCGAATTGTCATGATCGAACCGGACTGGCGGCGATGCTGGTAATATCGGAGTGGAAAATGCGCGAGATCGTGTTCGACTGCGGAATCCACCGACGTTAATAATATGATGGCCTTTGCTCGAATTATTTAAATCGGACTTGGAATTAACGAATGGAATCTGACCGTCCGGCGGCGACGGAGAGGGCGTAGACGAGTCGCTTAAGATTTTCGGATCACCGTTAAAAGAAGTGTGGTGAGAGCCAGAGAATTGGGACATAAACGACAGCACTTTTAATGGTTTATGTTAGTACAAAATACAGAGCATACCAACCAGCATAAATGTTTAGGTGCATTCGTCAGCTAGGAAAATGCAGTAAAATGAGGTAAATTGGCGGGGAAGTTAAGGGAGTCATGAACTATCATTGGCTAAAACATTGTTAAGGGTTGTAGGGATTGTAGGGGTTATGCGGTATGCCGAAGGAACAGGAACAATTAAATCAGGTACCGGTACATGTAAGAATGTCAGGTGCAGATGACGGATGTAATGTAAAACGTACGTAAATAAATAAATGTATGTAAATGTAAATGTCAACTTTAACACTGTTTAATGAATCAAATCTTCAGCTGTAAGGTTAAGCTTGATCTGATCAGATCATACAGCATGAATATGTTCAATGTTCAATGTTGCGTTGAAACATCAGTGATTATAGGGATGTCCCTGTATGATTTCACTGACACAGAGGAGATAAATGTAGGTGAGTAACACATCCCCGTGGACGAATGGAATTCCGGGAGTGCGGCACACACAACTTTCGGTATGCAACAATCGAAATCAAAGGCAGGGTACGTTAGGCGTAGGTTATGAATGTGCCTCACTTGGCCTTACTTGGCTGTTCTTTGTGATAGGTATGTAATGTTGGGATAGATTGATTGACGCCTGTGCTGCTGATGCTAATATCGCAACAACTTGCTGACTTCAGAATTTCAGGGTACGCTGGTCATGGTGTGGGACAATGACCCTTATGTCATATGTAGCAGTATACCTGTCTACATACAATGTAGCAGCATGCAGATGCTGGTTGGTAGTACCAGCTGTGATGAACGGCAACTTTGCCAAGATGCTACTTGACAGACAGACTCAAGGGATCGCTCTAGTTCCGATGAAAGAAAAAAACAAAGACAAGGGACGGAAAACGGATAATAGAAAGAGAGGACATGTTACTCACCGCGATTCCTACCCATCTTGAACCAAAGAAAAAGATGAATTAGATAAGCCCTGAACCCCCTAACAAGCTACCGGAAGAGAATAGATGGAGAGAGGATATCCTATTCCATCAGATGAGTTGTTCGACGTTGGTTCCTAAAACTACTTGGAATAGCTGGAGCGCTGGAGCGAGCGGGCTAGGGGCGGCCCACAGCGGACGATTCGGCTGACGATGGCTTGTCGATCTCGAATTGCGTGGTCTTCGATTATTACTAGTAGGCTATGGGTACCGATGGGTATGTATGTATGTAGTATGCAAGACAAACAGTTCGTATGTAGATGCGATCTGTCAAATAATGCGAAAATAAAGACACAGCAACAGCAACAACAAAAAAAAAATAAGATATTAATTAGATTATGGGTCGAAGATGTAAAAGACCGAAAGAACCAAACATTCGAAAAGCCGAACTTGTCTCGCAACAGGTGGGCGGATACGCGAGTTTTGTAGCTCGGGTTCTTAAGCGTCTCCACGCGATACGAATTTGTGGAATGCGAGGGAAGGGTAAAAGTCTCGGAACCCCGTATATCGTGTATGAGTCGTTATCCTGCGACAAAGATCAGGTGGCCGGGCCTTGTCCTTTGACTATCCAGCCTGCCAGCTTCCCCAGAAAAAGCCTAGTTTCGAATAGCGCGATGAGTATAAGAATTTCCACTTAATGACGAAAATGACAAAGCGATCAATGCTTTGCTGGTTGACCGTTGAGAATAGGTATGTGAAAACGAGCGTATAGTTAAGCGTTAACCCGTTCCCTGCGTTGGCAGGAGTTGGCAGGAATTATTATTGACTAAGTCCTCCGAGATGTTTGCCGAGAATGCGGAAGCGCCGGAAAATTCGATTTACCAGTCTAGTTATCCTAGGTTGAGGTTGGGAGGCAATCTGAACCCTTGGCGCCGGGATTCTGTTAGAAAGAATAACCTTTGGACCTGGAGAAAATGGAAAATGGTGTCGAAGGAAATGAGAGAGGCCTCTTGAAAACGACGACGAGGAAGAACTGGTAAACTATTTCGATAAACCGATTTGCCGGCTTTAAAAATGGATACCAGCTATGTTGCTTGGAAGCTCGTATCTATCTACGTTCTTAATGGCAAGGTGGTATGTCGACTTGGCTGCTTGGAAAATAGGTAGTTGATGACAAAACGTATGGGGCAGGGGGATACGTCAGTCTGCAACGATAGGTGACGGTCTTCAACGATGGTGAATAGTAACTTCATATTAATGGGTACCCTCCCACTACACATGCTCGGAGATACCGTCTTTTTGTTCTAGTCGCCACATATATAGCCTAGCTCCCCGTGCTACTGCAGAGCTACCGTAGAGCTACCGTAGACTGAGAATATGAATAGCAATAATACCGTAGCGGGTCTTAAGTTCGACGATGCGCGCGGGCGTACATGCAGTACCAGGTTGCATACAGATACGTCCCTTGACGTTGTAGATACTGTATGCAGTAATATGCAATACTGTACTCTGTAAGGAATTAGGGTATGCCTGTCAGGCCTGTATGGTTAGTTGCGTAGCTGCGTCGATCAATCATCCGTCAGTTTGCAAGCTGCGCAACCAAGCGATTCTTGAACTTGTTGCCTGTTTCGAGAATAATGTCCTCCAATAAGAACAGTCGTATTCGGAAAGATCTGCCTCACCTCAGACTGAGGATTTTCGATGCCATAACAGACAGCTGTCTGGCAGTATTTAGCATCGTCTATCACCGATTCCCATCCTAGTTTGGCGTTATGGTGGGTGATTTTCGGCAAGTAGTAAGCATTAGAAGCTTAGAAGCTTAAAGAGAACCACGGACCTTGCAACAACGATTGATTGGATAAAACACGTCCCCGGATGAGACGGATACTTCCATCTGTGGAGGCGTATGACCATCCTCGAAGGTTTTCTTTTTTTATTAACATCTTCAAGAGTACATAAGGCTCATCTAGCCTGAAGACGGGCTATGCGTGTCTTACCGAGAACTTGAACTTGACGTGGCATAAGGTGTATTCTCAGTTTTTCGCAGTTCTGTAATCTGTAAGTGAGAAAAATCTACAGAGTATTGTCGACCGATTCAGGCCCGCACGCGCCCAATGTTCTACCGCAGCGGTTCGACCTCGCAAGCTAAACCACTGACAGAACGTATGTCATAAAATAGCACCGTCTGAGCAAGCGCTTGATCGCTTATCAGCCACTGCCATGCATCCAGCCAAAAACTCGGGTATCCTATCGCTCCACAGCGGTGAAGTTTCGACAGATAGGAACACACAAGAAGGACTGTCAACCCACGTAACCGTCACACCTTGAAGAATCCTTCTTCAACTGTTTGGATTTTAGAGCCTTGTTGAAATGTCGACATCTCGCTGCGCCGCTAAGATTCCGCGTGGACCTAGCCGCCTTGCAGCTTGCACCCTTACACCCTAGTGACAGATCACAGGGAACCCCTACAGATTTAACAAGCCAAGCCCCTCGGGTTTCGTTAGGACCGCCGAGATCTGGGCATGCCAGTAGCATCTAGGCGTCCATTGTGCCGACATAAAGAGGAGGTACAGCATCCTTCTCCAACATTTACCATTCATCGATCGAATACGGGTTGATATTTGGGTTGCTGAGTAGGACATCTAAGCCCCGGATGACGCGCGTTTCTGCGAAATCATTTTTGGTTTTCTTTTTCTTTTTTTTCTTTTTCATTCAGCGAGAATGAAGATCTTGAAAATTTTCTATAGGGACAACAGAATTGAATTTTAATATTCAAGGAAAGAGAAAAAGAACTATCGAATAGAACCTGCACTAATCTTGTCGCATACGTCATAATTATCCGTTAAAGCAACATAATACTAGATGGAGCTAATATTTTTTAGTCATTTTAGCAGGTACCTAATAGTACCTAGTACCTGGCATAACTCCGGCAATATAAAATAACATTTGAACATTCAGATTCAGATATTCTCGTCTGAGTCAATTGAAGAACTCTTGCACATGCATATTCCCATCATAACTTTATTAATTTCGAACTACCTACCTATTTACGGAAGCAATGGATATCCATGACAACTGAACAATCAAACGAGCCTAGGTACCGTATCAAATCATAGCCATGCACTTCATAAACTCATGATTGATTGTTACATTATTCTTTGCGTCACACGGCATTTTCAGAGACACAATGTTGCTGCAACACTGTGGCTTCCGAATTCCCTTTGCATATATTAAACGCCACAGGTGACTTCGGAAACATTCAATGCCTTGTCAGATTCTAACCTCCGACGTACTTGTCTCACTTGGATTCTTTTAGCCAGTTGGCAACACCACGAAGACAAGACGTACGATTGCCCATCTCTATATGGGATCGAGTTAGGTACGCACATATATGCCAAGTCCATTGTCGGCTGAGGTTGTAATAATTTTTACAAATACATACATTAGCACATCCAAAAGAATAACATATTGCAGCCGAATACCCGGATTGTAGCTTCGTGAATCTCTTATATGGCTGTCTGGCTCGATGGAAGATAGATGTCCACATTTAAGGTAACGTATCTAGCTTAGTTTCTCATACCATCCACTAATATGCTTACAACCCTTTTTTGTATTAGACGTGTACAGCGTACAAGCGTCTATGTCTCTGGTACGACTCAGTGTAATTATTGATATTTCGATGTTCCTCCAGAAACCACGACAGCACGATTTCCATCCCACAAGCTGTGGTGATATGATGAGCGAGTACGGAGGCGCAAGACGGAACTTGAAATGTTCATTTCCCGCATAATCGAAGGTGATGTCATAGATATTCTAATAAAAGCATGAGCAATGCTTGTAATGCTGGTAATACTAGCAATGTTGTACGGGGTTCCAAGCTCCCGGGTTTATTCACGTGTGGAAGCAACACTGCGCTGCAGCGCTCAATTAAATCGGGATGGGACTTTACGATAAGCGAACTCAAATTCCCTTATCCCTTATCACAACCTAGGTAGAATTGTCCCATCGGCGCATCACCGGGCAACGCAACTTACAAGCCTCAACTCAACTCAACCATTCCCATCCTATTATTACCCTTACCCATTAAACATAGCGCGTCTTACTAGGTCGTATAGGTCGTCTTCCATCAACGACATTTCTGGCTGCCAACCTACCGCCCTTAAGGTCTGTGGTTAGACCTCATTCGTGGGCATGAGAAGGTCGGCTCCCTCTTTTTTGTTGGCCTCTAATTCTGGTCCAACGCGACGAACACTATCGTCTTCTATCCACCTAGCAACATGGCACCGGCGCCTCCAATATACCGCTGGCGTTGGCGGTAGCCGTTCTTCTAAAACCACCGAACAATCCGGTAAATACACAACACCTCTTCTAGATTCCTGTCCGAAATTACCATTCCATTTCGAGACCGGCTTTGCGCTATTCGCGAAACGAACTCCGAGACCGTTCCCCCCGCCATTTCTATCACCTCCGTCTGGATCGTTTTCGGACCCCCTTAGTACTCATCATCAGAGTCGCGACAAGCGAGCCTTTGTAGATGGCGAGCTCATCAACGGATGGACGAATGGCGACGATGCAGTCTATGCTAGCGAATATTTTATCTGCGCCAATGATGGGGTTGGCGCTTGGTCGGCTAGGCCAAGAGGTCATGCAGGGTACTTTGTCCCACGGTCGCCCGAGCTTTGCGCATAGCAGCCCGTGATTAATTAACATTGATTATAGTTTATGGTCAAGGTTGATACTGCATTTCTGGGTGGCGGCGATGCAGGAAGACATTGTAAAGCTGCGACCGCCTGACCAACCATACCGCCCGGATCCCATACGCTACCTGCAGCAGGCGTACGAGCGCACGATCGATGCGACCTCCGGCCCTAACGACTGTCTTGGAACTACGACAGCCACCGGGGCGCAGCTCTTTT
The DNA here is from genome assembly GCF_022496945.1 of Annulohypoxylon maeteangense. Taxonomy (NCBI): domain Eukaryota; kingdom Fungi; phylum Ascomycota; class Sordariomycetes; order Xylariales; family Hypoxylaceae; genus Annulohypoxylon; species Annulohypoxylon maeteangense. The sequence continues at coordinate 662,397 of NW_025953261.1, forward strand.
ACAAGGCTGACGCCAACAATCCGGCGCCATCCGTAACACCACTCCTGTACGTTACAAACCTTGGCGATTCCCAGGTCATGGTTGTACGGCCGAAAAGCCAGGAGATGATTTATAAATCGAACGAGCAGTGGCATTGGTTCGATTGCCCGAGACAACTCGGAACGAACAGCCCAGACTCGCCGAAGGAAAATGCGGTCTTAGACGTAGTGGATGTTCAAGAAGGCGACGTCGTGCTAGCTATGTCGGACGGCGTAATCGATAATCTATGGGCGCACGAAATTGTGGAAAACGTATCCAAAAGTGTTAGCCGATGGGAGACCGGAGAAGGGGGCCAAGCGGGCGGCCCCCGCAAAGACGGCGCAAATGGCGGGATGACTTTCGTTGCCCAAGAACTCGTCAATGCTGCCAAATATATTGCACTGGATCCTTTTGCGGAAAGCCCTTTCATGGAGCACGCTATTGAGGAAGGATTAGCTAGCGCAGGGGGTAAGTGATATATCAGTACACTCATCTTTATCTAAGATATATGTATGCTAACAACCTGCAGGCAAACCCGATGATATTAGCGTTGTAGCAGCCTTGTGTCAGCGGAATGCTACTGCATGATATATCCGTCGACGTTGGCAAGGTACACTACTTATCGTATCTCCAAACCTCCCGGAGCGGTGAAGATCTACGTGCTATAATAGCGCATCACCACCATGTCTCTCCCCAATCATCATTATGATGAGCTATTGTATGCCGTATAACATGGGATTGGTGTTACTTGACTTATATCTTATTCAAAGTATTAGACTTACAATTATAGACTACTTCTCTAGTTTTGGGGATCATATACATTTTCTACGGAATTAGCACGGCGTTGGAGGAATATTTGGAAATAGAGGAGAGATATTGATCTTGAGCAACCAGTTGAGAGCTGAATAGCCTCATAATTCATAAATTCAACAAATAAATACGTACTTCCTAGTGGGGTTTTGCTCTCAGACTTTCAAACTTCAGACCCGCACCCTTGGCAATTTGATTGGAAAAAGCTTAGATCTTATCGTTATCGCTATCGCTATCAGGCGCATTCAAGCAGATTTTCTATAATAAAAAACTTCCCAATTGACTTTTACAATGCTAGCTACAACAAACACCATTTGACGAAGGCAAAGTAAAGCAACATGCCTCGTGCAAAAAGATCCAAGCAGTATCGGAAGCTCATGGAGCAATTCTCCATGGGCTTCGGATACCGAGTACCGTACCAGGTTCTCGTCGACGCCGACTTCATCGCTGAAGCGAACAAATGCAAGATGGACTTAGTACGTCGACTGGAGGATACTTTACACGGTGAAGTCAAGCCAAGTACGTTCCCATCGCCCCAGTCACATTCTATACCTGTATAATGCTAACGGCGATCTTTCAGTGATCACTCAATGTTCAATGCGACATCTCTACGAACGAAAATCGGAACCCGGCGTGGAAGCAGCTATCGAACAGGCGAAGACTCAATTCGAGCGACGACGATGCGGCCACCACCCTGACGAGTACCCAGAGCCACTAAGTGCACTAGAGTGCATACAATCAGTCGTCGACCCAAAGGATAACTCTCTAAACAAACATCGCTACGTATGCGCCATCAATGACGATGCTGTCAGAGCGAGTATCCGGCAGATTGCAGGAACACCGTTATTGTTCATTCGAAGATCCGTCATGATCATGGAGCCGATGGCAACAGTCAGTGCGAAGATCAGATCAAAAGACGAGAAGAGCAAATTCAGAGCGGAGTTAAAGACTGTCGTCGGCGGCAAGAGAAAGAGAGAGGATGATAGTGACGATAGTGACCAAGATGGAAATGAGAAGCAGGGTACAGGAAAATCTGACGAACCTGAGAAACTTGAGGAGAAGAAGAAGAGCAAGAAGAGGAAGCGCGGCCGCAAAGAACCGAACCCGTTGGCTGTGAAAAAGAAGCAGCCAAAGCCAGCTTCAGATGGACAGCATTCGAAGGCACCCGAGGCAAACGAAGCAGGTGCGAATGAAGCTGATGCGGCAGAGACGGGCCAGGCGGAAGCACCTAAACGAAAACGCAGACGAAGACGTGGACGCGGGGCTAATAAGGCGGGAGGTGATGCTACGACTGAAGAAGCCACTGTTACGCCTAATACTGCGAACAGCACCGGAGAGGCTCCAGCTGTTGTGTCTAATACTGCGAATGCCGAGGAATAGACTCTGAATTAAATATGGGCAGATAAAACTTGGCGTAGAAAAAAAGGGCGTTTTCTCAAGGGACAAGCTATGGGATCCTTGTACTTTACATGCTTTATGCATTTGATACCATTGACTATTGACAATGTTTAAGGTTGCATTCTTCGTTAAAGGATAAATTTACCGAAATGCAAGAAGCATCTCTAAAGTGCCCAGTGACGTATAACTAATACATTATATCTGGATGCACATGTCAAATCAACATTAGAAGTCTTCAAGGTTTGTTGTAAAAACAATATTTGGATGTATCACACACGACATCACAATAACCTCATTCAATTCAACAATTCGCGGTCGATCTGACCTAGCTGCCTAGTTCGATAGTGGATACATGTAATTACTAGGTGGTACCTGAGTACCTAGAATTAGCTGCTAGCATGGCCGAATTAGGCCATACTCAGCCTCATGTGACAGCAAACTGGGACCCTAGTCCGGGTACGCACGCAGGCTACGTAGGTACATCAGCCCCCCGTCTCCCCTAAAATTGTGGCTTTCATTTTTTTGCTGGGCAGCTAAGATAACGGTCTTACCACCACATACCAACTAAACTCTCTCGAACTCAACTCACGATCATTAAAATTTCCCACGTCTTTCTTAAGATGGTTTTCCGTAGTACCTCGCGCAAACCGTGTCCTTCTCCTCAAACTAGTGTATGGTCGAGAAACATTGCAAACATCAGTCTTCTGCTTTAACTTGCAAGGGTTTGAATCGGTTTCAAGGGTCCCACGGATTTGCGTGTTCTGACGATCACTTATCACTTAAGGTGCTCTCCGCCTAATTGCCGTGGGGAATGTTGAAATTCATTGCAACCATATCACGTCGGTGAACTAACAGAGCTTCGACCAAGCACCCCAGCGACAGCACGCAAACAGCCAAGATCATACAGATATAGGATACAGTAGCGCCGATTAAATACATGCACAAAACCTCGGACCAATGGCGCCGGTAGGAGGAGTCCAGGAACTGGATGATTTCGGTCTGCCCATCAGGAAATATGTAAGCCCCAAAGAGGGGGAACAAGATGACGGTAAAACCACGTCAATTAATAAGACGAATGGGACAGCGAAAGATTCTGGTACTCCAACGAAGGAGACAGAAAAGTTGTCAGAATCGTCACAAAGTTCAAATCATGTATCGAAATCAGAAATAGTAAAAGGGTCAGAGAAAGAGGAGGTAAATGTCAAGTTAAAACCTCGCACGAAATCAAACGGAACTTCCGCCGCCAATAGCGACGACGAAGACTTTCAAGATGCGCCCTCTACGCCGCAGCCAGAGCTAGAATCGGAACCAAAGCCACAACCAAAGACAGAACCAGAACCAGAATCAATCCCAGAGCCAAAATCGGGGCCAAATACCCAACCCGGGCCACAAATTGTTCAAGATGTCGACGAAGCAAAGACTCCTCTACCTACTCAATCCGAATTCAAGAAAGAGACGATAGAGGCGAAAGAGGTTGTTGAGACGAAAGAAGCGAAAGAGACAACTCCACCATCCAAAGAGGATAAGAAAGAAGGATCCGACTCCTACGAGAACGTCGATCTACCACAACCTACATCCAAACGCAAGAATACCTTGAGCAAGGACGTACAGGCAATTTCGGGGCCGTCGATAAAGCAGATTGAAGCCAAAAAACATGCCGACGAAGCTACTAAAGCTTCGCATGTTGCCCATAGTCGGGATGTTAGCCTGGCGAGCACGAATCACGACGTCTCGGAGTTTTCCCACCAGCAGTTAACAGGGCATCATGAAGAGAAAAAAGATGACGACGATGACGAGTGGCAGGCCATGCCAGCCTATGCACCGTACGATATATATGATGACGATAATAAATTAATAGCCAAAGAACATAACCCTGACGAGGATGATAATTATGGGTATGGTAGCCTCGGCGGCGCTGGAAGGGGTTATACAAGGGTTCTGGATGACGAAGACGCAGAGTCAGAAACCAGTATGGACGACAATACACGATACCTGTTCAAAGACCTCAAGAGCACGAGTATGACGGAAATGGACGAGGAACAACGAGATGCCGTTTCCCAGCTGCAAGCTACGAAAGATTTATTAACAGAAGGGCAGAGGATAGCATACGTTGGGGTCACCCGTCTAGAACTCTCCGAGATGATCAAGGAAGCAGAAAACCTTAATTCGTCGAAGAGAATAAAGAAGGATGTTCAGATGGCAGCCGAAGCACTGAAGATGTGGTCTCAGAAAATCATGGTTCGGCTCTACGCCCACATGGAAATAAGCCCCGCGGAACAAGTAATGATCGAGCAGTTGGCCGATCACGGTGTTATACCCAAAGATCTAACGCCGGCCCTTATGCAGAACTCGAGGGTTAAAAATCCGATGGCAGAGGAATCGACGCCGTCTTCAACACCAACATTTTCGTTAAAGAGCCCTCGGTCGTCTATTTCGACGTCTCCTGGGAGAGAGAAATCCGCAGAGCCGCCACCACCCTATGAGAGCCATGAAGGTGAAGAAATGCCAGAAGTGAGGACGCCCTCACAATTGCCGAGTAGTGACAAGATTGATATCGATTTGCGGTGGACTGTCCTTTGCGATCTCTTCCTCGTGCTAATTGCTGATTCAATTTACGATGCTCGATCTCGTGTGTTATTAGAAAGAGTGGGACACAATTTGGATGTGCCTTGGATAGATATCTGCAGATTTGAGAAGCGTGTTACTGATGCTTTAGAAATGCAACAACAAGCAGAGAAAGAAAACTGGAACGAGGATGAACATCTCGAGAACAGGAGGAAACTCGCTCAAAAGAGACGATACGTCATGATGGGTTTGGCTACCGTCGGAGGTGGTTTAGTCATCGGTCTATCTGCCGGACTCCTAGCACCCCTCATTGGTGCTGGTCTTGCTGCGGGCTTTACGACGATTGGAGTTGGCGGTACGAGCTCGTTCTTAGCTGGTGCTGGAGGAGCAGCTATCATCACTTCTGGCGCCGCCGCTTCTGGTAGTTTCATGGGTGGTAAAGCTGCAGGTCGACGAACCGGTGCTGTGAAAACCTTCGAATATCGCCCGCTACACAACAACAAACGTGTTAATCTAATTGTGACCATTTCTGGATGGATGACGAGCACAAATGATGACGTCCGTTTGCCTTTCAGTACTATCGACCCGGTAATGGGCGATATTTACTCAATTTTATGGGAGCCAGAGATGTTAACCAGCATGGGTGACACCATCAACATTCTGGCGACCGAAGTAAGATACACACACCCCTTGATAATTATCGGACGCATGAACTAATTCGTATAGGCTCTTACTCAAGGATTACAACAAGTTCTTGGCAGTACTATCTTGATCAGTCTAATGGCAGCCCTTCAGTTACCTGTGGTCTTATCCAAACTAGCATACTTGATCGACAACCCCTGGGCCGTATCCCTAGACCGCGCATGGGCTTCTGGCCTTATTCTAGCCGACTCATTGATTGACAGGAATTTGGGTACTCGACCTATCACCTTGGTCGGTTATTCCCTCGGGTCGCGCGTTATCTTTTCCTGCCTTCTAGAATTGGCTCGAAAGGGTGCTTATGGGCTAGTCCAGAATGTCTACATTTTTGGATCGCCTATCGTTGTCAAGAAGGAGGAATTCGTCAAAGTCCGTACCGTCGTAGCCGGTAGGTTCGTAAATGGATACAACAGGGCGGATTGGATTCTGGGCTACCTCTTCCGTCTAACCAACGGTGGAATTCGCCGCGTTGCGGGTCTAGCGACTGTAGATGATATACCAGGTGTGGAAAATTTCGACTGCACGGATTTTGTTGTCGGCCACATGGAATATCGTACGGCGATGCCTAGACTCCTTAGAGAGTGTGGTTGGCTCGTTGAGAGCGACGACTTTGGCGAGATCGAGGACCCTGATCCCGACCGGTATAGAGAGCGACAGCGCGAGCTCATCAGTGAGATCGAAGAAGCTCGCAAGGAATTAGAAAAGGAAGAACCAACGAAAAAGGGTGGATGGGGTATCTTCGGCCGCAAGAAGAAGGGCTCGCGTCAAGAATGGGAGGTTTACGAAGATACCAAGAGAGACGGAGATGTGCCGTCTAAAACGGAAGATAAGGAGGGCAATAATCACGGCGTCCTATTCGACGTCGATGCCATCCGAGCTGAGCTCGCGAAAGAGGAAGAGCTCGAGGTAAAGGAGTTGAAATCTACACTGCCGCCCATGAAGCTCGAGTTCTCCCCACCACCGCCCTCGATCTCGTCGTCTGCTAGCCCCAGGGATGCCTTCCATAAGACGAAGAGCACGGGGGATATCTACGGGTACGGAAACAGGAGCTCCTCTTTCGAGTATAGAGTATCCCAAGAACGTACACCGACAAAGAGCGTCGGATTCGGTATCCCCCCACCCCTGGAAGAGAACGAGATTCAAATGACCTTCGACACGTCTTACGTGGAATCACATCGCGATGTACCGCCACCTCCACCAGCAAAGGATTTCGCCCCTTCGCCGTCGCCGTCCGCGCTCTCGAGGCCAGAGATCAAGAGTTCGCAGACGACGCCGAATATTGCGTTGAAAGACCCCTGGGCGGATGACGACGACGAGGAGTTTGGGAAGGAGAAGGAGATGACTATGACTTTTGCTTAAATAAATACTTGGCTTTTAGGTAGCGGAGTAGTTTGAGAGATGAGGAGGAGTAGAAGCGAAAGCGAAGATGGGAGTAGAGGTGGGAGGTAGCGGGAAGAGCGGTATAATATGGTTAGCTAGGTATGGATGTGCTGTATGATAGGCACTTGTAATGTACTTAACCTGAGGCACCTAGTCTAATGGGTAGAGATCAAATACTTGAATGGTATCCAATGTTATAAACTGACTTTGCGTTGTATTCAAGTTGTGAGTTTGGGGGGTTGATGAGGTAAAGGGGTATGGAATACGATTAAATGAATGTCGTCTGCGTATATACTATATTAAAAGGTACCTACCTAGGTAGCATATAAACTAGATTAAACTGCTTAGACAATCGTCTAAATTTCTATACTAGCTGTTGGGTTTTACAGCTCGATTAAATGAAATTCGAAAGTAAAAAAGGTCATGTCAATTCGTAGAAGGTAGGTAAATACAGGTAGGTAGACGATCAAAACTACAGCCATCTAATTCCGCAAGCCTTTCATATAGGTACTAGGTCTATTTGTGTCTTCCAGGTTCATTCTAGGTAATGAATAAGAGGTACTGTTAGGTACCTATTGATTAATCAACCCTTCCTAGATAGAATTAGAGACATGCGAATTTGATTTACATGATTGCGACTTGAGCTTATAAACGATTAAACATTGATATCAACACTATGTAGGTGCCTACCTAGGTATGCAAGAATACCAGGTACATTTATACCTACTTGATCGCTGCCACCCCTATTTCTCGTATGTGGTATTTTAGTCTTAGACATATCGTAGTTGAAAATGCATTCCACTGTTACATTATCGTCTCATTCACTTGCATGATTAGCTCCCTCTACCTATTGAAGAAAATATTTCGAATGCATAGTACCTATTATTCTGCATATCAAAACGATACTTAGGTGCTATCACACAACCGCCGCCCCTCCGACCAAATAAGAATACCTAGAGTAGTAGTAAAGAAATAAAAGCCTTTTACGACAGGAACTTGTGGGTTTGCAAACTTCGATTTAGACAACTCACCATACTGTAAACTATATCCATCGGCAAGCATGAACAGTTGTAACAAACAAAATTCATGTTCCCATCCGCGCATCGGAATAAAAACCGAGGGCCTCCCCTCGCAACTTCCTCCTCAAAGTAGGTACTAAATCGATGACTATCCGTCAATGTTGAGCCATCATATGCCGAGTAGGATTCGGCGTGGAACCGAGAACTCGAAAGTTCCCAATCTAGTGCCTTGATTGGTGATTCTTACCTGTGAAGAAGGTATGGTTGATATTTTAACTGGCTTATACGTACGGGCTTCTATTTATATCCATTTCTTGGTTACGATAATGGCACACCTTCCGTTCCTGTTTACCGGTCCCGAGATCAAGATCTATTCCCCACAGTGGATCAGATGAGATTCATCTCAGGTTTTTCCCTTTCTTGATATTTGTACGAAATGATGACTCTTAAGAAATATCACGGTATCTATTGATAATCATCGATTTGTCGTTATATCGTTAGTACCTATATAGGTAGGTAGGCTTAGTTTGGAAGACGTCGTAATGCTAGCGTGAATAGCGTGAACATAGCCACGGAGGTTGTAGGATGTCAGCATCATATTGATTGATTTTTCGTCACGGCGGTTCGAGATGTTTCAATCCATGCCTTTAGCGGTCTCATGTTTATCGATCGAATACTTAAATTCGATTTATTCTTGATTTTGGCCATGATGCCTGGTAGTTGGAATATAACCTAGATGGTAGTGCTCCTAACTAGAGATGGGATGAGATTATATATTCTCGAAGAACAATTCTCTTTCATCCTTTAGGAGGGATGGATTTGATCTTCTGGAAGTTTGTTAGATAATTATTCCTAGGTTAGTGGCGAAGCTTCAGAACGTGCATCATGATAAATACATAGTTTAAAGAACATGAATTGTATGATTTCATCTCATATGTTCGCCGCTGGTTGTGAAGGATCTGAATCCCGTCGTTTTATCGTCCCTTAGGCCACGAGCTGAAGAAGAGACGTTTCATAGGGCGTATTCACGTTTCAAAGATGGCGAGGGTAAACATTTACATGGCTTCACGTATGATGGAAAATTTTGGCCTTACTCCGTTGATTCAACGAGAGATAACCTTCAATAAGAGTTTTAATGTAGATATATGTAGGGAATTTACTTTTAGAACTAAAATGTTATACATCATATCAATACCGCATATCAACTCTAATTACTTTATTTCTAAGCGGCTTTTCCGTAAGGCTGTCTCGTACTTCAGGACATACCCCTTTGGGTTTCGGTAGATAAGGGCCGAGGTGACGTCCTTACACATTTATGGATACAAGCAGAGATCATCGGGGTCGGTGGGGTCGCCGGCGAGTGCCGTATGCGGATGTCGTATAACACTAGGACGGAGAAATAAGTGCACGATGTTGGGGTTGTGTTCTATGTTGGAGGGTTGAAGGGTAGCACGTGGAGAACAAGATGGGTTGTAATATTGTTTGATCGGATGGTAGCTCACCAACTTGTCTAAATATACTGAAGTCAATTGAGAAAGCTCGACTGAATGCCACGCGGCTTGCATACCACATACCGCTTCTTTTGTCATACCTTGGGATGTGAGACTCAGTAAGTGATCAGAGGAATGGGAAAAAAAAAGTGTGTGACATCCAATAATATATCCAATTATATCTATGGCACGGAATAATTAATTGGCTGAAAGGAATGCGGGCTACGGCGTACATAATATGTACTATGTAATATGCACATGGCGTTTCTATTTTTATGCCAATGAATTGCTTAAGTAATGCAAACGAAGGCAAGGACGGGTTGCGTTTAACGCCCGGTACGGTTAGTCGCTGCCCCCTGTTAGGACGCTAAGGCACTAAACTGGAAATTTGTCTGATCAGCCGCAGCCCAACCTTTCTCATCTTTTCATTCTTTTTTATTTGGCTCAGTCCCACATTTCGTCTGACATACAGGACGGGATGGCTTCCCGTCTGGGCTTGAAATATTCAACTTTTATTAAAAATGAGGCCGAATATCGCATTTCTCTAAGCGGGAAACAAATGAACTGTTTTGATAGCCCCCAGAGTGGTAATTGTCCTTGAGACAATACGAGTCTCCCATGAGAATCGAAACATTCATCAAAGCAAGACTACGTCACTTGTCAGCTTCAATCAAGCGTTCGAAGCTATCCAGGCCTTATCGTTGCTAGTAAATCAACCCCGGTCTAAAAGGATCTAGAACCCTTCACCATTATGTATCCTAATGTCAGACGAGCGACGGAGTCAGCCAGGCTTAAGCCAATTGCAATTGTCGTTATCGCTCGGGGTATGAATCCCATCTCGATGCTCAAAAGTTCCGTTTACATCTTAGCGATGCCTCTTCACCGTGAACCATCATCATTCGGCAGGCTGTCGAATGTACAGTAGACAGCCCTACGTCGAGGTGGTATCGTACCACTGTAACAGCTACCTGCAACTAGGTAGCAAATTTCATACTAACTTGATGGAAACGATTCCTCGATACAACCCTTTTCATACAATACCCTCGAGGTTAACTCTATATTGAGGTGCACTTCTTATCCACCGTCAAAGAGTTTGGCCGAGAACGCCCACGCGTTATGGCACCTCATTATTATCATGAGCTTAAGATGCCTTATAACCATGCTTGTCAATTCACTGAGCAGAGCCAAGAGTCAGCTGCGAATTAAGCGAATTCAAGCGAATCTAGTAGCATTTAGCATCTAGACATCGTTAAGTTCGGATTTTAAAGCATTGGCACTATTCCTTTGAGCATTCCTAGCGGCAACCTGCCGCTTGCTACGAGCTGTATTTGTCTGTATTTGTTAAGGACCGGGGCGAAATGTTCGACTCGGCCCCCATGAGTTAGGGTTACTATGCTGTATAAAAGCGTAAAGGCGTAGGGGCACGGTTGCTTTTATGGGTTGGTGTTGATCTCTATAGGTCGACATGGTGGATGGTGCCATCCTTCTTCTCCGCTAGTTGGTTTAGAGGCGCAGCCTGACTCCGTGGCTTACTGCACGCTGGCCTGGTTGGCGCGCACTTGTGACAATAAACTGAGACCCGCACTTCTCATCCAATTCCCTATCCCTATCGGGCACAAGCTGAGAGCTGACAGGCCGGGCTAACGCCAACCCCTGTAACTCTCTATTTCCCCTTCCTTCCTCTCATGCCCGCATTATTCTCCTCATCTTCCTCATTGCTTCTTCATCTTCTACGCCTTGCTTGGTTGCTTTCGATCGAGTCCCGGGCTTGCATCATTTTAGTGCGACGTACAATTCGATATACAACATACCAGTGTTGCTAGGTTGGGATATCAGTCTGGGTTTGGACATGTGCTAAAGATTGGATGCATTTGGGTTTCTGGGAGTTTTGCCGACGACGATAATCTGAGGCTCTCACAACAATGCGGCTCGATGCATCGAGATTTGGGATCCTCGCCTGTTTATCAGGGTTGGTGGGAGCGCAGGGCGGCGACGCGGGTAGTGCTAAAACGGTGACCACTGATATTGGGACGACGTCGACAAGTTCGGCATCATCGAACGTCGTCATTGAACTGGAACCTCTTCCAACTCCCGCTGTTTATGCGGAAGGCGTAGGGGACCAAAATATTACCTATAGCCATGGCATAGGTTTTGCTGGCGTGACTGTCACAGCCGTTAACTTAAGGCGGTATAGCGACAATGTCACTATTGGGATGGGGAAAGACTATTCGGCCGTATTAAATACAGGTTCCGAGCTTCATACTGGCGAAGCGATAATAGGACGAAGGGATGAGACGTTACCGCCATTCTCCTTTCCAAGTATGCTGACCCGATTATTAACCCGCTAGCTATTGAGATCCGCGACACTAACACACCGGAATAGTAACTAATGGGAGCGTAACTCTTAAAGTCCCATCCTCCGATTTAAGTAGGTTGTACGGCGACAACGTAGGCTTGCCCTTATATTACGAGTTCGAGTGGAAAAACTCTACGTCTTCGGGAAAGAGCTATAGTCAGCTCATCGCTGTGGCCCTCAGCAACGGTTACAACAATGCAGTTCAAATGATTTCAAAAACAGGCAAAGATTCAAGCCCGGCCTTCACGGAGGATATCCAACAGGATGCGACTAATCCCTTAGACGCAACTTCAACTTCTGGCTCGACCGCCGCCGAGACATCACTAGCATCGACCTCGGCATCTTCGAGGGGTAGCGGTGGACTAGGCCCAGGCCCTATAGCCGGAATTGCGGTCGGGTGTGCTGTTGTGGTTATTCTTATCGTCGCCTTCCTCGTCTGGTTCTTTTTCTTCCGCCGCCGCGGTAGTCGCGATCCAGCCCATGGCCAATCAGGCTTCGCTGCAAATTCGGGTTCGAAGGCTCTGGTTCTCGACAAGGAGGCTACCGGCTCCCCACAGTCGGCGTATCCCGACGACGGCGGAAGGTTGCGCGATGCGGATGCGTATGCGTCATATGCGGGTACCAAGGCGCCACAGGCCCCGGGAGCGGCGTTCACGATGAATAGTACGTCGGATCTGGCATCCATCGGACAAGCTAGCACGACGAGGGCAGCTACGCCACCGGCATATCAAACCCGCTACGCGCATTTGATCGAGGAGGGCATGACGGAGGATGAGATTCGGAGATTGGAAGAGGAGGAGCGGCATCTAGATGCGGCGATTCAGAACGCGGAAAGGAATCCGAGGAGGGATACTCACTAGTCGCGATATGCGTGCGATGTGATGCTTTTTTTATTGTTTTTTAAGCGGGTGCCCCAATGGGTCTCGGCGTTTCAAGGGTTCATCGTTATAGCGTGATAGGTAATCTATGTGTATGTGGTGAGAGATGTCGAGTGGTGCGGAATGAGACGACCGAGTGTGTGTGAAAATCGGGAGAGACGATTACCACCTCCTTTATGCGTATATATCACTTTAGCGTTGCACATTCGTTACCCTTCTTGTTTTGGTCTCTTTGGGTGAGGGATCGTGGGTGGTTATGAGGTTTAAGTAGGTACCTAGATGCTCTGGAGGTCGTTAAGACTGAATTGAGTTGGAATGAGGACGTGTACTGGAGGGGTACCTGTGTGTGGGGAAGTGGTGATGAGGTTGATGGGAGGGGGTCTATGACCTTGATGGGCTGTATGTGTGAATCTACGGATTTTACTTATATACATGCCTGTAGGTTAGCAGTGGATAGGTAATATGGATGACCTTGGGGATTTATGTGGTCTGCTATGCTTGTGTTATGTGAATATAGTGATGAGAGCATGCTTCTTACTTGTAAGTGTTGTGGCACGATGAGCTTCGCTAAATCTACTGCTGCTGCTGTTGGTGTAACTACTAAACACCTTAGTTCGCCTCACCATTGGAGGGATAAGGTTGAAGTCAGGTAGGTCGTAGGTAGTTTACTGGATACATATATACACTCGGTACGACAGGATATTTATCAATCTCCCTTCGAAATAGCTAGATACATAACTAGCTCTCAGTTCATTAAGTCATACCATACTATTACAGCGGGTTCTTCTTCGTCCCGGCATTGCTGTAATAAACGCAAAATACATCGCAGGACACTATCAAGTTCCTTCTGTATCTGAACCTGATGAGTTTGGCCCTGAAAATACCCCGGCACATTGAGTTAAACTCCTTTTCCTTTTGGTAATAATAGCAGTTGTGAATAACATCCGACTTCGGTCTCAACGAATAAGTGGGCGGCGGAGAATTGGTTCGGGGAAGAGGTACTGAACACGGCTACGAGCGTCCGAAGGTGAAGATGCGACCGACCATATTGCTGGCGAGGCTTCCGGCGATGTTACCGGAGTAGAGGGCGCTACCGGCGAGGTTGGAGGCCTGGCTGAACTTGTCGCAGCGCGAGAAGGCTAGGCTGTTGGTGATGGTTAGGGTGAGCGCGATGGCTATTTGCTTGTTAGCTCTTTTTCTTTTTTATTTCTCTTGTCCTACCCCCTCTCCTCATCTCTCTTTTGATAACGGAGGTGGGGGTAGGCGAGGGGAGAACTGGGGATGGTAGACGTACCGACGAGAGGCAACCACATGAACTTAAGTCGAACCAAGGCGAGGATGGCGAGCGCAACCCATAGCACGGGCTGCGCGTAGATGGCCAGCCAGAAGAAGCGGCTGTCGGTCGGGTTGATCTGGCGCGTGGCAGGGTCGCTGCTCTCGAATACCCAGCGGCTGTCGCCCGACGAAGGGTCGACTTCGTTCCACCAGCGTAGGCCGACTAATCGTCTGCCTGCGATGTTCTTGAGGTAGTAGAAGTCGGCGGCGAGGAGGAGGATCGTGATGATGAAGATTAGGACCATGTTGTTGGTGAAGATTACGCCGAAGAGGTAGACTAGGAGGGATGCTGGCATGTGTGTTAGTCTAGTTGTTTTTTTGCTTTCTTCATCGTGGAGGGACAGTATGGAGATGGATGGCGTGGAACTTACAGATGCGGAATGCGAGGAAGGTCAGCAGAGTAATCGGGTGCGAACTGAGGCGCCAGCTCAAAGAGCCCGGCGTATTTTGCGCTGATTCCATTCGGGGTGGTATGAGTTGTCGTTTCTCGATGTTATGTCATGGGTGAAACGAAGCTGTTGAAGCTACGGTAGCGGGATGGACGATGGATGATGGAAGCATTCAGTTTAAGCTGTTTGACGCGGCGGCGGATTGCGTTGTTCCGACATTGCGACATGCTGTCATTTGCGGAATCGAGTAATACATATTTCTGATTAAGGCATATAATATTTTGCTTCTAATGTGGGTATTATGAAAGCGGGGATTGACGTCTTGATCTGAGCTGGTTACACAATTTTCATTTCAACTTTCATTCATCTTTCATTCATCTTTTATTGTTGTTGTCACATTTAGAAATAACATTTTCTTTACAATACACTTGCTGTAGACAGGAAAAGATATACATCGCTAAAATGGATATGCCCTCACTTCTTCCTCGCGACTGATATCCAACCCCCTATCAACCTGCTCCTGATGTTTCTTGTCCAAATACTCTAACAAAACTTCTCCATACCTCTCCTTACCCTTATACCGGCTAACATCATCACCCCAGCTCCTAACCGCGCTCGCCAATCTCCCCGGCACATAGTCTTCCTTCACAATCTCCGTGACCGGGAGAAAATAAGTGCGGATCGTGAACACGATACCCCCACTCTTCGGTAACCGTCTTAGACTCTGTCTTTCGGAGCGGAAGTAATGGTGCTCGATAGCCCGATTCTTCTCTGCGGTGCTCCAGCTCACATCTTCCGAGTCCTCGGATCCGATGCTCCACGACCAGGCTAGGTCATCGTCGACCTGCATGAAGTAGTTGTTTCGCGCCACCATCTCCTCCGGCTTGAGGCGACGGAAGAAGTTCATCATGCCCTTTTCCAGCTTCTCCTTGAATTGCGGGACATCACCTGATGTGTGGATCTCTGACATAACCATTCCGTATTTGTCCTCTAGTCGCCAAAATCCAGCGAGCAGGACCGCGCCTGCAAGAAGGTAGTACTGGCTGTCCGGCCTTTCAATCATGATGGCTAGATCGTCTTGCACGAGTCGCGCGCAGATTTGCATCGGGTCTTCAGGGAGAGGTCGTTGGGTGATGTCGAAGCTTTCACCCGACCAGAGATTGTCAATGCCGACAGCTGTGCGCTTGTACAATGATGGGTACCGTTCTGGTAAGTAGTCGACTAATTCTTCGAGAAGTTCGATGGCGGCCGGGTAGGCTTCGGGATGAGTTCGGCAGCATCTCTCGCCGCGCTCCTTGATCCGTCGCGCCTTATCTGCGTGATATCGTGGGTAGTGGTTATCCAGCTCAATCCAATCCTGATGTTTCATCGTCCGCAGACCCATTGTCACGTTATATTTAGGACCGTATCGGAAGGGTCTGTACGGAAGGGGTTTTGTATGCTCGACTGACCAATCCGGGTACGGCTCTGGCTTAGGAGTCCGGAAGTCTGACGGAATCCATTTTCCCCATTCGCGTCCCTGATATTTGGCGCCCGATGTTGCTTTTTCGAGTGTTGGTGTGGTGGGTGTAGATGGACGTGCAGCATTTTTGCTGAGGTTCCGCCTCCGAACAATATATGTTACTAATGTGGACAGTAACAAAATCACGAGGGCAGCAGAATATGCGGATTCCCTAGAAATGCCCTGAGAAGAAAGCTTGCTCCCGTACAACTTAACTGCAGAAGCGCAGTTATGACTCGATTTTTGGAGTCCTTCGTACGCCTCACTAGCGCGCTTGGAGAATTGGTCGCCCGCCCACTCGAACATCGTGATTGCTTTCTCACTGCAATGTTGAGGTGCGACCTACTTTCACATAAGACGACAAGATATATCAATTCCTGTCTTCGCACTACAATTGGAATATCAGAATCGAAAGGGTAATCATTTAGATATACAAAACAAGGGATCGACTGATACCGCTCTCGGCCACCTACACATGCTATGATGATGCGGGTGACTTGGAACTGGCCAGACTGGCTATACTAAGTATTTTCCAGGATGCAGAGTCCTCATAATTATTGCCGTTTCTGGGATCCAACGGCCAATCAATCGCTCGATCGAGGTAAGGTTCTTGCACCCCCTGCGGGGAAATAGCTGAGGCTTCGTCGCCGGCTGGAAGATAAAAAGATGACTATCCAATTAAGAGCATTGGACGATATGACCTGGGTTGGGAGATATCTCGGGTTTGAAGCGGAATATCTACCAATCTCGTTTGCTCGAACGACCGTTCTCGGCCGCATCACTAGCGGCGGCAGAAGAGATAAGGCTAGCGACTCAAGAGATAAAGACACACCTTGACCCTATCACGTCGATCACGTACTGAGGTTAGGTAAGTAAATATCTTCATTAGCTCAGAGATGGTCTAGGCAGAGATATACGCGATACAATCTTCCCCGCCTCGTGATATGGGTGAGGTCAAGTTGGTCCAGTCATGTCGCATCGGCTTATCGTCGCGGTTCCTGGTGATAAGGTATATCCATACCACCCCCTTCCCCCGCAAATTTATCTAGGGGCTATTTAATAGTTCGTTCCATATGTTTATATACACGTATTATAAAAACTTGGTGGCTTTAGGCACGTCGCGAAGGTTTCTCATTTTCTCGTGTTGTCGATGTTAGGTCGCACGTCTTCGCCAAGCCCATGTCTAGTTCACGAGCTTACCTCAGAAGGCTTCTCAAGCATTAAATAAGCGAGAGTAGGAATAATGCCTTCTCGCGACTTTTCATGTTTAAACCCCCCTTATACTGTTCTCTACCTACTGATTGTGTCGCCGTTAATTCAAGGAATGCTAGAAGCTACGCCCACCGCCATCGACATCAAACGCTATCGTACTTGCCGCCGGAATTCGTAGTTTGGAAAAGGTATTGAATTGAGGACACGATATTTTCGAGGAGTTGGCCATTGGCAAGAACTGGAACCTATTAACCTAAGAGGAATTGTATTAGCAAGCGACTTGTGAAACCCTTCGTATACAAATGGAAGCTCTCTTGTGGGAACCCCTAGGTCGTCTGTCTTAGGAACATCTGATAGTTGGCAATGTCATCAGGTATCATTTTGCAATTGTGGCATAAGCTGCTAGGTAGAAGACTTTGGATGATCCCATCAATTGTCGGCCTATACGGTATTCGGCATGTATGCAATCATTAAAGCGGCATCATGCTTCATGATAGACATCTCTGGCCCCGCTTCATTCTTCCCGGATGTGGGATGAGGCCTGGTTTGTCGTACCCGGTTGGCGACAACTGGGTATCTACTCGTCAGTCCAACAATATTTCAATTGGACCATGAACTAATCTAATAACCTATACTAGTAAACCCAATCGCATTAGATCTTGCAATTTGAATTGTAAGGTCTAAACAATAGAACATCGCTTCCAATTGGAATTATTCGTATACGGTGTAATAATTTTACGATACTTAGAATCATTCTACTACCAACAGAATGATCGTATCGACTGTAGAATCATTATACTAGTTGTAAAACCATTTCTTCCAATTAAATCATTCTTATGCATGTAGTAATTTGACGATATATAGAATCATTCTCATAAGTGACATGTTCCCATTACAGGATACGAAAGGCCCGATATACTCTTATATTATACCTACCTAGGTAGAGTAGTTAATCCAATCCTCATAGTCGCGCGAAGCCTTAAGATTGCCCAAGTGAAGAGACATCATCGTGCGCGACCCGCGCTTGTGTTTTGAGAGCGGCATGGTAATCTGTCTCGGTGCCGTCGATTCCAGAATCGAGCGTAGCAAACGTAGCAGTGCTCACGTTAGTACGGTTATTTTTGCGAATAAAAGTTCTCAGGCCAGTAAAGATGGGTGATGGTATCTTGGGGAGCTTGACGATCGAACTATCTTGTTGACTTGAGCTGGGCTTCTCAGGGGGCTGTGCCCGCGCTAATGATTGGAACCGCTTGAAGAGTCTGTGAAAGAAGCTTCCAGCCGGACTACGAGACGTGGTATCCTCGGAATCATTTGTCTGCTTGACGAAAAGTGTGCGGAATGCTGTGATTGATGCCATCATAACTGCCACGGCACCTTCGGTTTGCTGCCAGAAGAACTCCCATATGTCGTCCTCGAGACCCTTGTAATGGAACCCGGCAATCCTAACAACAGCGCAGATTGCCATAAAAACGGAGAGGCAGAGAAAAACTGCCAAGCCGAACTTCGTAGACCGGCTGAGGAACGAGCCCCTGAGAACGATGATAGGGATGGTAACAACTAACGCGGATGAGCTTTCCGAGTAAGATAGGTAGTAGGCAGTTTTAAAGCATATGAAAGGATACATGAGACATACCCATTATATCAGAAAGGATATCCAGGACTGTAACGAAGGCAGTAAGCCCAAGTGACACTCTCTCATCCACAGTAGAACTAAAGCATTTTGCTGCATGCACGGGTTAACCAAGCTGTGCAACCAGATAAATAGCTGGGGTAGATAGTACTAACTTGCGTCCGCCCCAAGATACGGGCATATGATAAACGGATCCGCGACAACAAAGGCCCAAGATATTAGGCAAAAGCCCACGATAAACCAGTAATACCAATTCACTCTCCTGGAGATATGCCAGACGAGCGGACGCATGAAAGCTAGAAAGCACGCCTTGACAGCGAAGGTCGTCGTCCATATTAGGGCGAGGAAAGGGTACACCCTCTTCTGCAGCCCGAGAAGCTCATCGTAGTTAGCGAGAAGGTAGGGCAGGAGCTGTTGCGCGAACGACGCTGCTGAATGCAGGTACAGAAAATAGCAGATATGGTACAGGATGCCGGTGGCGGCGCATAGACAAGCCGCCGCGAGGATCAGGAACGCGTCGTCTAGGCCTAGACGTTTCTGGTATGTGAGGCGTATGGCCATGCGTGCGAGGAAACAGCAAAGGGCCAGGCCGGTTAAGACTCCAATGGCGACCTGTGTGGAGGTCAGTTAGGTTCAGGGGAAGGTGTGCGGAATCGCTCAACTTGGAAGGCGTGCATGTGAATCTGGCCGGATGACTGGATGAGCCTTGCGGCTTCTTGGGGATCTAAAACAGCATCCATGTTTCTTGCGTACCTAGATTAGTAGATGTTTGATCTAATATTCAAGTTGATGGAAGCAGCTGGAGGCGATTGAGTTTGGACAGCCAGACCTGGGCATCGAGGGAAGGCTAAATACCTAGCCATTTCTACGTTTGACAAAACAACATGGCTGACTGTAGCTGTATCGCCCCCAATGAGGCTATTTTGGATGCATCGGCGCTGAACTTGAACGGCCTTGTTTATTCATAAGGCTAATTGCATACCTACTAGGCACCTACCTATACTAATACCGACGTATGACGCCTGATCATAGGTAGGTACCTTTAGCTCTACGCTCTAACTGGTAGGGAGTTTAGTAACAAAAACATGTGTAGGTAGGTTAATGGATAGAAGCTCATATATTTTTCGTGTCATCTATAGTGCGTATAGAGCTTGACTATTTTTACCTTGGTGTGCTTATCTCTAAGACAATTATCCTCTTAAGACATCGCGAGGTATTGCCCTGAATACCTACTAGGTAGGTACCTAGTACTGTTCTTTTATTAATAAGTCCGCAGTGCTGACGATGCGATGAGCGACAAGCTAATGATAGTCAAGTATTGTGAGTCAAAACTTCCAAATTTAGGCATCTAGTAGAAGCTGTGTTGTAAGACGAATTGTTACATAGGTACCTACTTTGGACTTGAGTGTATTCCACAACAGCACACTTGTAATAAGCGCTTTCAGGGGGACCGGGTTCAGCCCCTTTTCTCCATCTGCGTTCCGTTCCGCTCACACAGATCGATTGTAACCCCACGTATCGAATACATCTAGAAAAAGTAAAAAGCAAATTACTGGGATGTACCTGTTCAACTGTCGTATTAATCACACATGGCAGGCTGGAAAGTTCATAATCTGAGACGCTATTGGACAATCCCCTTCCGAACCCCCACTGTATGTGATGTTTGTTGGTAGGTACTTGTATACGTCTCTCATTTTCTAACAATACAATGTACTGTACCTACCAACCTGCATATAATCTATCACGTATTACAACATGTTGTTGGTGTGGTACAGGAGAACGTGTCTCAGGCACGGACCAGCTGCCCACCAGAGTCTTCTTTACTTACTCCTAGATACAACATTCAATTTCTATAACATTGACCCCCAATTCTCTTTCGTATGATAGACGAGTACAGCGAACGAAGAGGGCCATGTTTTTAGATCTTGTTTCACCGCGTACAGCTAACCTAGGGGTTGCTTTTCTATTTCTAATCACCGTGCTCTGGCTTCGGTATGCTGCTCAGCGTGATAGGTTTGCGGTGCTCGGAAAACGCGACGATGCGAAAGGTGCCCCTTCAACTTTCCCTTATGTCTTCCCGCTGTTGGGAAGTCTACCATTGGCATATTTGTGGGACCCGAGAGCCTTTGTCTTGAACCCCAAGTAAGCCGACCGCAGTGGCCTGTTTATCAACGCTACCGACTTGTTATGCTTACCTGACGATGTAGCAATTTTTTCCAGAGCGCGCATCCGGTTCGGGTAAAGATCCTTACGCAAGAGTTCTACGCCATCTGCGGACCTGAGAATGTTAAGGCTTTCTTCAGGGGTTCCCACGCGTGCACATCAATCCCCTTCGTCAAATTCGCTCTTGGGTACGCTTTCGGTTTACACTCCAAAGCATTGAGGTTATATGACAAGGACGACTCTGGCGGCAGCCATGTACCTCACTCGGATAGCACAATAGAGGCTCATAATCGTATTGATTACCGCACCTACCAGTCCTTAATTCGTTTTCTGGAAGGAAAGGGGCTTTTGCCCTTCTGGAATAGGTTCGCAGACAACATCACACAGCAGCTGCATGGTTTCCATGATCGCATCGGATCCGAATGGGAGTATCGTGATGACATCATAGAGGTTGTCCGAGATGAGGCTACCGTTCCACTCCTTAATGCCCTCTGCGGCCCATACCTCTTGAGTTTGAATCCACACTTCCTGCAGGACTACTGGGAGTTTGATCGCAACTTACAGACCTATCTTCAAGGTATGACTTTGTGAATAATGTAGCAGCGCACTTGGACTTATCTTACTCATAGGAATGCCTTGGTTTCTCGCCCCAAGGGCTTATGCTGTTCGAAAGCGGGCCCTGAATGCCGTTAAAATCTGGCAGCAGCACGCAAGAGACCACTTCGATGATTCGGTCGTTGATTCTGACGGCGACGATCAATTCTGGGGGAGTAGCTTCTTCCGAGAGAGGCAAGAGATGTTTCTCGAAATGGACGGTTTCGACCATGATGCTGTCGCATCCCAAGATTTTGGAGCAATATGGGCGTAAGTTACATCGTGTACCTTCGACCCCTAGTTTTGACTCTGATCAGCTGATTTCTTTGCATTGTAGAGTAAGAAATTCCATAGTTACTGCGTCTTGGGCGATCTTTGAAATATTTCGAGACCCCGAGCTGTTAGCTAGTGTACGGGCAGAGATTGATGCCATTGCGCTCACATCTGCCGACGGTCACATTCAGTTTCACATCGACCAATTGCTTCGCCTGCCAGTCCTGCAAGCCGTCTATGCCGAGACTCTACGCCTCAGGATGGACTTTTATATCATTAGGATGCCTGACAAAGTAGATATGAACATCCAGGATTGGATCATACCAAGACGAAAGGTCATGGTTGCACCGACAACTGTTGCGCACATGGATTCCAAGGCGTGGAGCACGGGCCTGAATAACGAGCATCCCGTCGACCTGTTCTGGATCGGAAGATTCCTCAAATATCCAACGAGAAGTATGCATAGTGTCGATACGCAATCGCAGGATCCTGCTTCTCCAACTTTCTCGACGAAAGAGTTCGAAGGATCGTGGATCCCTTACGGCGGCGGACCGCGACAATGTCCAGGACGACACTTTGCTAAACGCCAGATATTGTTAACCATCGCTCTGATGGTAAGCTTATTTGACTGTGAGATATCAGAAGTGGGCAAGCATGTGCAAGGGGACTCGACGCTCAAGGGATTCGGCAGTGGTGTATCGCTTCCAGATGGCAAAGTGCCGGCGAAAATACGGCGTAGGGATAGAGGTAACATGTAGAATACCGAATTCAAAATCTTTTGTATGAATATTTAGTCTGTCAAAGAAATAGGGCCGATACCTTGGGGGTTTATCTCTTCTGGTACTGTTTTTTATGTATCCTTGTATAATTTCTTTCGCATCGTACATCAGTCGCTCTTCACTGAGAATGGGGCTTCAATCAATAAAAGAAGTAATGCGTATATAGGTAGGTACGTAAGATGATTTAATTTGGCGATGATTTAATAGGGTGCAATGTCAAAGAAACTGGTGGTGGTGTCACGATAAAGCAGAGGATCAAAAGGGACGACTGGATAGAATTGAAGGGTTACAGCGATGCGATCGCGTAACGGGGTGTGCTCTAGGGATCTCCGTCGACTTTCTAGGGAAGGTTACGTGGTTCTAGGGCTGTCCCTTTTGTACGGTGGTACCCGTGGACGCTACAATTTACGCTAGGAAGCGCTAAAACCCACTGAAGATTTATAGTGGGCGCCCCTCGGTCGGGGTTCTACCATCTAAGCGCTCGATTTGCTGAGAAAATATTAGCACACAACCACCTGGTACTTATCAATGATCATTCAAATGCATATATAATGTCTTTTTGTAGCTCTCAGTGGACTGAATTGATAGTAATATGATTTCTGATGCTGAAAGAATGTTTAAATTTCAAGATATCGACCTTTGTAGGGGGAAACAGTGCGTAAGTGCTAGGTGGTCACCTATGCTTGGTTAGGCGGTAACATCGCGCTATAGCCCCCGCTACAGCGGAGTCTAGCGCTGTATGGACTGTAGATAATAGCGCACTCCCACATTACTTTTCGCAGAATGATTTGACCCTAGGTTTCTCTAACATCCATCATGGCTAGGTATGCTATAACGGTGCATGCCTTTAAACCCCTCTGTAAATCTAGTGACCTAGGTGCATCGTCCCCTAGAAATAAGATAATAACATGCAATCATCAAACCTGATATCTTAGAAGTAGTAATCGAATATCTTCGTAAATATGTAAACCAACCCTTACTTAGGTACCTAGTAGGTTACCTAGGTAGGTAGGTAATGACTATCTTGCGTTAATTGTAGGCTCTGTTCCTAGGTATGATTTTATCGATGTATAGCGGTGTCATCTCAATTGTGCTGCAGTACGTATGATATTTTATTTCTAAGTGTTAGCTACCTAGTGGTGACTTGATCGGTTCATTTCTTATGACAGGGTGCTCGTTACAAGTCGGTATAAATACAGTGAGCTGTAGCGTTGAATTACCTGTGTTTATAGTGGACTTCTGCCGAGAAGAGCCGCCTCAAATCAAAAAAGGTTAGTGCGTTATCGTCGCTTAGACCAGGGCTGACCGGGGTGTCTTGTTTACCACGATCTCCCCTCCCCTTAACCTATATTAATGCACTTCATGATATCTTTAGTTGATGTCTTTCTTATAGTGATGGTGTCAGTCCTTTAGTTGAACTATTGAATATACCAACAAGTATCTTAGGTACCTACCTACTACCTAGGTACGGTACTCTGTAGTGTCTCGTCCTTCTACCTTTGAAGTTTTACCATAATAGGAAAGTGGAGTTCAAAATCACGAAATTCTATTGGCTAGGGGGTTGACGGGCTTGGTACTATAACTCTATTTATTTATTATGGGGTTATCATAAAGTTGCAAGTAATAGTTTCGTTGTGGTATATAGCTGGGTGTAATTGGGATTTAGCTGGTTCAACTGGAATTGCCCTGTTTCTTTGGCTTCCTCTCCATGTATCGAATAACATATCTCCCCCACTTACCACTCCCCCTATCCCCCATAACTTCCTCTCCATCTTGCGGCCCCCTCGGTGCATACTCGTCTAAGTCTATATCGAGCTCCCTCACAGCTTCGAACCCGAATTTCTTATAAGCCTCATAGGCTTGATGCGACGAGTGCACCCATATCGAAAGACCCAAGTCATCCGCGATAGCATTACCATGTCGCATAAGGGCGCCGCCCACACCCTGGGATTGGAAGGCGGGCGACACGATGAGACCGACAACGAACATGCAGGGCTTGTCAGCAGGAACTAGTTTGGTTATCCAGAATTGCATATCTGCATCTTCGAGGGCGTGGAGACGATCGATTGAATCCCCCTCTTTACCCTCCTTCTTATCTACATCCTTCGGCTCGTCATTCTTAACTTGGCCTTGACCTTGCTCCCGCTCTACTCCCGCCGGCTTCGCGTCCCCGGGCCCGCTCCATGGAATTAGCGCCTGATCCACACCCCTAAACGCCCATCCAGCGTGTCCGACGATTTCGCCGGTCTCATCATCAACGGCTTTGACGTAGATGTACGTTTTCTTGTGGAGGGTGTCGAGAAAGTTGGTGCTGGATATGTCGTACATATCGTAGGGCTCGCGCCCTAGATTCTTGACGATTGTGTGCGGGTCTACGGAGAAGGCCGATGAGGTGATGCGGGCGCAGGCGGGGACATCGGCGTAATTGAGGGGTTGAATGGAGACTGAGATTCGTTTTCCAGAAGACATCGTAGTTTGGGGGGCTGCCATTACCGCTGCTGATAAGAGAGATACGGATCCTAGTTTCGATGGTGAAGAACCACACTAAAAAGCTTATTATGCACCTAATTCTTGAAAGGTAGGTAACTTGGAAATAGCTATTCCTCTAGTTTCAAGGTTGTTTGCTATAACCGGAGATGAGATCGCTTTATGCTCCAGAGGTAGGTAGATAAACCCATTGGCTGGGAATACTGCCCCACGTATCCACTGCGGAACGGTCCTTTCGGAAAAGATTGCGACTATTCCCGAATTCGACGGCAGCGACCATCCGCCATGCCATGTGTCGAAGGATGATGCAGCCAACCCTAGATAGGTAGGTGTAGGTTATTACATTCAAATGCGGTCAGCTGATACGCGAAGGATAATAGTCAGGTCCATGCCTCAACTGTAGCTAGATCTAGCTGCTTATTCATGGTATAATTGATCCTGCTTGGGGCTAGAACGTGTCGTCCGACTTCTTGCTTATATGAAGATGGCCTATGCACCTAGTCTGCAACTATCAAGGGAGCTATTCATCAAGTAGGGATTAATTCGCCATCTATGGATGGCTTGCCTCGGCACGGATTGAATATGCCCTAGACTTCTATGACTACCTACTATAACCACTGCATGAGCGGATACTTGATGGTGTCAGCAACTGGAGCTAACAGGCAAGGTTACATGAGAGGGTTATATAACTAATTCCATGGGCAAGAAGGCATCATCGCCTCTATTAAGACCTAGCGTAAGACGAACCCCCTTTCCGACTGGATGCTAAGCTCCTGATCCAACTAACTTGACCGGTCTAAGTATTCAAGCACGTAACTACTAGCTTATTCCGTACTTCCCAATTCTCCCGGCCTCGGGTCACCAAATCCGGGAGACATCCCAATGACGATTTTATTCCTCGGGATCCTATCTGTCATCGCCACGGCGCAGTGTTCTGCGTGCGCCGTCGCGTTCGGGAATCCCGTGTACTCCATCTTGGCCTTCCCCCGCATCTGCTTGACGAGCGTGTAGAAGCAATGCATGTTATGCCAGTCGATTGTCGACCACGCCTGTCTCTCCGGGTCCGGCTTATCGGCTAGGTATGACATCTCCTCAAGAGAGAATAGCCGTGACGAGCTGGTATTCGAGGCGTGGTATAGCCATTCCCCGTCCGGACCGTTACCCGCATGCTCGAACAGCGAGGTTAGCTCGTCGTCGCGACAGTGTGACGGGAGCCAGGAGGTTGCTAGGGAGTCATATTTGCAGCCCATGGCGAGTGCTTCTGCGGTAGATGTGCCGCAGTAGCATGCTGGTAGTGACGCATCCCTAATGTAGATTGCTGCGGATATGCTGAGAGTAATGAAGCTGTGAAGAGCCAGTGCTAGTATAACGATCTTGAGAATCCATGAGAATATGATACGGAGACGGTTCTTTGGCCGGGTTCGAGGGACGAAGAGGTTGGGATCTTCTTCATCGCTCGTCCTGACTTCCGAGTATTCGTCCTTGCTGTTTTTAGAAATGAAAGGTTCCGAGGAACCAGATGAAGATGAGCTGAATGAATTCGTCAGTATTGATTGCATTGAGTTTGTAGACTCACTTACGAGTTCATTCTTGGTGACTGTTAAGGTTCGCTAGCGACTTGAAAGAAGATAGGGGATATAGAGTGAATGTGAATTAGGTAGGTGGGAAGGGGAAAGACTGCGCGGTCGCTTGGAATTCAGGCATCAAAAACGGAATTCAAGGCCTTAATTCGCAATATGTGACAAGTTGGTATGGTCTCCAGACTATGGAAAGATATGCCTCTAGAATACGATCTGATTGCCTTGGCAAATATGCCTAAGGGTATGTAGTCCCTCTGGTTCGTTACATTCACACTCTTGGCAAGTCTACTCATCGGTGAGAAAGAGTTTCCTACCTGCATGATCGGCTCTTGATCGGTTTGCACGGGATCCGTGAGGCGCTGACAGTTGGCTGTGCGGAATTGAGGTTGTCACAATGCAGATTATCAGTTACGTTAGGTAGTAATCTGCGGTAGAACTGGGTATCAGGTGTATACCAAGATGCCGATCCCCTGTCCATCTTTAGCTGCGTAATACGATAAACCCGGTTTGATCTTACCTGCGTCTAGATCAATACAACATCGAATCCTCTTAATCTATATGCCCGTTCGTATCGCTGTCCTGCATACTGCGGCTATTGGAGGTTGTTGATCCCTGTACGTGCCTATTAGGCTACTAAGACTAAAAGTTCCTTCCCTGCCCAGGTGATCGCGATTCAGCCGCCTCAATCTTGGAACTTGATAAAGCCGAACTACGAAATGGACAAATCACGGCTCTTGTGTTATACATCAGGATGAAGGAATAAGACTTTTACAATTATATTAGTCACTTGAAACTACTAGGTACCTAGGTAGGTACCTATACAAACACTTGACATTTACTTGAAGCATTATACGCAATGAAATTTATTTAATGAGCGAATGACTTCATAATTCCTTCGTACCTAGGTAGGTACCTATCTGTTACCGTAACCGCTTCCAGCCAGTTCCAAAATATGTGGCAAGCATGCTAGCATGCAAATCCACGCATCGTTATCATCAAGGATAATAGGTAGGTATCTATGCTATATCCTTATTTCTTCTCGTTTACAGCCTCGTACTCTCCCTCAGATCCATACCCGATATATGAGTTAGTGCGCTTATCATTGTCGCGCTTGTCGTTAACTGCCTCATATTCACCCTCCGATCCATATCCGATGTAGGAGTTGGTACGCTTGTCCTTGTTGTTGACAGCTTCATACTCTCCCTCCGATCCATAGCCAATGTAGGAGTTAGTGCGCTTCTTGTTGTTGACTGCCTCGTATTCCCCTTCAGAGCCATATCCAATGTAGGAATTGGTACGCTTGTCTTTGTTGTTGACAGCTTCATACTCTCCCTCAGATCCGTAGCCAATGTATGAGTTTGTGCGCTTGTCATCAGTGCGCTTGTCGTTCACTGCCTCGTACTCCCCCTCGGACCCGTAGCCAATGTAGGAGTTGGTACGCTTCTTGTTGTTGACAGCTTCATATTCTCCTTCGGAGCCGTAACCGATGTACGAATTAGTGCGCTTCTCAGCACTGACTTCATCAACCGTTTGGGAGACAGGTGCCGCGGCGGCAAATCCTGCGCAGGCAATAGCAATGAGGGTGATGAACTTGACCATGGTGTCGAGTTGATACTAAAGAGTCTTAGGCTGGTAAACTTATGTTTAATATGGTAAGAGGGCACTTGTGGTTGCTGAGAGTAGGAGTGAATTCGTGGGTGTGGATATGAAGAGGCTTGAGAGTAGATACTGTGAGTTGATTGTAGTTTTTGAAGACTTGGTGTCTGGTTTGGTCCTTTTATGTTAAAATGAGAGCCATCTTGTGTAGGTACTTGTTACTACGTTCTATTAATCACGACATTATTCTCCAGAGACAACATCCGCCGCCCGTATTTCAAAGCCGACCTCGTCCTAACCGCTTATCCGGGGTATAAGACGAATGTGATATCAGAATACAGCTTGGCTGTGCATGTAATCCTTGGAATGCAGATCCATATTGTTGAACGGTGCGTTAGTCAGTACAAGGAGCTGCTACAATAGGTATAGAGTACGACAGACTGAAGGAAGGAGTTTGTATCGCCGATAGGAAGTCACATTACCACGAGACTGCCTCCAACATGGAGCCGAATTCGGTTGACGACATACTCTAAGATATGATCTGATGGAGAGATTTACATAGAAACAGGGTTGTTTCTACCACATGACCGCATTATCCGCTGTTAATTCTCTCACCGAGTAAGAACAAAGATATCCATGGATGGGATTATGGGGTAGGGTTGTCTGGTTCGTTTATAGGTACTTAGACTAGGATTTCGACGATAGGATACTATCTCTCAATGCACATAGGTAGGCTAAAAATGTGGGATCAGTTCTACTCGTTTATTACATCATATTCCTATATTTCTACCATCCCCTTTCCGCACATTCCTCTTCTTGCTTTCGAAACTATCTGTTTCCATGTTTAAAACTTAAAAACTCTAAGTTCAATGATAATGCCGTCTCTACTAGAGTTCATCAAAGGCTCCGTCCGCCGACCACAGACATATTCAGCAGTGTCACCTGGCAGTATGGAGAAATCATCAAGAGCTTCCGATGATACTACTCAAGACGGTCAGGAAGATGCTCTCATGGGCGATGATGCGCATTTTCCTTTATACCATCCTCGTCGACGGTTCAGCATTGTCACTATTATCGCAGCTACATGCGTTTTGATCCTCACTACCGTGGGAGCTTTCCTGTCTGGGAAAGCCTGGCAACCTCACATTGATGAGAAATGCATGAGGCACAACTATCCTTACTGTATGTAATGAGAAGGCTCCAATTCATAAACTACTAGGCAGTCAGGTCTAACACTCTCCAGCAACTGTTATGGAGGAAATCCCGAACAAGCTTCGTGATGTCCAGTTTAATGGTATGTATCTTACGCTCATGTTCCTGGACAGTAAGTTTATAACAACAAAACAGGAACTCTTGGGAAAAAATCTGAGTTTACAGGGAACTGGGGCGATCCGGATGAGGCCATGGACCGCAACTGGAACAAATGGGGGTTCGGTAAGTTAGGTCCGTGGAACCCATTACACCTATGGTTGCAATTTCTACTAACATATACCTATCTAGTCAAATATGCCAGCTTCTCCCGAGACGAGTTTGCAGCAATGGGCATGGACCTTGAAGGTTCTGCAAAGTTCACTGAGGAATACGGAGGAGGGTATATCGGGTTCTTGGAGATTAGTCATCAGATGCATGTAAGTGATCTTGGCGCTAATCCAACTCCCCTTCTCCATATATAAGCTGACTGAGGAACCAGTGTCTGAATGTCATCCGCCAAGCATACCATAGAGACTACTATGAACGACCGGAGAATAAGATCTGGGCAGATTGGCTGAATGACAATCCAATCACCATCAAAGTACACATTAGTAAGTACTTTCCTTTTTCCAACCAATCAAGCTGCTCATGTGATTGGTTATTTACTGATCGCCTCCGTTAGATCACTGCTTCGAGATGTTCCGACAGCTCATTATGTGTAATGGCGATGTGGGAGTTATTCCTCACCACTGGGTCAAAGATATCCAAGACCCTTATGCCAATTTCAACACGATGCATAAATGTCGTGATCTGGATAGCATTGGTAAGTGGATCGAATCGCACGAAGTGCCGCCTCCACCCGAGACTGGATACCCGATGCCAAAGGATTCCAAAGTCTGGCCAAGGCCGCCATAGGGGATAACCGATCGCGGGCCGTGGGAGCTTGAGGTTGCATTCCAGAATGTCAAGGGATTAAAGGCACAGATGATGTTATTGGCACCTCTAGATATAAGCTTATCTCATATACCCATGCAAAGATCATGTCCGATGTAACCTAAGTCTGGAAACTTCATCCGAACTTGCATGCAAGCGGTTTCGACGAGCTAGTATAGAACATGTATAAAAGGATGCGATATTGTATCCACATTTTTAAAACTCGCTTTTATTTACCATTAAAATGTTGTCTTATAGGTGGGGTTCTTAGGGGTGCCCCTTTTGCTGACACTATCGTGAATTAAGTCATGTGATACCCTTTAGCTTCACCACTTGGTGCATCAAATGCGGCGCTTGCAGCAATAGGTATTTATTCACTCCCTAAAATACAGAGTACTTTCCAACCAAGTCCGCCTCTACCGGGATCTTTTCGGACTGCAACACATAGTCATAGAGCAACGTAGCATTGCGACACTGATGTGTCTGGCCCACACCGTTGATGCCATCCACCTCCTCGCCCCCGGGAACCGGCACCTTTCCTGATCTTTCCAATGCATCATCTGCCGTGCAAAGGATAGCCTATGCAGGTTATTAGCAATGCGTATGACGTGAGACGAAAGTACCGGAGTCAATCACATACCTGGACTATGTAATCGAAGCAGTGCAAAAAGTGACCTCGGTCTTTCGCACCCTGATTCATATCACGGTTCTCCACATGGACGTGATCCATATGTGAACCTCCTTTGAGGAGCATTGCTCGGACCATGCTCAGGCAGTGCAACTGATGAAACATCGATACCCCGATCTCGTTAATCTCACCGCCCTGCTCCTTAACCATGAGGAACCCCCCATTCGGAGTTAGGAGATCTTCCCACCAGTCTATTCCTTTGGATTCTTTCCTGTTGTAAACAGGATACTTCCACGGGTCTTCGACGAAATTCGTAGGGGAGAGCTCTTGAGATGAGTGAGGAGCCGGACACTCTGTGAGCTTGGGCTGAGAGTTGCCGGTAGTGTAGACAGAATGCTTGGCTCGCATGTCGTCCACCAGGGTAGCGACCATGTTTTCATGTCCGGGACGAATGAGGAGTAAGAGTGCTATGATGGTTATAGCCGAAGAAATGAACACGGCAGAGCATGTGCGGGCTGTGTTTGATAAGGCCATCTTGTGAAATGAAGCGTGAATGTGAATTAGAGTAGACAGTTTGATGGATACTAAGGTATGAAGTGATGAGGCTGTCTTGGGCAGTTTCTTCTTGCTTAAGACTTCCAAGGTTGGTTCCGTAGTTCCGTAGGTTGCATAGCCCGATCCTCCACCCTCTTGGCCATCGTACGGCGGGCCCATAAGGGCATTGCATTAGTCAAAACATATAATGTAGGCGGCTTATTCGATCTACCATCCTTGCATAGGCTTAGCGACTCTTTCTTACGCCGAGAACGCAGATCCCGACAATTTCCACCTACCCCGCGATAGGCGAGGCCAGGTGGAAATGGACATCCGTTCCAATGCTCCCGCGATGCCCCCTTTTGATGCAATTTGGTATTCTTCACCTTTCTTCAGAACTTCATACTCACCTGGCAATTTACAAGTCGGAATAATGCTTGAATCGGTCCCCGAGAACGAAGTGCCTTTCCTTCACAAGGAGAATGAAACTCCACGGATCATATACCGCGTCGACAAGGGCGGCCGAGGGACTTGGTTCCAGCTAGTCATCGTCGCCTTAGTTAGTGCTTTGGTCTCTGTTATGGGAACTATCATCGTACACAATGTTCTACCAATCTCTCATATCATATCGAGCGGGAGCTCACCCCCACAAGAGCTACTTCCATCGTTGAATGTCCCACCTCTTGGAAACGTTCTTCGAACTTATATCGGCGAGCCGGCTTATTATGCTAACGATATGAACGCTACCCGTAAGGCGTGGATGTCACTGTTTCCTCGTACGTTCCCACCCTTGATACATCACACGTCGATACTAACCGAATATCAGCTGGAATGGGTTATGTTTCCATGGACAACATCAAAGACGCAGGAGATATACCTCGCCTCTTCCAAGATATGAGCACAGACGGATCAGGACGCTTCTGTGTCGCCGCATTCCACCAGCTCCACTGTCTCGTAAGTCTTCTCGAAGCGACATCCACAGACAAACAGGTATCTAATTCTAACCATCCACAGTTCCTCATCTACTCCGACTTTCGCCGCGCCCTAAGTGGCGAGCTTGCGGCTGACTCACACTCGCTACACGGCTCTCATTCTCTGCACTGCTTTGATTATCTTCGGGAGAGTATTATTTGCTCAGCAGACAGTGCACTTGAGCCTTTCCGCTCCCCATTTGACGGTGGCACGCAAGGGAACGGGGTGGACGGGTTTGGGAGCGTGCATCAGTGTCGGGATTTCAAACAGCTATTTGACTGGAGCGAGAAATTTAGATACACTGATGGGCATGATGCGGAGAAATTCGAGGGTTGATAAAATACCAATATGTGGTCAGGATTTGTCTAGTTAGGTAGGGTTTTCATTAAGTTGAACAAGTCAATCTTTAGAACGATCAAAAACGCATTAAACCAGTAATATCAATTATATCATAAATTCATCACATAAAGCAAGCGTCTTTGCTGACAGTCGGCGTGTTAAATGCGAATAATGTTGAATGGTCATTTTTACCCCTTTACCCTAGGGTTAGCCGTTACCCCAACCCTAACCCTAACTCCAATTCCAACCCAAATTTGACCGCTTATCGCCCGAGAACCTCCCAAGAGCTAACTTCAGAATCCATCATAAACTATACCATATTTAGCCCGGCGTATTCATATTACACATTTCCTTATACCTTCGAAGCACTCGATCAATGATGCATTGGATATTCTTAGCACCTGAGAATTTACCGTTTAACTTGTCGAATAGTTGAAGAACAAGCTCAAGGTCATCAATCACTTGCGCCTTCTGCAAATAACTGACGAGCTCCTGTGGCTGAACGGTAGATGCGTATATCAACGAGATAGTAGACATAAATAGGGATAGTAGATTGAGCCAATTGTAGGCAAACCGTTTTTGACGATGCATGGTGTAGGCCTGCCGGATAGACATCGACGCGGCATTCGCGAGTTTCTTGACCATGGCTTGGTCCAAAGTTGGGAATAGGGGAGAAGGTCTATAGAGCATAGCTGTATGTAAATAGTAATTGAAATCATACCAGTTACTGCAGAGATGAGGTACTCGGGGGTGAACGTCAGGGAGCGGAAACGGCATGTTGCGCCGCCAATCAATAAGCTCTTTATGAAGAGAGTGTATGATCTCTTCCCGGTGAGGCGTATTTATCCGTATTGTTGCTTGATTGCCATATACTTGTCTGCTAATCTTACTAGCGATTCTTCTTAAGTCTAAAATGTGTCGTGGAATGGACATGAGCGACGGTTCTAGTTTATCTTCAATCTGGATACTGGAATCACCAGTGTGGTCATCGTCTACATCGATAAAGGCCTATCATCGGAAGTAATCAGCGACAAAAAGTTCATAAAAAGTTTTTACAATGCCTTACATCGATTTCTATATCGTCGTCTTGTAACGCAAATGGGCGTCCAAGAGCTATGGATATTACACTTTTGGTTGCGAACAAAGACGTTAGAAAAAAAATCAATGTGGCTATCTGGGACGAAAGGGACAACTAACCGGTCCATCATATAGATAGAGAAGAATATCCGTTTTCTCATGTTTGCAACTTTGAATGGGACTTTTTCATATGCCGACGAGGTGTGTAGACCCAAGCCGATAGCCATACGAGCTGCCGTGCCAACTAGAAACCAAGTATCTGAAAAATTGTTAGTACCTGTGATCTCAGATTAAGCTGCCAAAAGTTCAACTTACTTGGTCCAAGCTGATTGAAAAAGGAGAAGGAGACCTGAAGCATGATGGTTTCTAGTGCCACCTTAGTCACATTAGCCTCATACTGTAGTCGGGAAGAATAACGGAAGCGCACCATGTCACCATAATCGAACGCAGCCTCGAAGTATTCGAGTGCTTTGTTATAATACAGTAAAGCTTCGGATTCTTCGACCACCGAGACCGAACACCGGGATGAAGAGCCGATAGCCAAAACCATCCAAACTCGAAATAAGGACATAGGATCCATGGTAGAGAGATCTAGAGGTTGCTCGTAGATGCGATTTAACAAGGCGAGAAACTCGCTTTGGTTGATTATCGGGTATAGAGTATGGCTATGTGCGAAGTAAAAAGATGCCAACTGGTCGGCGCGTGACTTTGTAGGCAAGCCCAGATCCGATAGAGACCCAGAAGGCTCTATGATGCTTGATAAAGACATATCCCCAAACAACGTCGGTCCAAATCCAGAGATATTTGGGAAGTTCATCATATGTGGATGAAAGAAATCTGGTGGTGAATCCCAATTTATTTGTCCTAGTATGTCATCCCCTTGGGAGATTCCAAAAACGAAGTCTGCCCGATCTGGTGTTAGACGTTTGAGGATTGTCTGTGTTAACTTGGCGAAAGATAGACCGGAAGATGATCCAAGATGTCGCTCTGCCGTCGCTTCCAAGGAAAGAATCCTCAGCTCTCTGGCCATAGAAATAGCTGGCACATGTTCAACGGATGACATTTCTTGGCCATGAATGGAAAAGGGGGAGAAAGTACTCCCGAGGCCTTCATCGACAGGAGCTTGCTGGGTCGAATTTCCGATGCTTTGGGTTCCGGACTGGCCATTGTCTGATGATGAGCCTGGTCGATCGCGTATAGCTTCTAGCGCTAATGCGAGCTGCCTTTCTAATTCTTGGATCCTGGCTTCAAGCCCTTGCACAAAGCTATATCTCTATGTTAATCTGGAGTGTTGTACGAGATTCAATCATACGACTAGGAATACTGAGTGACGTACGCGATGGGATAGGTGCCACTTTGCTGGTCTGCATCTAAAAAGCTACAGTTCACATTGGCGGTTCTACAGTTATCGCACTGCGGTAAAGTCCTATCGCATTTCTTCTTCCTTTTGTGACAGCGCTGGCAGGATGTCCTAGCTAGAGCAGTAATGACGCCAGTATCCATAACGTTTCCTTCAATGAGTAAAGAATATGACCAAAGCTTATCAGAAAGAAAATGGTTGCGGAGGTTCCGAAATATTTGGAGGTAAAGGGGTATCTACATATCTAGGAGGTGGGTACCAACTAGGATGCTATCTACTGGCTTAGAAACCTCCTCACAACAATTGGACCCAGATTCCGATAGCCGGGGGCGGGGGCACCGGGTCGGGGTAGCACAAGCGAGACCCCAAGCTTAACCGACCGGGACAGAAACTTCCTGATCGGGAAAGCAGCACAACGCTTACGTAAGTACAAATAGGAGTGACCCCTTTTAACGTTGACATTGTAGAACATGGATTATCTAGGTAGCTATTCGGTATTTATTGATTATGTAGCTTTCGAGCTACTCAAAGTCGACAACTGCTACTACTTTGACCTCCACGATAAAGCGCGGGTCTGGCAGCTCTTGAACCCCGACGGTAGCCCGTGCCGGAGCACTTGCGCGATCTGCAAAAATCTTGTTCCACTCCTCGTTCATTCCAGCATAATTGGACTTCATGTCTATTATATAGACGACCGAGTCAATGACATTATGGATGCCGCCTTTACCATTGCTAGCGCCTCGGATGATGGCGTCAATTCTTCGTAGGACGGCGGCTGTCTGCTCTCGGATGTCTAGATTCCACGTTCCGTCTGCATTCTCTGTAGCACCCTCGAGCTTTCCATCAGGAGTCACTGCTGCTATTCCGGAGACATAAATGGTACGGTGAGCCGATGCCGGTGCGATGCGAGCATGGGCGTATCTCGTCGCCCCGGGCGGAGTGTTTGGGTCAAGCAAGAAAGCTTCACCGTTAGGAGACATTATAGGCGGCTTCTCCGAGTAAAAGAGTGGTGGGAGTTATTGATGCAGGAGTTCTTGCGAAAACAACAACGCTAATCGCAATAAGGTCGAGAAAATCGGTAATTGGTACCTGAGGAGGTAGCTAGCAACAAGAGAATTGCAATTATATCTTTGAACGTAAGATGATATTTAATTCTAGGTAGGTAGAGGTTCACTTTCTTATTCACGAACTTGACGGATCTGCCGCTAAAGGGATGCCATTATCGGAGCTTTGTGTTGAGTATTTGGTAACTACACGTTTCTTATCGGCACCTCCGAAAGTGCCGGTCGGAAACGTCCGATGCGAAGGTTACATGCGAAAGCTTGGTATATACACCACCTCATACTAACAAGCAAGTCCCCGCATCATATGAAGCATTTGAACTATGAACGGGTAGCTTGTCGGAACGAGCTATTAGTTGTGAGATCAAGATGGCGTCTCCGACCAAAGGCGAAATTGAATTCTTCGACATACTCAACTTTACTTTTCAAGAC
Organism: Annulohypoxylon maeteangense; assembly: GCF_022496945.1. Lineage (NCBI taxonomy): Eukaryota > Fungi > Ascomycota > Sordariomycetes > Xylariales > Hypoxylaceae > Annulohypoxylon > Annulohypoxylon maeteangense. The sequence continues at coordinate 699,076 of NW_025953261.1, forward strand.
GGTACCACTCTGGATCATGTTCGCTTAGCATACAAACAGTTCAATAAGGGCGCGACAAAGACAGCATTGATACCGACATGCTTTCGTGGACGGATTCAATCGACACTCAATTTTTCCCAAGGCGCGTTAAGCGATTATAGGGTTATCGTGGTCGCGTTGCTAGGTAACGGTGAATCATGTAGTCCATCGAACACTTTAGGATTCCCCTCCGCGATCGAGTATCAGGATTGTGTTCGCGTACAGCATCACCTCCTCACCCAAGGTCTCGGTATTAAGTCTGTCGATGGTATGGTGGGCTTCTCCATGGGAGGCCAGTGTACCTATCATTGGTTGGCCCTGTACCCTGAGATGGTAAAAAATGCTGTCATCATTTGTTCCTCTGCTCGAACAAGCCGGCACAACTATCAATTTCTAGAGGGACCAAGGGCTGCGCTAGAGAACTCCGCAGACTACGTTGCTGAGAGGAATGAGGTGGGGAGATTGGAAGCACCCCGCGGTCTTTGCGCCTTTGGTAAAGCGTATTCGGCTTGGCTCACAAGTGTTGCGTGGTTTGAAGAAGAGCTTTATCGAGAGTTGGGCTACCAATCTTTGAGTGAATGGGACCACGCCGCAACGGATATAAATTACCGGGATTGGGACCCCCAGGATCTATTAGTCATGCTACGTATGTGGCAGCGCGGCGACATATCACGGTTAAATGCCGAAGGGGATGGGTCGCTGGAAACCGCCTTGTCGAAAATCACCGCTAGCGTGTTGCTCATGCCTTCTCAAACTGACCAATATTTCAATTGGAGCGCTAGTGAAAAGGAGGCACGTTTGCTACCAAAAGGCAGATGTGAGATAATACCGTCGGTTTGGGGTCACATGGCAGGATCTGGGAGTAGTGCACGGGATACAGAGTGGATGGATAACAAAATGAAGGAATTTTTGGGATAGGGGTAGGGGGCATAAGCGGGTAAAGATATAAGCAGATATGAAGCATCATCAATAATGGTTATTACTATCTAGGTACCTAGACTATGAACTATCTTGTGGATATCATTCATGCCCCCAATAATTTCCTACCTACTTCAAACAATGCTGCAGCCATAAGCACGGTCTCATCTTCCCATCTCCTCCCGATAACTTGCATCCCGATAGGAAATTTGATATCAGGATGTTCCGGATTTGCTGCAGACCCACAAGGCACGCTAAGCGCCGGATGGCCAGTGACATTGAATGGGCATGTATTACTCGTGACTCCGATAGAGCTACTGAGTTTCTCCAAGATCCCAGACTCTGGATTGGGATGCGGCATGGAGAGTTTTGGGGCACAAGGAGTTACGAGAACATCAACGACTTCGAGCGCTCGATCGTAAGCTGATCGAAGCTCGAAGACCTTATGGTGTGCTTTCCCTTCAACCCATGAGCCAAAGTGACTATGCGCAAACTCACCACTCAAAATAATGTTGACCAAGGCGGGGTTTGATTTTGACTGCATCTCGAAGGTCTGTTGAGTTGGAGGAAATTGTGGTCGGAGATGCGGTGGCAAATATGATAAATGGCCACCGGTTTTGCCTTGGCAGAGAGACTCAGACATCGATGGCCGAGTTGAAGCGGTCCAAATGATAGGTCCTTCAGAATGAAGCGGGATGGATATTTCCATAACCTCAGCCCCTGCGGCTTCGAAAGATTTAGCGGCAAGACGCACGGTGTCGCGTACCGACGCGCTCAATCCCGCGACAACAAATGATTCCGTTAAAAACCCGACTCGTAAAGGTTTCCTCTCTTGTGTGCTAGAATTTCGAAGCCTGGCTCTAAAATCTGCCAAAATCTGGGGATAATCTTTCACCTGGTTCAATAGTGGCGATTCAGGTGTCATTCGTGGGTCCAGACCATCATACCCGGCCATGACCTTCAGCAAAGTCGCAATACCCTCTAAGGAGGGCGCGATAGGCCCAAGATGGTCTATCATAGGTGACATAGAACCTGCACCCGTGTAGGGTACTAGACCAAATGTTGGCTTCAGTCCATAGATACCAGTGAACGAAGCTGGAATCCTGACCGAGCCCGCCTGGTCGCTACCGATTGCAAATTCAACTGTGTCCCCCCATTGCTTATTTAGTCCTTGTCGCTTTAAAGCATGCGCTGTAACGAGTGCGCAGGAACCACTGCTACTCCCACCAGAAGTGTATCCATGAAGGAGAGGATGGTGTACAGGGCCACTGGCAGATGTAAATGATAGCGGAGACGCGCAATGGTTTTCGCAAGTTGACGAGCCCCTGATCACCCCTCCGGCTGACAAGATACGGGCGACCACTGAAGAATCAATAGGAGATACGGGGAAAGATCCATCGTGAGATAAGACCTCGGCAAATGTTCCCAATGTGGTCGGCAAACCACCAACTGAGATGTTATCCTTAATTGCAATGGTAATGTCTTTTAATAACTCGGAAGTTGGATTAGATGATTTCAGATTGCACTGAAAGCTCCATGCGTTCATTGGATTGTCGCCGTCGCGTGGCTTCCAATACTCTCGCGACCCACCAACCACGGATTGTGGCGTAAGTTCGGGATGGATATAGTCTGGAGCATCTTTGACATGCTTCAAGACTGACTCTAGAGATCTAAGGAGGACAAGATAGTCCTTAGCATCATTTGCGTTGGTGATGTCCACAGATAGACGTGCAGCTAATTGATGGACAGTGTCTTCGGTAAGATCGGACCTAGGGGAGAGTTAGACGGACTTGCGACAATCATTTCGTACCTAGCAGGAATAACTTACTGGCCTTGCCCTCCAATCGAAATGATCGACATATTTTTAACACTACAACACGTCTAGAATAAGAAATAAGGTGTATAATAGTGAGAAGAAAGAATTACCGAGACCAACTACCTGTTATTTACCCCTGAAATGCTACTTACCCCGCCTAAGTCGATGCAGGTACCGTCGGATAAGCCGACACTGATTGGTATCCAGTGTCTAGTAGGATTAATGAAGCAAATAGAAATCATAATTCTTAGAATGATATTGCATTTCTATCACTTCGAGCTTATTGTTGGTGATTTTATGATAATCTAGGAGGTATGGAATTTCCAAATCACCTGAGTACCTAATTTCAGCGTAATGAGGGGTGAGATGCGGGGTAGGTATATTCACTAAACTTCACTGTAATTTTAGTGCATTCTAGCTTTGTATGCCCTCTAAGGCTCTCATTATAGCGCCCTCTGCCCGGTAGTTACCCCGCTACAACAAAAAGTTGATATCCATGGATTCAAAAGAAAGGGGTAATTACACCTAATTATTGTCCATTCGCTAGTAAAATGCGACCTCCATCGACACAAACAGAGATACCATCAACATATGCCTATTTGAACTAAGTTAGTATACGGTCGCCCTCATCGCAAAGCACAGGGCTGTCAAATTCACACTTACCCCCGCGCGACTCGCTAGGTAGATGACAACGCTCGCGATATCTTCTTCTCCCCCAGCCCTCCGTGCCGGAACCTTATCAAATAAATTGCTGAAAACGTTCCCCTCTTCACCAACAGGGTTCATCTTACTAGGAACAACTATCCTCAGGAATTAACAGACGGATTCAATGCTTGGTGAAAATCAATGGTCTCACTCACAACCTGGGTTGATACCATTCACCCGGACATAGAATCGACTGAACTTCGCTGCGAGTAGCCTGACTAGGTGATCAGTAGCAGCTTTGCTTGTCGCATAGCTCGTTAAATCGACATTAGTCACATTGTGCATGCTCGCACAAGAGCTAGTTATCACAATCGAGCCGCGGCCGGAAGTCCTATCCTTTTGCGCCGCTGCTACTAGCAAAGGTAGAAACGCGACAGACAGAAAGTAGTGAGCAGTGCTATTCACACTGAAGGTGTCTCTCCAGTCAGAATCTTTAGAAGACCACATAGAGGCATGCAGCTCATCTAGAGATGCTGATTGAACATCACACAGGATGGCGGGGTCTCTCCTAATACCGGCGTTGGATACTAGAAGATCGATGGATTGCTCTTGCTGTAAGATTCTCGCTGTAAGATCAGATATCCCCTTCTTAGATGAGACGTCACAAGCGACACTGCAAATGTAAGCGCGCGACCGCTTTTCGAAGTCGCATAGACTCACCCCACGGCGGTTCCGCCAGAGCTTTTTCCAAGCACACGGAGCTCGATAACCCGGTCATCTATAGGTTCTGTCGGTAGGGCGACTACATAGACTTTGGCGCCATTAACCACAAGACCCTATTGTTGGTTAGTGTTGAAGATGTCAGATAGATGTTTGAGATGTGCCTTGCAGATCATGAAGCCGAGACCAGATGTCCCTCCGGTTACGACGGCAGTGTAACCCTTCACCCCGAATAGTTGTGTGATGTCAAGTGTGGAAGCCATTTTTTGCGATTTTAACGTGTCTATAATATTAAAAGGGGCTTAACTTCAAGTAAGTGTCGCTATATTTGCGTTTACGCAGCTTGTTACCTACTGAGGCATTTAGTAAGTACCTAGGTAGGTAGGTAGGTAGGTATCTGTAAATGATTAACCTCACTATATCCACTTGTCGGAGCTACCGATTCTGTCTTGGTTGCTTATCTCGGTAGAACCGACGTATTCACCAAGTCTGTTACTAGGTACAGAGTAATTATCATTCTCCACTTAAATCTTCCTCTCGTAGAGCGTAGAGTCTTCGAAAATTCAGATGGCCACGTCGTGAAGGTATGATTAGTAATTATACATTATGTCAGCTTATCCTCTGGATTAGCTAATCTGTATTAGGTAAGCTTCCTAGGGAGCAAAGCTGACTAGCGCATAAGTTTTTCAATCAAACAATACGTCAATAGAGCAAAATATCTGGCACCAACTGTGCGACAGGCGTGGGTGCCTCTGGGACTTCCCGGAGAAGATTTGAAAAGGTAAAATCTGTATTGGTGAGAGAACATTGGATTTTAAAGTTGTAAGAAAGATTATGTAAGCAATATTATGTAAGTAATGATATGTAAGCAATTGGGGTTAGATCAGCTTCCTGCCTTTTGAATCATAGGTAGGTACTTTTACGATAGTATGATACAATGAAAATAAGTGCGATGGCTAAAAGTACTAGATATTACACTTGGATTGAGGTTATTGAACGTTCCCAGCTCAGGTGATACCTAGACAGAAAGGTACCATAGTAACAACCCTAACCGTCAGATGAACCCCAACCCTTACCCTAACCCTTACCCCAACCAAAATCACCCTACTCTTTATAATGATCCTTAGTCCGTTGCTCTGCGAGCTCTAAACATTCGGCAGTCATAGCTGTGTCACGAGGAATCAGCTTCACTTTGAAGAACCGTGGGATCGCTACTAGCGCAGTCTTGATCTCGTTATAATCGACGTAGTTAGTGTTTGGGGGCGCTTCGTCGCTTGCCACAATTTTGTAGCTAGACAAGAGACGCACCAAGGCCGCATATAGGAGGCGCGAAGCGATGTATTGACCCGAACATGCGCGAGAACCCGTTCCGAAGCTGAGATGTGGCAACCCACTTATCTCACGCTCTTGCGGAGGGTCTAGGCTCTTTAGCCAACGCTCAGGGTTGAAATTGCTTGCATTCTCTCCAAAGTGGTCGACGTCTATATGTGGGTGGTTAGTGGGGACATCGAATGGGTTCTGAAGTTCGATCTTACCATGATTGCCGGCTTGCGCATTGATCAGAATCATTGTCTTAGGCGGGATGATGGCACCATTCCAGTTGACTGCAGTTACCGTCTTCCTTGGCAAACTCATGGCACTAACGGTATAAAACCGGCCCGCTTCTTTAATAATCGCGTTGATGTAAGGAATCTTTTCTTCGACGAAGCAATTGGCCCAAGCATCGCGCATATCGGGATAGTGGCGCTTAATGTCTTCATAAGCTCGGTCCTGCCAAATCTGACCCTCTGGTGTTGAAAGCGATCCAATGGCGGAAGTCAACGTTCCTGGTATTGTTTCAAATCCCCTTTCAGTATTATTAGTTCTATCCAATTCCAAATTTAGAGCCAAATATGTAATCACTTACCCTGATACTAATGAAAGGCATATAGAAGAAACTTCAACACCGGTAAGCTTCGTCTCTTCGTCTTTGAGAATTGCAGCTGAAATGCAAGGTTTGTCCTTGCCTTCCTTGATCATTACTCGGACCTTGTCGAGAAGAAGATTCAGATAGGCGTCTCGTCTATCACGTAGCTCTTTGCTCCGGGAATTCTTCTCGTTATTCGGCACGTATCGTAGAATTGGAACGTAATCCTGATAGTTCTCCGATGCGCTGCGTAGAAGTGAAATAGCGGACCCAACATGAAGAATTTCGCGTAATAACTCGTCGTAGACTGCATCCATGCGAATTCCATAACAGAGAGTGAGCGTCGTATTCAGCGCATAACGCTGGATGTACGGACGAACGTCAAGTTCAATCTCGCCATTTCGGCTATCCTTTTTTATGTCTCGAAGAATACAATAACTCTCTAAGTCGAACATAGGGTAATAGTTTCTCAGAGCTGGCCGTCCGAGTGCTGTTCCAGCAGCTTTGCGCTTCTTCTTGCAAGACTCGTCCCAAGGCGATGAGCCTATGGTGAAGCCTTGAGTACTGCTGATGAGACCATGAAAAGTGTAAAGTTTGGGCCTGTCAATAACTGCGTTCTGGTTTCCAAGAAGCATTTTCTTGCAGTCTTCAAAGGAATTCACTACCACAGCTCGAGTATTCCCCAAGGAGATCTGGTAGACGGAGTGGTTGTATTGTCGCCACCATTTCTCACATACTGTAGCATGATCTTCACCAAGCTTTAGAAGATGGCCAAATATTGGAACAGCGCCGGGAATTTCAGGGAGGCCCTTTATGTGAGGAATGTCAGTAGCAAATGTAATCTGTTTCAGTTAACTCCTTGTCTGTACCATGGTAGCACTATCTTACCTGATAGATAATGATTGTGAAAAGAACGACTGCCACGGCGACTAGCGTCGACACTGTGCTTGGAGAGTCTTTAAGACCCTCCAGTGATAGAAAGTCCAGTATTATCTTAGTATGAGATGACATGGTGACCTTGTCTGATTCAAAAGGAGGTTGTGGATAGGGGTTGTTCAACTTGAGACGTATGTAACTGAAATGGTTACTATATGAATGCAGCCCTAAGCGGAGATCTCCAGTTCTACATCGTAATTCCGATCGCAGCCGTGGTTCTCCGTTATGGGTGATTGCGAGTTCAATTCGGTAGGACCGAAACGTCAGTCGGATGTACCGCTTGCCTACCTCCTAGGGGGTGGGGACAAATTAGACCAGCCAATACCCTCACACGAGCAACTAGCAATTGGCACTAGTCACTTACAGTACCTATGGAATAGGTGATTAAGAATTTGATGAAATCGCAATAATAATTCATGGACATTATCATGCCTTAATTATTTTCTTTTTAAAAAGAACCGTGCTACGGATATCTTGAGTCATTATTTGATGCTTCCCTAAAAATTATTAGTTCCAAGCAATATGACAGAAACCCCCGTCCTCCTCGCTACGGCTGGCTCAGCAGGACTTGGTGCTGCTGTCGTGCGTCTTTTTGCGAAAAATGGTTATCGAGTTGTCGTAAATTATGCCCACAACTCCGAGCGTGCAGCTGAGTTAATCAAGGAGTTGCTGGTCGCGACGAATCAGGTGGATGACAACGCTTACATAAGTATCCAAGCTGATCTAGCCATTAAAAACGACGTCGAACGTCTTGTTAAAGAGACGATATCTTATATGGGTAGAATCGATGTTGTGTTGTCTAATGGAGGCTGGACAAGATTCACGAACATGAAATCTCTTGATGACAACGTATCGGAAGATGATTGGGACCGGGCTTTTGCAATCAATGTTAAATCGCACATTTGGCTACTTCATGCCGCCAAAGAGGCATTAGATATATCGCGTGGGGCTTACATCACTACCGCGTCGATTGCTGGCTTAAGCAGCAACGGAAGCTCCCTTGTGAGATCACCACCATATACCTATGCCAATACCTCATTCTCTAATTTTTCCAGGCGTACTCCGTGACTAAAGCTGCGCAGATACACATGGCTAAACAACTAGCACGCATGGTTGGCCCGCGAATCCGGGTGAATACAGTATCGCCAGGATTACTTCTAACGGTAAACTTCTCAAATGCTATGGTTAAATCATAATATTTTTCGTTAACACCAGTATTTATTAGGAATGGGCGGAACGATTTACAGATGACCAAAAAGAAGCTCATAGACAGAAAACAGCGTTAAAGCGTTTTGTCAACATTGATGTTAGTATTTATCCGCGAACGTTTTAGAAAAGCGTACATTGTATTAATCTGAGAGACCATTAGGATGTTGCGGACCAGGTATTAACACTTGCAAAATCTTCAAGTACAACTGGTATAAATGTTGTTGTCGATGCTGGCTACATTCTCTGAAAATAGAAATTCCTGGTTACCTCTAAGATGGGTGGTTGGGGTTAGGGTTGGGGTTGGTAATTAGGGGCTGGGATTATGGGTACCTACCTAGTACCTACTATCAAGGGTCACAACCTAAACGGTATGCAAATAAACTACCTAGTATAAAGTATGCTCCTGGTTAATGAAATCGCAACCATGATAGAGTAATTGGATGGAAATTTAGTACCTAGTGTTGGTGTAAACAAGGTGGGTACGGTGGTAACTATGAAATGGAGGGATGGATGTTAAACGGAACAATTCTATAAACCAATACAAGAAGTCATAGCCTATCATCTATCTTATTATACCTGGACTTCCAAAGTCTTTGTATCCGGGGTCTTAGTCGTCTCGCTAGCCGACTTTCCAAGTTCACTATCCGTAATTGGTTTGTTACCGTCGTAGGCTTCAATCACATCTAATTGATCAACTGGGATTCCACGAAGGCGGTTATCGATCTGCTCAAGGGTCAAGCCCTTAGTTTCGACATAGGTGAAGTAGATAACGAGAGCGGCGAAGACTACAACAACGAGAGTTAGCGAGTTGTTCCTAAGAGAAGGGCTCTAGGAGTACTAAGCAAGGTAGGTATCTTAGGAGAAAAGACTTCTTAATCGACTAGATTAGGAAGTATTCAATTCTCAAGGCAGCAAGAGAGAGGGGAAGAGGGGCTTAATAATACGTACTATTCCATACAACTCCTATGATATAAAATCTATCGCAACATCGATCAGTAAAAGCTTTCGGTGCTTCCGAGGATCTGAACTTACCGCCATCCGATCCCAGACAGACCTATCGGAATAACATATTGGCAGAAGAAACCAACCAAAGAATCGAAGATCGTGTAGAAGCTGCGGACAGTATTAGGTAAAGTCTCCAAATATAGATTCAATGGTCTTTACTTACCCCATGCCTTTCGCGCGAATTGTGAAGTTCAACATCTCTGCACAATACGAAAATGACAACGGCGTCCAACTTATAGCGTATCCAACCTGGAAAATATAGACCATAGCTATGATCGCATTTCTTCCACCTACGGTATCAATGGCTGCCGCTGAAAGGCCGGCCATGCAAGCTAATACAGCACCTGACCATAGTGTTCCGCCAACAAGCATGGGAACCCTACCCACTTTATCAACAAGACAGATACCAATAAGTGCGATGACAAAAGCCACACAATTCTGACTCAGGTTGATTGCGAACTTGCTTGATTCGGAAGTGATGCCAGCCAAGGCGAGGACGTCGTCGAGATAGAACGTGATGATATTAGATCCAACTGCTAATTGTTAGGAAACAGCAAGGATCAATCATACATCATTTATGCGGGAGATTTATGTGGCGTACCTGTTTGTTCAAACATCCCAAGTGTGATCAATATGAAGCCGCGGCGAATATTTGCCTTATCGCTTAAGAAGGCCCTCCACCAAGCATAAAGAGTGGGGAAGCTGTTTTCCTTCTCGAAGGTGATCGTCTCCTTGATGTCTCTGAATTCCGCGACAACCAGGGGGTGAGTCTCGTCGCCACGGCCGTGGAATCTAGCAAGCACGGCAAGTGCCTCGGGCTCTCGGCCGCGAGACATAAGCCAGCGTGGGGACTCGGGAACCATGAATATGGAGATGATGCAACTCAATGCGGGAGCGGCCATGCAAATGCAAACGATACGCCAACTCCAGTCACCTTCTACCCTTCTTGCTCCATATCCTACGCCGGCGGATATAATGGCACCCGCGAGCCAACAGGTCCAGTATAAACCGGAAACGAAACCACGGTGCTTCGGCGGCGACAGTTCCACAAGGTAAGTTGGCACAGATGCAATGTCTATAGCTTTTGCAAAGCCAAAGACAATCCGTGCGACAAAGAATTGCGCAAGGGTTGTCGCCGAACTATGGAGGACCGTGGCGACCAGCACGATGCACGCCGAGGTCAATATGCCTCCTCGTCGGCCCCAATGATCAACGATGTAACCGGAAAAGAGACTTCCCACGATGGAACCAAGGTTTTGGACGGCAGTGAGCAACCCTTTTGTGTTTGAATCTATGCCAAACCTTGTCTTAAACGTTTCCTATTTTTAAAACGTTAACGAAGTTATACCGAAGTTATTGATATTTCCGTAGTGATAAGTGCACATACCGAAATGTTCAAGGAGGACATCATGCTAGTGTCATACCCGACGCTTGCGCAATTCAGCGCAGCGATCATGCAGACCAAAAACATGGGACTAAGACGAGCCATCTTGGAGATTGTCGCGTGTTCGATTGTACAAAAAACGAGAACAACACAACACGGTAACCTTCAAAATCGATGCCATGCGAGAGGAAATGAGTGGACCCCATATATAAACCCTTTGAGGAACTTACCGTAGGTAAGCCACCGTGCACTTGATTCCTGGCTAAGATATGAGATACGCGATAGATACCAAGGAGATGATACCAGGTATTTGGGTTATAGAGCAAGGTTCTGATTGAGGTTATCGTATCGGAGCCTCCGACTCCAGCCGGATTTAAGACGCAGTCGGCTCCAACCTAACGGACACTAAACCGACGAGATTCCCCACCCCTATGTCGGGTGGGGAACCACCTATCCAGGACAGAGGTTTGGGGTACGATGAGTAGATATAAACAGACTCTAAGCAGATGATACGACTTATCGATGAGGGTTTAGGAAGTGAAATATCATCGCAATCTATTCCCAAAAGAAATATCAACGTTCGTCTTCATATTTCTCCCCACTCCACTTAGCTCCTTGCGGCGAACGCGCATCTCCAATCTATTGCCCCTATTATTCTTAGGAATCTCTTACTATGCCAGGAGTCATTGAGAACTGGCCTGCATGGAAGGAGTTCGGTATTGCCCCGGACGAAATCACACAGGGCAAGGACTTCGCTAGCGCCAAAGCAGAGATTATCGCTCAATATGGGGAAGAAGCTCTACGTCAGGGTTGGCTCAGAGTCTGTAAAGACTTGGAAGCGGTCACTGAGAAACTCTCGGCGCTGGGGAGTGATTCAATTCCCATATTTCAAATGAAAGAGATATGCCACCATGGGCTTTCGGATGAGCAAAGTGCACAGTTGAAGTCCAGTGGTTGTTGCGTCGTCAGGGGTGTCATCCCTGAAGCGGAAGCAGACGCTCTGTTCCAGGACATGAAGAATTTGGTCGCCGAGAACCCCGGAAAGATTCTCGGATGGCCGCCAGAGTCTCCGTCGATGTTGAGGCTCTACAACTCCCCGACACAGGTAGCTGTTCGCACACACCCTAATCAAATATTACTTCAAAGAACCTTAAACGCACTTTTCCATGACGAATCCAACGAGACAAGCCCTGAGCCGTTAAGCTACACCGACGCAGCCCGGATTCGTCCTCCAGGACAAGCGTTTCTGGGCCTTGGTCCACACATCGACGCAGGCAGCTTGTGCCGGTGGACGGATTTACAGTACCGCAAAGTGTACGACTCGATATTTTCCGGCAATCCAGAAAAGCACGATGCGTTTGATCTCAGCGTCCGGAAAAATGCCGATCAATTCTTCTTCAAGGCCAACGCGCATTCTGTCGTCTTCCGCTCGTTCCAGGGCTGGACCGCGTTGACGCCTACGTCACCTTCTGCCGGTACACTGATGCTGTACCCGAATATCTCGTCGGTTATCGCTTATGTGTTATTAAGGCCCTTCTTTTCGCCTCCTAAGGATGAGAAGGATATCATGGATGCGACTAAGTGGACTTTTGACCCGGAGTCGGACTGGTTCCCGGGGACGATGAAGGAGCAGAGCCAGCGATTAAGTCTCAGCTCGCATCCTCATCTTCGTTTGCGAGAATGTCTCACCTATATTCCGGTTATGAAGCAGGGGGATACGGTTTTTTGGCACACTGATGTGAGTTTGACCTGAGTACACATCCTGCTTGGGACATGGTGAGCTATACTTACTATCAATAGATGTGTCATGCGGTTGACCCCGAGCATAATGGCGAAGGAGACGCCAGTGTCGTTTATGTCGCAGCATGTCCCACGACGGCTATAAATAAAGCCTATATCAAGACCCAGCTGCAAGCCGCTCTTCTTGGCAAGGGCCCACCAGATAGTCCCAATGTGGACATTGATGAGAGGAATTTGAAGGGATATAAGGGTTTTGTTGATATATCGCCGGAGGGTAAAACCGTGTTAGGATTCGATCTGCTGTGATAATCAGATATATTTACCAGGGTACATCACCTCAGCGGACGTTCAACTTCAGAATTATAAGGAATTAATATGGAATTTCAGAGATTCAGAGTAAATTTGCATGAGCGACCAAGAGCGACCAAAGTTTGAAAATAGAATGATCTCGGCACTTACAACACGTGATTTTAGAGTAGGTAGTACAAGAGAAATGTGCTGACTCATCGGGGCGGCGCATCGGTCCCATCGGTTCTACTTTCACCGATAACTTTTGCTTCTTTCTTACAGCCAAGCCAAACAAAGTGAATCAGGATGAACATCATACACGTGACCAGCTATGCTCACTGCACGGGAAGAGCGAATTCTCACAAGTGAATCAAGATGAGCATCATGCCTGAGCTAAATTGCCTTGGAGGGAAAGGTTTGCGGTAGGTCCGCGGTCCGCCCATTGGTGGGGAGTGAATACGGCGTAATGGTACTGGCGGAGTGGGACGGTGCTAGTTCCGCTAGATGCATGAGAATCACAAAGCCACATTGCACGGAGTCGATCGATCATCTCGAAGACAAAATATATATAAATCCGGAGGTCAAACCCGTATGGCAACATCTCAGACTCTTATGACAACATCAGCGACCTAAATTGTGTACTGAATCCTCAGTACACCCATCGCACTCCACCATTCTACCCGCCAAAATACTAGCCGTATCTCATCCCGCCGCCACAATGCCAACTACGTCATCACCACACCAAATCCTCTTCTACGACATCGCCCCAGGCCCGCCTATCCGGCCATTCGCGCCTAACCCATGGAAGGCCAGATACGCGCTAAACTTCAAGCGCGCCAACTTCATCACGAAATGGGTTGCGCTACCGGACATAACAGCAACGCGCAAAAGCCTCGGCGCGGACCCGGTTAGGTTTCTGGCCTCGGGAGAACCGTTCTACACGCTGCCCGTGATTAAAGACACGTCGACCGACGAGGTTGTCGGAGATTCCTTCGACATCGCCGTGTACTTGGAGAAAAAATACCCGGATGAGCCCGCGTTGTTTCGGAGCTCAATTGGGGTGTACGCTGCGTTTAACGCGCATATTGATTCGATATTCCCTAAGGGAGGGATCTTGTTCTCGGAGGGCTTCCCGTTTGATCCGGCGAACGAGGAGCAGGTGAAGGCGGAGTTTTGCAGACGCGCGGGGTTGACGTCGTGGGATCAACTTACCGTGAGTGGGGAGGAGAGGAGGAAGGTTGTGGAGAGTTACGAGGTCTCGTTGGCGGAGGCCGCGAAGTATTTTAGGTATTCTGAGGGTCCTTTTATAGGGGGTAAGGAGCCTGATTATGCAGATTTTATTGTTGGGGGTTGGTTGATGATGCTGAGCCAAGTGGTTGCTGAGTGGAAGGAGATTCGCACCTGGCATGGTGGTGTTTGGGGAAGGTTGCATGATGCTTTGGAGCCGTATAGGGGGACATGGTAATTTGGAGAGAATGTAATTCGGAATCTATTGGTGTATATTATTGAGGGTTTTGGTGTAGGACATTACTAGGTACCTACGGGTACCTAGCCATGGTGTCCAAGTCTAACCAAAACGTAGGGAGCATTAGGAGAGCGCTCAAGTTAGATGAGTTTGAGGGAAAGGGTGCAACTGCATTAGAGAAAAGTTTTAGATATCAAAATAAATATATCAATTTGCATGTTAATCTATTTGATTTACAGGCAGTATAGTTGTGACTGAAGAAACAAGAACGGACTAAGATTCTTCGTCCCCTTTTCTCTATAATTCATTGACAGGCACAAAGATAATTTCCTACCTAGGTACCTACATACATATAATGATTTCCATAGTTTATTAAGCATACCTATATACTAGATTTTGACGGTTTCTAGGTACCTATACTTCAAATTTATGATGATTCCATATGAGTTAAACAAACGAGAGGAGAATAGGAGGCATGGCGAGAATGTAAGATCACGTGCACACGTGCAGTAGCAAAATCTTGAGCTTTCAGTCACGTCACGTGTAACGCTTCCACCGGACCAAAAGTACCAGGTATCTTTTGAAAAGTAGACCCACATTTCGGAATCGCGTTGCCTTTCTAACTTTCAAGGTTCATCGACTCCGAATCTTGAATACCTCCATCATCAGCAACCTCGACTGCGTATTTTTACCTGGCCGAAGATTGCCAACTCCTTCCTTTGATAACTTCAATCATGCCTCGACGTCCCGGTCGCGCAGCAGCCAAGCGTGCTGCTGCAAAACTCGGTAAGTTAGTATTGATTATTTTCAATCAATTCCGATTTGAAGATTCCCAATTTCCAGGTTTTGTGAATGCGCGATTGGAACTTATCCATTGCGCCTATGATTCTTGTTACACCTATCAAACCCTTATACCCCACAATATTGTCGCGTTTAAGAATGCCCTATTAATACTTGCCTTCTTCATTTAGAGAGCACTCCCAGGGCTCTGGAAGAGATCGAGGATGAGCCCATGCCCGATGTCGAGGGTTCTGATGCAGAACAACAAGTAGATCCAGAGGAGCAAGAGAATGAGGAAGACTCAGGCGCGGAGCCTGAAGAGAACCAAGATTCCGATATTCCCTCCGTGAAATCCCCTTCCCCTCCCCCTCAACCTGTCATCCGACGACGACGCCTAGGCCGTCCTCCCAAGAACCGACCACCGGATTGGGACTCTCTGCCTCTCGAGACCCCTCAACGCGATCCTAATGATCCTCCCCGACGACGCGGCCGTGGTGGCTGGAGGGGACGAGGTGGTCGCAAGGGAGCTTCTTATCAACCTACTCAACAAACCATCGATAAAGAAGGCAATATGATGGATATTGTCGATGATGAGGTCGCTTTACCGGAGGATCCTGAAGGAGAGACCAAGGTTGACAAGTCCGGAAATCTACAAGGTGGTCGCGAGTATCGTTGCCGTACATTTACCGTTGCAGGCCGAGGAGACCGACTCTACATGTTGTCGACCGAACCTGCCCGCTGTGTAGGATTCCGAGACTCTTACCTCTTCTTCACGAAACACAAGCGACTCTACAAAATCATCGTAGACGATGATGAGAAGCGTGACATGATTGAACGAGATATTATACCCCATTCCTACAAGGGCCGTGCCATAGGAATAGTAACGGCTCGGTCGGTTTTTCGGGAATTTGGCGCGTTGATCATCGTAGGCGGGAAGCGGGTCTTTGACGACTACGAAGTTGCGAAGGCCAGGGCTGAGGGCGTTGTCGAAGGTGAACTCGCTGATCCTAACGACAAGTTTATCGAGGGCGAAGAGTACAACAAGAATCAATATGTAGCTTGGCACGGTGCAAGTGCCGTCTATCACTCCGGTGCGCCTTCTGTCCCCACGCAGAATGGTAAAGTGGACAAGCAGAAGAGACGGGTTAACATTACCGATGTTAACTGGCAGCTTGAGCACGCTCGTGAAGCAAGGTATATTCCTCATTCATCTATTACTGCCTTACTTAGGACTGACATACTCCCCAGCCGTTTCAACTCCGATATTAGTTCCATTCGACGTCTTAATCTCTCCGGTGTTTATGATGTTCATACCAATTCCATGCTATATCCTGCAAACATGCAGCCTACTCATGCGAGATTTGAACAAGTTGCAGATTCGGCTGCTCCCACCGATAGCGTACGCTTTCCTCCGATGGACCTCAAGATTCCGCGCAACTTTAAAGTTATCGATACCATCATGGAAACGCCTTCTGCCAGTCTTTCACATGCCGTGTATGAGCAACGCGAAGTGCCTGATTTCTTGGCCCCCTTCCAAGGACTTGGGGCGGTGTCAAGGGAGATATATGATGAGCTCCCGGACGAATGCAAGGAATCATTCAACAAGGCTTTGGACCAGGAGAACACCTGGAAATCCAAGTGGGGCAGCGAATCGACCAATGGCCACAGAAGACAGCCAATCATCGATGCTGCCATCGTTCCCTACAATCGGCAACAGTGATGGTCCCGCTATTCGAAATTCCACTTATGGCTATGAAACCGTGTATTGGATACAACGTTTGTATCTACCAAATTTGCCTCGCAAATGACAGTTGCCCGTTTATTTCCACATCAACCTCGTCGGAAGAGCGTACCCCTCCACCGCCCGACTATGGAAAGCAAGCCCAATTCGTTATCGATGGCTATTCTATCACACCTTAATGTGTACACTACTAAAGTCAGAGGCGTTATTGGTTGCGAAAAGTGGTAAAGGGGCGTTATCCAGTTGATACCACGGATTCGACTCGTACTTCAGGCAGCTAGGTTATTTGTAGGCTGGCATTAGTTCGTGGTGGGCGTTTGGCTTTGCTTGCTGAAGTTACTTGTACATTCCCCTGACGCATTCCCTCTATACCTTCCAATAACATATGATGCGGAAGGACAATTGATATTATTCCCGAGTTTAGTAGTATCCATGCTATAAGTGACGTACCTAAGTTTATGGTCATTTTCAAGGCGTAAGTGACCGTCATTGGACATTAATCATTGTTTTATAGGCAATCGAAAAACCTGCTTCTGTAATGCCGAAGTCCGATTGAGTGAGGCATGCTTGAAGTTGACAGTTTCATCAGCCTCAGGAATGTTGATCGAGGACCACGTCAAGCGCGTGGTTCGAATCGGCAATATTATATGGCCTCGTTTTCAGGTCAGGCTGTTAAATATAGGTACTTAATTCAATCGCCGGGGGGAGCTCTTGAGGTCACAATCATCCAATCAGAACATCGAACCCGCCAATCATTCACTCTAGGAACCTAAATAGGTACACAAACAATTCGCTATCATGCATAACCTGGTCAACCGTAATACTTACCTACGTATCTACTGTTTGTATATTTGTTTTTTGGCACTACCTACGTAGTACCTAGGCAATAGCCAACGTGCAATACCAGAACGCCCTAAGGCAGACACGGATAAGGCTCTGTCTTTTCCTTGTGTTTACCCGCTAGCACTATATATATCTAGCTCTCAGTCAGCTTCACGCTCTCCAAGACTCTACGTACCCAAGGCTATCTACCTACCTATACTATTTCGTTCCTAAAAGTCCAGAATTGTTCATATCACAGTTATATATCTCTAAATCGAATTAGGTTAAAGTTCTATGGCTGATATCCGCAAGAATGGAACAGACAATGATGCAACCGATCAAAGTACTGGGAACAAGTTTCCAATCCAAACGCAGCTCATTGACAGTCGACATATCCGGGATCCGACGCATCTCGTGTTACTGTTGAATGATGAATATGGGAATGGCAATTATGAAGTCGAGGTAAGTGTATACTTTGACATTATGACTACGTGGAGTCCTTATGTCCAAGTCGTTTTGATATGTACCTACCGAAGCATAAACTACATCGTCCAAGATACGGTCACTCTGATAACATTTTTATAGATGCGACATAATTACTTCACCATTCGCGCGCCCGGGAAACTTCAATGGAGCCAGGTGTCTGCGAGATGTCGTTAAATAGGTGCAAAATCACGCAAATCGGATGATTGACCTTGGACGGGCGGTTGGGTGGATATTTCTTTCTCTCGAATTCTTTACCTTGATATTATCGGAAGTCTTGTCATGGTTTTGATATGCTTTAGATGGATGGTTGCGATTGAACCTGGAAATATGATCTCGAAGAGCTACGCTCTGGTCACAATCTAGGAAGCAAGTGGGCGACGTTACGACTTTACGAATTATCACGTTCCTTGAAACACGAGTACCATGTGGGAAGAAAGATTTATCGAGGGGTCTCCTTGAATATTAAACAACAAAATGAAATATGAAAAGAAAAAATCTCGTCGATGATGTAGTACGAGGTTTGTGCTATTATCAACACTCATTAATATTATTAGACTTATCAGATATATTGAATAGGTAGCAATAGCCAATATACGGCCAACTCTTTCATTCCCAAGTTGTCTCCAGTGAAAGTATCAGTTAATCAGGACAGGAGAGTCGTTCATTGCACCAACCTAACCCACCTTTGACACCTACCCACCTAGTACCGACATAGTAGAAAATATCACTCTGCAACCCTTCAACTAGTACTTCTAATAAGATAGGATCTATTCATCATATAATGTATTTTTACATGTACTTACATACCAGTACTGCTAGGTACCTACCTACCTAGTACCTAGGCATCTTAGGGGATAAAGTGGGGATGGCCTGAACTTCTCTAAGGAGGTTTGTTAAAGGTAATTACTCCTGAATAAGGGACAACAATACACTTGCCATTTCAAATCGAACAAACCTACCTACTTACTTATCCGCGAAAATTAACTCGAGAAACTGAAGATATCTATTATCTCGACCAAATTTTGGACGAAACTTATACTTGTAACTCGAGTAACCTAAGGGTGTGAAAAACTAATAATGTGGATCTTCCCTAGAATGGCATTTTGTTCAACGTTTTATTAAACATGATTGGCCGGAGTTAAGCAAGCAACCCTGCAAGGAATAAGTGGCATAAACTAATATTGCGTGCTTTCACGTGACCACCGATTCTTCTCATTTTCCAGACTAAATTAAAACTTATGATCAATCAGCTCCGAGTTTCAGATTTTCAGTTTTGCATTGCCCAATCATAGACCTAATTCAAACATATCTTGAAATATGGCGGCAGTTGCCATGCTTCGCCCACTTGTCAGGGCTCCCATTAGGGGACTTGCAAGAACATATGCCACTATACCAGCGAAGGCTCATCATCGTGTCGTGGTAGTTGGAGGAGGAACTGCTGGTGTAACAGTCGCAGCTCAGTTACAACGAACTCCGGAGTTCGAAAATAAGGATATAGCTATCTTAGATCCAGCACAGACGCACCATTATCAGGTAAGTTCTCTGAGTTTCTTAATGATACCCAAGATACTAATTTCAACGTAGCCGGGATGGACACTTGTCGGCTCAGGCCTAAGATCCCTTGATGATATGCATAAGCCCCTTTCCAGCGTGGTTCCAAGGGGTGTTAAGCACTATCCTCTACGAGTATCTACTTTTGACCCCAAAAACAACTCGATCAAGACATCCGAGGGAGTTGATGTCTCGTACGACTACCTGGTTGTTGCTCCAGGCCTTGAGACAAACTTTGCCGGGGTATCGGGTCTAGAGGAAGCCCTACAGGATCCTGCTAGCCAAGTATCATCTATCTATTCAGAAAAGACAGTTGAACAGGTCTGGAGAAATATTCAGTCATTCAAAAAGGGTCCAGCCATCTTCACTCAACCTGCTGGCGTCATAAAATGTGCCGGTGCCCCTCAGAAGGTCATGTGGATGGCCCTTTCACAATGGAA
Source organism: Annulohypoxylon maeteangense (assembly GCF_022496945.1). Classification (NCBI taxonomy): domain Eukaryota; kingdom Fungi; phylum Ascomycota; class Sordariomycetes; order Xylariales; family Hypoxylaceae; genus Annulohypoxylon; species Annulohypoxylon maeteangense. The sequence goes on from NW_025953261.1 coordinate 718,946, forward strand.
GCGGGATGGTGTGCGAGACAATATTGACATTACTTTCGCAACTGGCGGTCCTTGTAAGCACTTAATCATTACTTCTTGTACGATCCTCTCATATTAACCCTGATGCAGCCATGTTTGCTGTTCCCAAATATTCGCAAGCCCTTGAAGAATTACGTAAGCAACGTAATGTCGAGGGTTTCTTCCAACATAACCTCGTGAAGGTAGACCCGAAGAAAAAAGTTGCGACATTTAAAAATTTAGCTGAGGGTGCTCAAGGGGCTCTTGTAGAGAGAGAATTTGGTTTCCTCCGTAAGTATATCGCTATAACACCTTTTTAACTCCCAAAACTGTTGCTAACGATATATTTCAATAGACGTCGTACCACCGCAGAAGCCTTTTGATTTCGTTGCCAAATCAGAGTTGGGTAAGTTGCATCTCATATATATCCTATATGAAGCCAGGTTAAATTGAACTTAAGATGGTTAACATTCCTTCCCCAGCTGATGCGGCAGGATGGGTCGACGTTGACAAGTCCACAACCCAACACACGAAATTTAAGAATATTTTCTCGCTAGGCGATGCATCTAGTCTCCCAAATAGCAAGACGGCAGCTGCCATTACCGCACAAGCGCCAGTCTTAATAGATAACCTACTTGCGGCTATGAAAGGCAAGGAGCTTAAAGCTTCATACGACGGCTATGCAAGCTGCCCGCTCCTTACTGGCCACAACGAACTTATGCTCTGTGAGTTTAAATACGGCGGAATACCTAAGGAGACCTTTGCAGGCATACTCGGAGGCCAGGAGTCACCTAGTAGGCTATTCTACCATTTGAAGAAGGATTTCTTCGTAAGTCATATGAGCTCCTTATTCATATGAGCTATTCAGCTAACATTTCTCTAGCCATATGTATATTGGAGCCACTTCCTTAACGGCACTTGGTACGGACCGAGTGCATTTTTCAAGCCCGATACCACGGTTAAGGCTTAAGCTCAAGCACGTCTTAACAACCTCAAAGAGATAGACAATTAGATCATGTATATAAACCTGCTGTAGATACCACGTCATTTTGTTCGCATCAACGAATCATATCAGGCATTTTATCAACTTTGCACGTATTTGGAACTCGAGTTACTATGCAAGATGAACATATTATGAAGGTGAATTTGGTCCCCCTTTTACCCATGTTTCCACTCTTATTTGGTTAATGGCGGTAACACACCTGGGCAGGTTAAAAAGGGATTGTCTCTATCTCTCCATATACATCTACCTAGTGAGACTCATTAACATTGTATAGGGCGAATGCGATCACTCAAGGCCAAATTCCTTCACCAACTTCTCCGCGCAAGTGATTCCCGTAACATAAGCAGCCGCCTGCACATGGGCGCTTGGCAAGACAGGCACGGCGCTCAAATCAGCCACGCAAAGACCCTCGATACCAATGACCCTGAAGTTATTATCCACAACCACATTCGAATCCCCAGGCTTCCCCATCCTTGCCGTCCCCGTCATATGCAAGCTCGAAATAACCTTCTGAGACCAATGCTCCATAATATCCTCGTCAGAATCCGATTTCGGACCACTCAGCATCGCGACCGTGTTCTTCGCATACGACTCATGCTCCGTAAACCGCAAGACCGCGCGTAACGACTCAATCGCTACCCGTCGGTCAAACGGCGCAGTCAGGAACTTCGAGTCGAATTTCAGCGGCACGTCCGGGTCCGACGACTGCAGCGTGATTTCTCCCCGGCTCTGCGCGTTGAAGTACCACGTCACGATGCCGTGGTAATTCAACGTCGGTAACGTCGGGTCGAACCAGTGCGCGGGAAAATGCGTCACGACTTCGTAATGCGGCACTGTGTCCAGCAGGATGAACCGCTGTTCTTCCGCCGGCAGGTCCTGGAATTCTTTCGTCTCTGCGATATTCGCCATTTTGAAAAACCCGATCCCGGCCTGGCTGCCGTGGATCGCCCACGGCCCGGTCCCGTCTTTCTTCCATTGCTCCATGGCGGCGTCCATTGCTTGGGTGGAGCCGTAGAAGGAGGCGCTGGAGCTGCCGGGCTCTTTGCGGCTGTGCACGATTGGCACGCATAGGTGGTCCCGCATGTTTTGGCCCACGGCTTCGTTGGCGTGGGTGATGGGGATTTTGTACTCGGTTAGTTGGGAGGCCGGCCCGATGCCGGAGTGCATGAGGATCCTGGGGCTGTTGAGGGCGCCTGCGCAGAGGATGACTTTCTTTGATGCGAAGTCTAGGGGTTGTTAGCGATCCTGGATTCAATTCGTTGCTGAGGTTTGGTGAGCGGTCTTACACTTCTTTCCGTTTGATTCTACTCCGATTGCCTTTTTGTTTTCGATGATTACTCGTTGCACTAGAGAGTTGACGATGACGGTCAAGTTATCCGGCGCCGGCGTTATCAGATCTGCCGCGGTGGAACGGACGCCGTTTTGACAGGAACTGATGGCTACCGACATCCCGATCGGATTTCCCGAGTTGTGGTCTGAATTTAACGGAAATCCAGCTTGCTCAAAGCAGTCGAGCATCTCAGTGAGATCTTCAACGCATTCCTTGGCATACCCGACCTTCAGGGGACCGGATGTACCGTGATCTGTGGCTTTGGGTGCGGCGTACTTCTTGTCGATTCCCGATGGTGGTTCGCCGTTGAACGATTCCAAGTTCTTAAACCGAGTTTGCATGCGTTCCCATCGGAAGTCGTCGTCGCCTACGATCCTTGCCCATTCATCGTAATCATCTCGGCAGCCGACGCTGTACCCAGCGAAATTGACGGCGCTCCCGCCTCCTAGCCCACGTCCTCCCGGAAGGTCTATTTCTCGGTTACCGCAATGCTCCTGGGGAGTTGTCTTGTATCCCCAGTTCATCTCCTGGTTGAAGAATGTCGTCCATCGCTGCCCATCCACACGGAAATTGTGGTTATCGTTCTTGCCTCCGGCTTCTAGTAGAAGTATAGTCGGTTTCTTGGGAGATTTCGCTAGAGTGGATGCTATTGCGCATCCTGATGGTCCACCTGTAGACTGTCAGATCGGAGTCTGATGGTAAATTCAATTGTGGACTTAGTTACCACCAACGACTATGAAGTCATATGTAGATGTCATGATGATTTATTGGGTATGAGTCCCGATGAGTCTTGGATGATATGATCAAATGTGTAAGAACCTTGGACGTCTATGGGCTGATATCTTAAGAATTATCACCACTCCGATGTGACAGTCACTACCTAATGACGCACGTGAATAGAGGCATAGATTAAGTGAACTTGAATAATCAGAAGCAGTTTTATGTATAGAAGGTAGAAGCTACTTCCAACCATTTATGTAACGTGGTGCTTATTAAGGCAATATCATATCTGGCCAAGCCTGAATGAACACGCACGACAAAATTTCTCGTAAGATTTCGTGAGCTGTATCCGTGGACTGATTTGCTAGTTTTCCTCATACCACGTTCCTCTTCCACTCCGTCCAGTATTTTGAAGCTCACCGCTTGATTTACTCGTATATTGAGTCGCTATAAGCTCTTCCAGGGTCCCAAATGGTCGGGTACACATCAGCTTAGACCACCAAAAACCCATCTTGGCGTGGTGGATATTCGCTTGTCACTGGACGGGTTGATAGGTCTTTGCGGCGCGTACGGCTTTTCAGTTTGAAGTAATCCGTAAATCCGAGAACAGGTTAAAGCTTGCAGAATGTGATGAAACAATCGAGCTTGAAACTGAGGCACCTACCACCTACACGCATACGCGCGCTTTCAACCATTCGCGGCACGCTTTTAACCCCGCAATACCTCCCTTACGGCGAGCTGGTAAATAATCGACGAAAGAGGTATAATGTTGGTAGATCGAGCATTTCATAGTCTATCCGATCATTGTAAGTGGACCTAGCTAGACCTTACAGCAATAGTAGCGTGCGGCATGCTTTTGTTGCAATTTTTATGGTGGACTGATCGATGTTTTATCAACGAATTTCATTGATCGAGCCTTCGTTGTAGTAAGATCGCTGCTCGCCGTGCTTATGTGGGGCTTCAATTTACAGCGAGGTTCGCACCAGCCACAGGGCTAGCTTGTTCGCTGGGACCACCCAACTAGGTAATAATGGGCTATAACCACCGCTGAATATTCTCCACTGGTACTCTCAAATCCATTAACGGGTAAAATATTCTAATGGCACGGAAGAAAATTCAATAAATTTCATCAAACATACCTAGGTAACTGCTATAATCGCTCTTTGAGCAATTTTCTTTTTAAAAAAAGGATAGAACGTTGTATGGATCGCGTGGGTTTTTAGGTACAATACGGTTGGAGACAGCGCTTTCATCAGATCAGTCAGGTCAGTCGAAGCCATTCAACTGACCTGATTGATTAGTCAGCAAGTAGTGAACTAATCTGATCAGATCAGTCAGTCGGACTAATCAGATAACTAATAAAAGTAGGTACGCACTAAGCTCTTTATACTTATTAAAATATTTATTTTAAAAAGGTACTTAAGTACTTCTTCTGTTTTATTTCAGCCAATTAGAACGCGTATATAAGTAGGACCATAACAAAACACCAAACTAACGCTACTAACAGTCGAAAAAAATAACGATTTGAACTGATCAGTCGAAAAAAAAAGGCAATCTGGACTGGTATTGACTTAGTCTGACTGAATCAGGTCAGATTTCGGACTGATTTGGTGGGAGCGCTGGTTGGAGATTTTAATGTCACATTGGAGGGGTAGGGCGCTGATGCTGACGCCTTAACTCGGCTCCAGAGACGGGGTACTGATTCATGACGCTAAGCTCATTTCTCATATTTCCTTCCCTTTGGTACTCCTAATCCAACCTTCCCGTGAACTTTTTATTATTAAAAGACAATGCTACTCTGTGTTGAGAACTTAGAATATAACCAATAGCGATCTTATCCCTTCTCCTCACGAAATCTCCCATAGGTGAACGCTACTATATTCATGATACCTAAGCCGGGGAAAATCTACCATGGCACCTTAACACATAATACTCTAATTCGCGAAGTCGGAGACAATACCTACCTTTAGTATTCATCTCATTTTCGTTTTAATGAAGTTGACGTTGAATGATAGGTATTTTTATCATTAAGTTGAGAGCGCTACTTTTTTCCTAGCGACTTGCGCATCGTCACATGAATTACCAAGAGGTAAGGTTGTTATAATGACTTGACGGAAGATAGGATAACTGCCCCAATCGCTTCATGCACCCCCTTACAACGAGAGAGGGAGAGGATCAAGGACCTGACTAGACTACGGGAATCGGTGAAGATCATAGGAATGTACCATAAACGAAGCCTCCTTTATAGGACCGGAGCGATACGGGTCGTGAATTCGCAAGCTGGGAGATCCTGAAGAAGCTCACAAAGCCAAACCCAGATGGCGGACGAGCGCAAACGCTGAGTAAAAATGGCTGAAAGGAACAGGCTCACCATGGGCGACGCGATTAGTGATTTTCTGCGAGACCATTCCGAGATCACACCTGAAAGGTTCTCCGGTATGAGCCTTGGTTACAAAGGTTATTTTCACCAACGACAGTTCCAGTTTCTTTTATGACAACATTCCAATGCGACATCTTCATTTTTCCGAACCGCGACGAATGGATCCTTTCGCAAGTGTTACTGGAAGACTAATAAAATAATGCTGACACATTGCATCTCAACCCCTATTTTATTGCTCCAACATCTGCTTAGGTATGCTTATCGCCGCATCAACTTTATATCTATACTTCTAATAGAAAATGCGGCTTGATCCCATCTACCAATATATGCAGCTGTCTATTTCTATGCGTCTGCTACCCCTCATAATCGTTCACGTCCATACGCAAATGGCTTCTTGGGAGTGTTGTCGAGAATCTTCTCAATCTCCTCCATCACCTCCGGCGTCAGCTTCTCGGCAAACTTAAGAGCCTTCACGTTCTCTTCGATCTGCTCGACCTTCGTGGCGCCGAGAATGACGGTGCTAACATTCGGGTTCTTGATAGTCCACGCTAATGCTAGCGACGCGGTGGTTCCGCCAAGACGCTCGGCAATCGCCGTCAATTTCTTGACCTTTTCGATCTTGGCCTTGCCCTCCTCGCTCTGCAGCATCTTGATCGTGTTGTCGAAAAAGTCGCCGTGCTTGGCGAATCGAGAGCCGTCGGGAATACCATTGTTGTACTTGCCGGTCAAGAAGCCAGAGGCTAGGGGAGACCAGATGGTTGTACCATACTTGAATTGGTCAAATAGCGGGGCATACTCAACCTCGAAGCGCTCGCGGTGGAAAGCGTTATATTGTGGTTGCTCGACTACCTAAAAATATGGTTAAAACTTCATGCACCTACTTCATTTTTCTTGGCTAATTGAAAACCTACAGGGGCGATGAGATTATATCGCTCTGCGATCTGTGTTGCCTCCATAATCTGGGTTGCGCTCCACTCGGAGGTTCCCCAGTAGTAGGCTAGGTTGAGATTTTGAATGACTTGGGTGAATCCCTCGACGATCTCCTTCATCGGCGTAGCGGGGTCGGGACGATGAGCGAAAACCACATCGACATAAGGTTGCTGTAATCGCGCAAGAGAGCTCTTGAGACCTTCCACGACGTGCTTTTTGCTAAGACCGCGGGTGTTCGGCTCCTTGCGACCAGTGCCGAAGAAGACCTTGGTAGTGAGAACGTACTCGTCTCGAGGCCAGTCAAGCTCCTTCAAGGCCTGACCCATCTCAACCTCCGACTCCCCGTTGGCATAAGTTTCCGCCGTGTCGAAGGTGTTGATTCCGTGGCTCCAAGCTGTCTCGAGACATTTCTTGACGATTTCGCCTTTCTCGGTACCTCCATAGGTTAACCATCCGCCCAAAGACAGCACGCTAACCTTGAGACCTGTGGGACCAAGGTGGCGGAACTGCATGTCCTTGGGGTCATATGCGGATCTAACGGCAGGCATTGTGGCTATTCTTCTCGCGTGTAACAGTTGTAGACGGGATGTTGAGGTGATGATTGGAAAGTTCCGAAGTAAACGAGACATGAGGGGAAAGGGAAAAGCCGACGATTTTTATGAAATTTCATGAAGTACCCAGGTAGGCAACTAGGCATGTATGAATTGTCTCATGCAATGACACCTTGCCTATTTTATTGAATTAGCCTGCTGGTTTGCCGGTTTACTAATTGATCTTTACTAATTGAGGACATAGTGAAGACCAGCGAGGACGAAGCACTAATACTAGGTAATGACGCGATTAATAAGTATCCACAGAATTAGAGTATAGGCAATAGGTAATAACCTTATCGCCGATGCCTCTACGTAGCAAAGCCTGCTAGACGAGATAGCAGGGCAGGCACCCGATCATTAGCGTCATCGACGGCGTTAATGCCCCCGCCAGGGATTTTCTTCGGCAGCTAATATTTTCGCTTAATAATAGTCCGGGGATATCGACGATACTATCGGTGGAGTTTAAGATTCTCCAAAAAGTTCACTTAACACCGCTAGCCGGGACTAATGCGTAATCAGGCCAATTTGGCCTATGAAAACACCACCATAAAGTAAACATATGTAAAGTGGGAACTATTCCGTAACGGTTCCAGGATTTGGAAACATGACAGCAAAAGGAATCATTCCTTGATCATTACAAATTTTGGAACCGTGCCAAGATTAAAAACTGTTATAAGAAAATGTAATTCCTTATTTCTTTATTTTATTAAATTATACATATTTATTCATTTATATAATATTATTTATTTATTTTAATTTATTATTTTAATTTATTTATTTATTAGTCTTAGTAAATTTAATCGATATTTTTTACTAATTTCGAACCTCATAAATTTAAAATTCTATTTATTGTGGAAGCTAAGGATATACCATTGCACTATCTACGCGTTACATAATCTACGGTATCAACCTTAGCGCTAAATTCTTAGATATGGTCAACACTAAAAGTTCAAGTAGTTTAAGCTTTGGTACGCTTCAAGATTCTGGTACGCCTGGCACGCTTCTAGATTTTGCTACACTTCTTAAATATTGCTACGCTTCTTACGCTTTTTGATATTTAGCACAGTGGAACTATTACGGAACGATGCTAGGTCTAGGAACCGTTAAGTAACAGTTCCGACTCCTCATATATTTCCCCTATGGCAATTTGAGCCGTTATCTCAGCAGACATTACAAGCCTAATCGGCGGTATTTATAGGTGTTTAAACCCCTTAGAAATTTCACTTCAGTGGCTTAGCACGCTAAGTTGCTGTAGTTAATCACTAAATTCTAGCGGGGAGATCACTAGGTAGGTATGAACTCAATCAATCGCCGACCCAACCGCGCGCTGGGCAAGGGTTGTGAAAAGCGCAGGAAACTTCTACCATTCATTTAGAATTTCCACAATTATTCAGTTGAAGTTGGATTAGAGTACCTACCAAAGCACCAGCTATATTTCAAGGACGAGTATGATTGGGTACCGAGTTACTGGTAAACAACGTTACCAACATGCATACCTACCCGCCACGCAGCATATAAAGCTCTCTACCTACCTCAGAAGTTTGTCTTTACTGTGCCTTTCAAGTACCTACCTAATGGCGCTGCTACCAGCACCGACACCATATCCTTCCCATCGCTTGGTACCTATTCATGAGCATAGTATCATAAGCCCAAACGATAGGAATAAATAAAGTCACATTTTAACGCCTACAAACTCCTAAGTTAATGTCTAGGTAGAATCCATACTCATACAAGTTATTACAAAGGGAAGTAAACACTACTCGTACAACTTTCTTGTTCTCTCGAATCAGCACCTCATTGATTCTCCTTAGTATCCCATCATATATATCCAGCGATGTCGAATATTTCTGATGATGTAACCCTCTGTAGCAAATCACCAGCTAGGCGCAGCCCGCTTTGGAAAGGGCGGATGTAGAAGGGCTCTGAGTATAAACGAGGGCAAGTTATATTGACGTTGTAAGCGACCTTGATAGTTCTCGAATCTTCTCGATTGTACACTAATGGTTCAACATCGTTAGTCCTGAATGGCCTAAACCCGTACCAGCGCAACCAGTCTCTGGAATATGCCACTCACAGGATTCAGTTCAGTTTTAGACTTGATGTTATATATATTATGCCGCATCTGTCATTCATTTAGCGTTCAAAGCTCTTGTGGCAACTCTAGTTGGTAAGTGTACATACTTCCACCTCAAATCCCCCTTTTCCCAGCTCTTCGAGGAGGATACGACTGAGTCCTATCGGATTTGGAATGTATTTTGAAGGGACCGTAGTATGTATTTTTAGTCTTTCTGCGTCCTGATCTCTACAGGTTATTCTTTTTGTGGTAGTCGCCATTTATACAATGATTTTTTCAAACGACCAACTAATAGCAGGTGTTCAAGAATTTAGTGAGCTTCTGACATTGCAGCGAAACGGATTCTAGAAATGAGCTTTTTTCCCCTACCTGTCAATGGCTGCCAGGGTATTTATTTGTCCCCTTAGTCCTAATGTCCTACCACCAAGCCGTCTCAGCTCTTCCAGTACCTTTGGGGGTCATCCCCCCCAAAGACTCACCTAAAATTAAATCATATGACAGGGGGAAATGTACAATCATTCACGGAAGGTACCAAGGTACCTAGACATGGTTCGTGTCAGCCTTGTAATATATCGCTGTAGCTTACCTACCGACCTGTTCCGCCCTAGGGGGGCGTTGTCTCATGATTACATTGTTGGAATTCAGGATACAAAACATCTGATATACGTAGTGTATGTATGAAGTAAATGCAGAATTAAAAATTCAATTGGATGCTTGTTATTACTGCTTAAAGTCTTCTGGGTAGGATCCGACCCACTAGTGGCAATGCGGCTGGCTGTAAGGTCGGCTACCTGCGTTGGGGTTATCCGGTCTCACCAACTACCACCATAAGATCTGCGAACTAATCTGCCTTGCCGTGTTAGGGAGTTTGTGGACGGTCAAATCGGGGCCGATTTCGTTCCAGGTATATAAGAAGGCCATGGTTTTCTGGGTCTTAATATGGGTTGCTCTCGTCATGGGCCATCCTAGGTACGTAATACCTAAAACCTGAATCCTTCAAGAACCAGCCATGAACATCAACCAGCACCTTTGCTGCCCCTTCAAATACGAATAATTTAGTCGCTTAACAGTTTCAAATTCTGGTTTTCGATATTTCAATTACGCTGAAAAAGACATGTCGATAGGTACCGTAGATATATATTCCACGAACATATGTTGCATCCCACAGATACTTACTACGTCAAAGTGGCCTTGGAGTCAGCAATCTTACATATAAGAACTAGGTACCTACCGAAAAAGCTCAGCTACGCGCCGCGATATTCCACCCCCTCATGCAGCCTGATATTTAACTGCAACATTGCAGAGATTTCAAATACCTGCTATGCAACATACCTACTAGGTACCTGCCTACCTAACTAGAAGGTACTGGCCCCGTATCTAGGCACTGCAGCTAAAGTACCTAGTAATAATACAAGAAGAAAAGCCACTTCGGTAAGAAATTCTACAGCTTGAATTATATACTGATTGTGTCTCATCTTAAGCACCGGAAGATTCCCAGATTAATTAGTGAGTGATAAAGTGAGGCTATGAGGTAAAAGAATCGACATACTTCGACTTGATAGGCACCTTCTCCAAATATTTCATCTAGCCTGCGAACGAGCTTTGTGGGGTCGATGTACTGGCTTGAGATGAGTTGGCAATCTGTTCGAGCGAGCTGCTGTACTTCGTTCGAAGCGCTAGTGTTGCTTCTTCAATATACCAAGTTAGTAACAACATGAGGCAGATCGAATCGCCTTTACTCCATTTTACGGGTTGGCTCGAAGGGGAAACTAAAAATACCGGTGATGCGACGATCTTAGGTAGCTTACTCTAGATGAGAACGCTCTCACGCTCACGCTGGAGTGAATCCTTGGGGTGCCTCCCAGCCTTATCTTTTTCCACTACACCTCCACGTTCATTCAGCTGTAAATGTTTCATAGCCGGATGTCCCGAAATGCAACCCCCAGGCTACACAGCCGATTTATGGGTATTACATATTATAACTGGAATAGAAAAAAGCATGTCGCTTAGAAGCCACAGCCCATCTTGTCGCTTATTATAAGGTTTTTACATGTACCTAGATATTAATGTAACATCTTCTTCTGTGAGCCATAATACAGGTACCACTTAGCGTCTAGGTGCGCGTGGGGCTGAGCTCGGATTTGCTGGGTTAGGCGCTCTTGGAGAAAGGAGATGAAGATACAAAAGAGCCTCAAATACGAGACATCTGCTACTTTATTACGAGGTTTCTGTCCAACAGATTGAATACGACATTGATATCAATGTCAATTTCTCATCCTCCTCAATCCTTGGCTTTCAATTTTCTGTTGTTACCGGTAGCTTCCAGTTACATGAAGTCGAATCACACCTCCTCTTCCAGTTAGGCCATGGAAGAACAGAGTGAAACACCGGGTACCATATTCTGGGTAAGTTTAGCAGGTACATAAATCTACTTGGATAAAAATACCGAGACTAATCAGTACCTACCTATCGTAGGATGACAGGCATTGCGAATCACCAGTCTCTTCCGTATAACTCAACCCCTCTAACATTTGTGTTGGTTCTCAACATCTGCTAAGCAAATTATAGGTGTCAGAATCGAGGCGCCCGGTATCACTGGGTGGAGCATCCGCATGGAGAGACCAGGCACCAGAATTGATGATTAATCATATCCAAGATTCAGATAATACCGTACATCACCTTTCAAGGATATCTGAAGTTGGACAAAGCAGTACTTGTCACGATCGCGGCGATAGTGCACACCTCGAGAGCCTATTAAGCGATTCTCCTCCAGATACCAGCCATTATCCTACCCTCAACACAGATGAATTGCTCGCATCGGTTGGTACGGGTGTATATTGTCCAGATCCTCGTCTCGAATTTTCCGACATCCCACCCGTGAAAGGTCAAGACAAAACACTCGAACACCAGCTACGAAACGCAACTCAGAAGTACCCTAGGAACGGCAATCCGAAGTTCATTCCGATTGGTGACTTCGACAGAATCGTTACCCGTGATAATGTCAAAAAGACTATCCAGTCTTGGTTACCACAAGATAGAAATATCGATATATGGGTTAAAGCAATCTGGGATACATTCGATTACGACGATCGTAATACCACGAGGCGAAAGGCATTCACATCCCGAAGAAAGATATTTGCTGTCTTAACCCTCTTCAATGCACAAACGGAAATAGCGTCATTTATTCGGGAAGGGCTCTGGGACAAGGACCTGCCCTTTGTACAAAATGACGACAAGAAATGGGTGTATCATCCCCACAGACGCCAGAGTAAACCAACTTTGGTTGAAAGCTTGAATCGAATGGACGGGCACGATGCGGATAGCTTTGACAATTACCAATGGCTCATGTTATCTCCAATCTTCAACATGGGCGTTGATAGGATCATACACCATGACCTCCACCCCCGCATCATTCTACCATTCCTAGAGCATGAGAAGGGATGCAATCCAACAATGATTGGCGGACAAGGCGAAGTATCTCGCGTCAAGATACATGAATCACATTATATATCAGTCAACTCATCGAATAACCGTGTAAGTTCACTGCCCATCTGAGTGTAAAGCAATGGACACACTTGGAAGGTACCTATCTGGAAATATATTAATCTGATCCAGCCGGAATACTTCGCCATTAAACAATTGATGTCTCCCGATAAAGGAAAGTTCAGTTCTGAGGTTGAATCTTTAAAGAGGTTTAGTAAGGGGTACCATCCACATTTGATAAAACTTCTTACAACCTACCACGACGGGGAGAAATTCAACCTCATCTTTCCATGGGCAGATGGCAATCTCAGGGATTTGTGGAAGATTTGCCCAAGTCCCATTAAAAACTATGCAACAATCCGATGGATCGCAGGTCAATGTCTAGGGATAGCGAAGGGGTTGCGGATGATTCATAATAATGAATTTGAGTCTAGCAACATCTCCCTAGAGCCCAATGAGAAGAAAATGGGAAGGCATGGCGACATGAAACCTGAGAATATACTTTGGTTCAAAGGACTGACCGACAACGACAACGGACAATTTGAAAATGATGTGTTGAAGATATCCGACTTCGGATTGACACGGTGGCACGGAAGTATATCGAATGAGAAAACAGATATACGAAAATTAGCCATCTCCAGAAGTTACCGGGCTCCTGAATACGACTTACTATGGAGGCCAGTGTCACAATTGTGGGACATCTGGTCTCTTGCATGTCTATATTTGGAATTCTTAACTTGGTATCTCTGTGGGTGGAATGAAGGTGTCGATGAATTCTCAAAAGACCGAACAAAAGATAGTTTCACTTTGATCCGCGACAAAGATCTCGATTCTCGTATCGGCGAGGATGATTTTTTCAACCTTACTCCGAGAACTGGATCCAATGTCGGCATGGATATGAAATTTGAAGCTAGCCTTAAACGCAGTGTCATCTACGTGAGTATCCCCCGACAATGCTTCTTTCATGAGATACTCGAACTGATGGCCCCAGTGGATCAATAAACTCCATGAAACCGAAGGATGTTCAGAATTTATACACGAATTTTTGGACCTCATATCAAACAATATGCTTCGTGTCAGATCCGAAAAACGCGTCAAATGCGAACATATCGCCGAACAGTTAGACGCCTTGTATGATAAGTGCAAGGACGAAAGCTACTGCTACAAAAGTGACCACCGCCCACGCAAGAAAAGACGAAACGATTCTGATCCTTCTGAGATCGCCATTCTGGAATTCACGGAAGAGATGGCTAAATGCCTCTCTACAAGGAATGGCGTAGATAGTGACACAAAGGCTATGGATGATTCTCATTACCAAGGAGTACGGACCAATGCCGCACCGCCAGTCCACATTTCGTCTTATAGTCAAGATGATCAGCAGCAACTCAGCCTAGATGATTCTAATCTGCCAACACCAGATAAGAAACAAGTTGAAAACGCATTGCCTATAGGTCTTACTCCTCATACCCACCCTACGAGTTGCGATCCTACAACTATATTTCAAGCAGCCTTGGTAAACGATACAGGACACTCGCCACGGCAACCTTTATCAGACGGTAATGAACAACTACAGACTCAGTTATCGACAGACAATCAACTAGACACAGATATAATGCCTCCTAAGCTTCCTCCTATTGAGCAAAACCAGGTCATTTCGGGAATCGCGCCGAGAATCAGTATCCTTTCTCCGCCACCCGACGAACTTACGGGAGGCACATCAAGTGAACAGGATAGGGCCTCTAGCCAAAATATCAAAGGGGGCGATCATACATCTGCCTACAAGGATAATGGGCGACGGTCCATATCAGGGTGGGAAAGAGTCGTAGGGTGGATAAAATCAGTTTTCTGTCTGAACGGGAGATCTTATGAGGGATAACTGGATATACATTTAGGCAGGCGGTGTTTGAGGTTTGAATTCGAAATGATACCCTATACTTAGTACTCAGTAGTATATTATAATATAATATCAAAGCCTACCTCCTACCGAGACGCACTATGAGCTCAGCTATCCTAGTCGGCCACCACTAAGATGCCAATGTCATCAAAATCATAAAGCAGGGATATATGTAACACCAAAGCCCATCTTTCCTTTAATTACTAGATGTCTCAGGCGAACTTCTTACTGCATGTGATATGGCTTGCATATTTTTGTAAATACTTGCGCGGCGTGCGGCAGGCTCCCGGTCGCCATCTCATTCTACTAACAAAACGCCCAACATGTGAGTTGGTGAGGCTCTCGTTATGTTAGGGCGCGTCCCAGATATAAATATGAGCTTACCTATGCAGAAAGAAGGCAACCATAGGTAGAAATTCATGCCTTATCTTACTGCCTATTACCATCCATCACCTACCTAGGTAAGGATTTTATCAAAACCCGATAGGCTTCTCCAGTCATGGAAGTTTTTTTGTTCTTATGATAAATTTTTCTCTCCAACATCACTCAATGCGAGATTTCTCGACTAGCGAAGATATTGTTTTGATAGCAGGAAAATAAGTTTCCAGATCGGCAACCATATGTGTCAGAATACATGACCTGTGTGTAATGGCTCAACCTACACCGGAGGTCAGAGTCACTGATACCGATAGCAAGGAGACTGGTATCACACTCCCGTTCCGGGAATCTTCTTCTAACAAACCCCACCTTGATTCCTACCCTTCACTTGATAACCTCCTCCGTCGCCGGTTGAACAAACACCGCGAGGGAAGGCATAAAGACTTCCTAACTCTGCATTGTCTCCAACAGTTACTTACTATTGAACGAGTTCGAAAACATCTTGAAATTTTATTTCAAGAGGCCAACCAAGGAGGTTATAGGCCACGCAGGGCAAGCGCCGAAGACTATCTCGAATTAATTTGCGACCATGATCAACTCTCCAATAGCTCAATGCTAGTCAAACGAGAAACATGCATCCGCCTTTTCGCAATTCTCATTTTAGCCAACAAGGGTGCCGAAATATTCAAGTTCATCGACAACAGTGTCCATGACAAGGCATTACCTATCAATATTCATGACGAGAACTTGCTTGACGAGGATGTACAATGGTGCATCGAACACTGGACGGAGCTTCGCTATCGAGATGACTTTTACATGTGGCAATGGAAGGTGAATGTGCCCTTCTTATTCTATGGCCAACATCAGATATTCAGTGCTCAGGTCATCTTACCCTTCACCGAGCCTGGAAGTGATAGTGGACACTCCACTCATTCAGGGGTAACGGTCCACAATTATTCTGTCACTGAAGCAGGGGGTTATGGTGAGGTCAAATGTGTTGAGATACATTCAAAATGTCACAACTTTCATGAGGTCTTTACCACAGTAAGTGGGATACTTTATTAATCATTAGGCAGTTTCCCGTTATAAGTCAAGTACCTAGGTAGTATACTAATAGGACACTAGCTACCAAGACGAGAAGGGCCATTCGCAGTTAAGAAACTTCTTCAAAATGATCCTATTCGAATTGAAAAAGACTTCCAAAAAGAAGTCGAAATGCTTAAGAAGTTCGACGGAGGTGTGCACCCGCATATCGTAACCGTTCTCACAACTTTCAAACATGGGGATTGCTACTATCTCATATTCCCTTGGGCAGAATGCGACCTTGGGAGATATTTCGAGAACAATCGAATGCCAACTCATTCCCTCGAGACAGTTCGGTGGTTATCGAGTCAGTGTCTAAAGATCATTGAAGCTGTTCATCTGATCCATTTCCCCCCAGGGGTAAATAATTTGCAGCCTGGGGACAGATTATTCGGCCGGCACGGAGACATCAAGGCTGAGAATATCCTCGTCTTCAGGTCTCAGAATGGAGAAGCAAATCTCGTACTCTCTGACTTCGGACTCGGATCTGTACACCGTGATATAAGCAGGTCAAATGTCCCCTCAAACAAAGTAGCAGTCACACCAGACTTTCGACCGCCCGAATGCGACATGGATGGGGGACGGATTAGCAGAGCCTATGACGTCTGGACTCTCGGCTGTCTTTTCCTTGACCTGTTAACCTGGCTGCTTGGTGGGGAGGATCTCAGAGAAGAGTTTGAGAATACGCGAATGACCAGTTATATCGACGGTCGCGAGACGCGAATCTATTTCGAGATCGTGCAGACGGAAGATGATAAAAAAGGATTTATCATAAAAGATCAAGTAAGATCAGTAGGTCTTCCTAGTATTCGAACACACGAAGATAACCTCTTGAGAACTAACAGGTATAAAAGTGGTTCGACAAGCTTCGCAAGCATAGTAATTGTACCAAGTTCGTGCACGAGTTTCTTAAACTCATAGAAGAGGACATGTTGATCGTGGAGACAAACGAAAAGAAGAGAGCAAGGACTGATGTGCTGCTCGAAAAGCTACGAAGCTTTTCTGAAAAGTGCCATGGTGATAAGGCAGATCTATATTGCCTTCACGGAGTATCGGATACAGGAGACCCCGCAACCAAATCTGTACCACCAATTGTCGAGGGGTTACTCAACGATGCTGCCACAAGGAACATAAAGGAACGACGGATTCCGTTAAGGACAGTCAGAGGGCGTACACAACAAGCAGAACAGGCCCAAGATGGTGTAGAGATTCGCATAGCATAGGGGATTATGCCAGCGGATGGTACACCTAATGCTTCAAATGATACATATCCCGCTCCTCTATTCCTTTCAAAATGATAGTTTCCTAGGTATTTTTACCATGTTCATCCCGTAGTTCCTCCAACTCCTTTACGAAAAGCTAGAATTTTTCGCCTCTAATGATTCTATTAAATTGGTGAATTGAATAGCTTCTAGAATAGAATCTGGATATCGCTTGCAATTCAGATGGTAGAAGTGAAGGCAGCTTGGACTATCAGCCTGCTTGGTAATGTTCGTTCTGGAGCCTCAAATGAATGTCGTCTATCTCTCTCTATCCCAAATGTCAGAAAGAGGCTCATCATAATGTAAAAACATGGATTCAGAAGGGCGCTGCGGCATACAGGTGACAAGGGTCGTGGAACTGTACAATAAAATCGGCCTCGTTGGAACTAGGTAGACAGGCGAAACTGTCAGTTTTGTTTCCGTAAGAAGGGAAATATCCGATCTCATGACATACGCGAATTTGGATGGCTCCACTAGGAAAAACTCTTCTCAGGTGCTCATAGAGCGCTGTTTCGTCGGTGTATCGCGCCCGAAAGGTAGAAACAGACGCCATGGTCTAGGAATAGGGATTCAGCAAATCCAAATGAGTATCTAATTTGATAATACCTAGGTACGTTTTCTTTAATAACTTTTATCTGTGAGAGAAAGGCATAGGCATGGATACTTTTTAAAACCGAAAGCAAGTGCTCAAATGTTGAAGCACTGGCAATAAATGATGGCCAGCAAATATGAACAAAACGCCCCAAAATATGCCCTGCAGGTCGCCTTACGGCGGATGCTTATCCATTGGAACATCGGAAGATTCTGTCGCACTGCACTACCTCGCCTCATAATATCAATGGCAGTAATATTTGAGCCATTACTTTGTGTGCCACCACCAATGGAAGTGAATAAATGATACATTTCTCAGTCGCTTAGGTTAGTTTCAGTAGCCACACGTAAGCAAAACAGTCCCCGAACAACTTTTCTTTGCTCCTAAGTGAGGTTGACGAAAAGCCATACCCACATGTTATAGCTTGATTGTAGCCACGGCATTATGCTTAGATAGGTACCCTCAAAGCAAGACATTGGAGCTTAGAATTGCTAGAGCTACATCGCGACTCTTCAGGCAAGTTTGTACCTACCTGAGGTACCTATGAAATGGGGCACCAGGCCATGCAGGCTACCTATCAGTGACCTTCTACCTCCGAATATGTTACTTTAGCGCTTACCTGCAATGCAGCATTGTGCGCTCCCGGCTCCTGTCCCCTAAGCCACTTCCACCAACCATTTCAGTGAAACACCCAATAGATTACCGATTCGGGGCTGAGCACATGGAACAGGATCTCCAATAACACAGCTCTTCTAGACCAATACCATTGTAAACACAATGATTCTTCATCACATCCGGCTTCATTGCACTCATGGGGGTGGGAAAGAAATAATAATTATCAACTGTACTATACTATAAAGACATAAAAGAATATGGACTGGCCGAGGGAGAATCACAATATAAGTGAAACAGATCTTCGTAACGTGTTCAAATACGAACCCAAGAAAACTAGAGTGCTCACGTTACAGGGACTCTATGAGGTGACTTCTCATTATAAATGTCCTCGTCCATCTCTACCTACCTACGTACCTACTAATACCTACCTACCCAACTATAGGAGCCGAGTGTAAATTTGTTCGAGACACATGACCGATGGATTGAATGGATAGATAAAGTATGCAACCAAACAATGAAATCCGAACATTCAGATATTTACTGATTAAATCAAGGAATTACCAAAGCCAGATAGCGGGGCGTCAGGGCTCGTCTTGGTGTAAGTGTTAATTCTCAGCCTAAAATAACAGACACTAAACTGGATAATCCACAGACTTGCGAGGAGAACGGGCCAGCAGCAGGCGCCAGCAATACGCGATGACCTGCTCACTTTGGAAAAGGAGCCTCCAAAATCAGAGAGGGCTCAGACCTTCCCGATACAAGTCGGAGGAGCTCCAAATGCTGAGAAAGGACTTCAATCAGCCTTGAGCGGGCGGCGTAGTGCCAGAACACTTCCATTCTCGCTGGAAATATTCAGGTTAATATCCCAAAGACTCTGCCTGCATGGTTCAATAGCACGAGTTATAAACCGGACCGATGTTCCAATCTTCTCCCGCGCAGAAGTCCAGATGGGATTACCAGAAGGTCCGACATATCCTGCTTACAGTAAGTAATTGTAGGCTCATGTTATGTTGGAAGATGACAAGACTCAAAGCTAGAATGTAGTATATAATTGTCGATCCACGAATGCCTGGGAAATGGACCTCGCACTGACAGTCACACATTTTCCGCACACGGGGCTGACTTACGCCATGCTATTTGGATGTTCAATAACTATTGAAGATGAAATTATCAGGCGATTATGCTCTGTAGGTGAAGCAGCGAGTTACCCCTTACTCCTACCTGGCATCTTTGCCGAGATTGAGCGAAACCGGCATATGAATATTATCGAGGACTATGTGGATGACATCGAGCAAAAAATCTTCGAACTCGACTACCTTCCATCCATCGAGAAACAAATAGACAATGCCGAGACTGAGAGGAGGAATAGGGATAAACGCTCACAGTGGCTTGACACGGCATACCTAAGGAATGGGCTCATTACCTGGAATGAGCAGTTGGTTAAAATGGCCAAACATACAGAAGAGCTCCAAAATACTCTCTTCATGCCGACTAAGGATAAATATCTTCATGATCAAGCTAGTATTGCTTCGTACGCACAACTGCACCCCGAGCCACTCTATAGGCCAGAACTTTATGATGAAAAAGTTGACTACGACGAAAGAGATGAGATGCGCAAGAGTGAAATGAGGAAAATTGGTACTAAGGTCAGCGATCGCCTCACAGCTATCATAGAGGAGTACGAGGACAAGATCCGAGAGTGTACTATGCGAATCGACGGAATGGCAATGGCTACGCAATGGGTTAGTCCAAACTCTTTGAAATATTTATCACTTACGACCTTTGGTAGTCTTTCCCTATGTG
This sequence comes from Annulohypoxylon maeteangense, assembly GCF_022496945.1. NCBI lineage: Eukaryota > Fungi > Ascomycota > Sordariomycetes > Xylariales > Hypoxylaceae > Annulohypoxylon > Annulohypoxylon maeteangense. The sequence goes on from NW_025953261.1 coordinate 739,083, forward strand.
TAACCGTCGGTGATGATTATACCCTTATTTGTACCACTAACATAAATGATGCAGTCCCACGGAGAAACAAATGTTGAGATAGCTCTAGCAACGGGGCGAGACTCGAAGCATATGCGAACCATATCCATAGTCTCGATGGTATTTCTGCCGGGCACGTTCATGGCGGTACGTACCGACGCATTTTCATCTACAACTCTAAACCAATACTAATATCATGCTTGACAGAGTATTTTCTCAATGCAGTTTTTCAACTGGGTTCCCAGTAATGATGATACCGTCATCTCACGGTATTTCTGGATCTATATTCTAGCGACTGTGATAGCAACCACGCTGACGCTTGGGACATGGTATTACTGTGTGGTTTGGCGCCATCGATCACGGAAGGCGGTTTCGGAGGAAGAGTGACTTCTGACTGAGTGAGCAGATGTATTATTATTGATGATATTGCTGATGATGCATGTATATTGGTTTGGTTCGGATTCCCATCTGCTTCTATTCTCTTATGTTCATTCCTATTTCCTCGCATCGGGACACAGCACGACCATTGGATCTTTCCTAAATTTAACATTATCGGGCACTTGGTAAATACGCATACTAGGTACCTATTGTTGAAGGATGAACCAAGCGCTCATTATGTTAACTTGCTTCCTATGTACTCTACCAATGGGAAATACGGCTGGCAAGGGAATTCATCCCTTTCGCAAATTGAACTTATTTTTACTTACCTACCATAAACCAAAGTATCTTACTCCTTAGGGAAGACTTCCTTAATACCTACTTACATAACAGATATCTCACGTGTGCTCATGCATTTTCGCAGGGAAGATCAATTCTCATATAGGAATTTGAGAAACGCTTCCAACGGGTTCTTACCTAGGTGAGATTGAGGCTCAGCAAATAGTCGCATCATTCTACCGGTATCATCTACCTACGGAACACCGGTTACATTGGCTGTATGGTTCAAGCTATGTGGCGGTGGTGGCAGTGTCTCACGCATACCTAGCATCATCAGGAGCGAGACTATCCGAATAGCCGCTTGGATCCGAACCGCTCACGTAAGGTTGCAACACGAGATCTCAGTGGACTTTTCCTGTTGGTTTTTGCCTCCGCCCAGAAAGCTCGCATTGGAAAAAGCCGAGGATCCAAGACGACAGCTCACCCAGCGGGCGGGCAAGCGTGTGGGGAAAACCCATGAGAGATTAATTTTTTTCTTTTTTTTTTCTGTCTTCTGATTTTATTCTTAGGAAAGAGGAGGTTTCTCCGCCATTGTCGACAACGTTACCACTCATGCGTACCTACTCTCCCAGATAGTGGGTAGTGGGTTTGCTTGGGTATCATTGCATCATGAATTTGCTGGCCCTTGGATTCTGGGGAGAAGGAAAAGCGTTTCCAACAAGCCGGACCCCCCCTTTACCCTGTGTTCACAGATACATACATGTGAAACCCCTCACTAGCAAAGCGAAACCTAGGAGGGGAAAAAAAGAATTAATAGCAAAGGAGTGAGACAACAAAATCATCTAACACGAGGAATCTGAGATGGAGTACCTGGATCTGGCAACGTCATCAGACGTCAAGCCCTACGGTAAGTGGCTGATTCTTCCCAACTTGGGCATTGGTAGAAAAAAAAGAAGAAAGAAAGAAAAAAAGGTTTCAAAGTTCGCGAGTGGTACATAGATAGCGCGTGTATGAGCGCATAAGAGGCTCGGCAGGGCACAGAGAGCCCACAGGTGATCAACCCGCTGCGTCCGATCTGCGCGTCAGCAAAGTTCGAACGTAGTTGGGATCGTTACTGATGACTGGGGACCCCTCTTCAAGTTACGGCAATGGATGACTTATCGTATTTTCGCTGGTGTCAGAATGTACAGCCCACGATGGGATTCTTCGAATTCAATCTCGCTCGATTAAGTTAGCCAGCTCCTTGTTTTCCGGCTTGGGATTCTGCATCCTACGGTACTGTGAAATCAAGCAGAGTTCTTATGTCATGCCTAAGGTTAGGCTTTTTTGGATTCTGCTTCTACTTCTGCTGGGGCAAGGGAGGTCAATACGAATACATACATTACCTATCCTACCGCGGAAATCGGATGCGATAACGGCTACAAGTGCATTCGCGAAGTGTAGACTTTCACTTGGTCAGTGACCCTAATGCGTGGTGACAGGCTTTTTGCCGCTCGACTATGTAGGACTTGGATGGGACTGGAACATTGGGAATAAACCTCTTTCAGCCCGTGGTGCGGAGGTGCCTCGCCTGGTTTCGGGGTGCGTTGCTGCAAGTGCTGATCGTGAGGCGAGGGTTCTGGTCGACACTAATGCAAGCTCTTTACACGCTTCCAGTATTCCTAGCTTTAATAATCCCTGGACAACCGCATCTGGCCGCGGGCATGACAAGAAAGAGTTTTCTTAAGTGCCAGACAGTTTGCAATTCTATGACGGCCCTTCCCGTATCGGTCCTCTATCTCGTCTGAAGAATCGTATTGGCTTGCTGGTGGTATTAAATGCTTCGTGTCTACAGAGTTGTGGTAACGTTCCGGACGAGCGGTCTGTATTTTGCGATATTGCTATTTTCAATTCTAGCCTATGGGGTTACAAAGGGAAATAAGACCAGCTAGGCATTCGGCTCGTTCTGGAAGATCCGCCAGAATGGCCGGTGCTGGAAAGCGTACCACCCATTTGGAATTAGGAATGGGGTACCCGTTAGGACGGACAGAGACCGGCATGGCCATCTGGCCTATTGTGCCGTTAACTGTCCGGACTCTTCTCTGTGGGTGACAGATTCGGGTAAGTGGCGATGGGGACCGTCTAGGTGGTGACTCAGTGGGGGAACCAGATTCGTTGGTGGTCCACATCAGGCCAGATCAACGGCGGCAAGCAGTCATGCTAAGTTCGGAGAGGAGCCAAAAAAATGCGACGGCTCCCACACGAGAGAAGCGTTGGCTGGCGCCGTCCTTTTAGTGCAATGTGCAGGTGCTTCTCTCCCTTCCTCAAGAAACCACCTACCTTTAGTGGACCGCGACAAAAAAAATAGGATTCTGTATGGATGCTGGCGCTTCAAGTCGCAGATACATACTATGCATAGGTACCTACCTACCTAACTATCCCTGGGCATGCAAATACACATGCAGCGTGGGTTGTGGACCTCCGCTCGAGTAGGCTGGTGCCTGCGTTTCTTCCCGACCGTGTAAGTATCGTAGATGGATAGTTTGGATGCTGCAGCAATGTCTGCAGAGTCAGGGTTGTTAGAGCTACCACATAAATGCTTGGATGCGGAGACTTTGATCGTGAGGGGTTGCGAAGGCTTCCACTCATATTCCGAGGCCTGCTCACACCGCTAGAAAGGCTCTTATCCCAATGCTGGCTGCATTCTAATATGTACTATGCGTACTGCTCCTCGGCTACCTTATCAAACCATATTTGCCATGCTGCTATGAGGTAGGCATGTTGGCATGGAGGCATGTACGTCTCGACGTTGCCCGATGGCACGAGCCGAATAGACCAACCCAAGGCCGACTAAAGAGGGTTACCAAATGAGGTATTTGGGGTGTGTCATATGGTTGCATATTACCTTTTACCTCCTGAGATTTTCGATCGAGGTTCCCAACGCTTAGGTCGGCATACGTAAGATATTGATGACTGTTCCGATACAGTGGTATGACATTACCTACTGTCAGCTTCCCGTTCCGTCTGCGATGCTAGGGAGGCAGGGAGGCGACAGCACGTGGAAGAATCGAGGTACCTCTTGATGAATATCTACCTGCCTGGAAGAAATCTTACATCTACATGACTACAATTACTAAATGACGAATAAGACACATTCGAGATCCTGTCCGCGTGTTCTGTGATGGTCTTCCGAACAATCCTAATGGTCGAGACTCGAAGGCGATGGTGTAACGGACTCCGATGCTTTGATACATGGATTTCCCTTCCCTTTAATTCCCTGAAATTGCACGACTTTGCAATTTTTTTAATGTTGAACAGTGACGATTGGTGGTTCGAATATTACATCTATGCCGAGGCTGGTAGCTCCATATCGTAATACACAATACTTAATACTTACATCAATATTCGCGTAGAGAGGTCGAGGTGGAGCTGACACGGTGAAGACGGGCTTTTCCACGCGACCGAAGCTATGGAATTCCTACATATTCGAGTTGCTCTCGTCGACCCGCTCATTTTTAAGACTGTAGAGGCCGCTACTGCAGACGCGGACTCATGCGATAGAAAAAAAAAATCTTCTTCAACTAGGAACTTTGACTGGGAAGCAAAAGAGGGGTTGAGAAAAAAAGACGCAACAGACTAGTTTAAGTCTTTCTTGATGTTTTTTTGAGCTTCCCAAAATTTTATGGTTTGTGGAGCACTGCAAAGCAACGTCTGGACTCTCCGTACGACTCAGTCCCCACGTAGGAGGGGGAATTTGATGAACCGACCGGCGGCTACATGTAGGTGGGGGTTGGGACATACCCGCATAACAGAGGATAGCGTGTCTTCTACACAATGTGGGAGAGCTGCGGTGTTCGTTCTACAGGTCATCGATGTCTGCCAGCAGGATGGTAGAGCTTCCCAGTCTTGCAAGTTCAGCCATCGAGGAAGAGTTACCGTAATCCTGCGGAGATTGATAATACTCGTGCGCGAATGCGGCACGGTGACCGTTTTATGTTCTGGGTTGTCTGGAAATCCGATTCGGTCTGTCTAACCAGCCAGCCATATTACTGCCATACTATGTTCGAAGTGCAACGCAAGGTAGGGTCCAGGGGGGAGATATTCATAGTAGCAATCCACATCCGAAGTGTCGCCAGGCGCAGGGCAAGTGATCCGCCTGACAAACACGCAATTGGTTAGATCGATAGCCGAAATAACGAGCAACTTGTGGATTTCTATTACTTCATTAACGAGGCTGGGCTACGAAGGATGCCATGCTGTTCGTCCTCGATATTACATAGAACTATGTCAGCGCTGCTAAATTGTGTGAATAGGGGCTTGCGTACACGTATATTCAATACCTTTTGATAATACAATCAACGCGGTCGCCTAATGTCAAGGGGAGATTTCATGCGGAGGGTGACGTATGATACCTAGGTAGCTATGGACGAAGTACCATTACGAAGCAAGGGGCAAGCGAATCCGGTGATCCTTAGTCTGGCCCTAATAACCAAAAAAAGATAAAATAAAGAAAAAAAAATATTAACTTAACATACGACTGAATACTATGGGCATCAAACGTCTTGATGGTATGCGCGAAAGTTGGGGAAAACCTGTGATCGAAAATCCAACCACCAATCGTGATTTACATTCAACAGCTTAAGCAAACTAGCGATGCGAGTTCACCTGCTTCAGTTCAAAATGCCTCAAGTGTTCCGAGTTTCTTCTACGTTGGATATTGCCAATTTAACTTTTCCAGGAAATTTCAAGAGCTTAGCTCAAGGGGGTGGTTCTATGTTAGGATCCATCTGTTCCTTATGAATTCTATGCCTTTCATAGGCTAGTGACCGGTGGACCGTTGAACTATCCTGGAACTTGTCGGATCGGTACCTGAATACGTACATCTGAGGACCACATGGATGCTAATCGGCGGGACATTATTCCAGGTAAGCAGCCAATGATGCGATCTAGACGATCTAACAGATTCTCTCATCTCATCTCAGTGTCATCGATGGCTTTTTAGAGGAAGCTGATGCTGGGTAGGTATCGTCATCGCAGTTGTCACCGTTAGGCAGAATATCTCACGTAGGAATATGAACTGTACATCATTACTCGTCGGCTCGTTAGTGAAGCTGTCATTAGGTATGCTTCCTACCTACCTACAGAGAGGTTGGCTGGTAGGCTGGCAGGTTGGCAATAACAGCTCATTTCCAGCTATGGCATCTAAAACTTGTGACGCACAGGGCATTTATTGCACCGACCCGAGCACAAGGCTCAAGTATGGGGCTTGTTGTCCGTGCCGGGTTCCAAAGCCCTTGATCTTGAGTGGATAAAATCACACCCATGGTTTCGTTGTAAATCTCCCCAAATACCTGGGGTTACCCTTACTACGTACCTAGAAGCTAGTATCCATTTTCTTGTTTACTTGGGTTAGTGGCGTGAGTAGCAACAAAAACAAACCGAGCTATGTACAAATCTTTGTTCTTGATATACTATCCTTGATTGCTGTTTACAAAATTCTCGGATGCAACTTACATGGGAATGAGGTAGATCTCTCATCTGGGTCTGATAGCCCGATCACTGCGGTTTGCCAAGTAGAGTAAAGGGGATGGGAAAAAAATCAAATAAAACGTCGCATGAGTCGATGCTCGTGCTTCATGGTAGTACTGTGAGTAGGTACTAAAATTTGAAGATACCGTTTTCGTATTGCCGAAGGTGCTGGGACAATAGGACCGTAGGTTCCGTACATGTCCGTAATATCCCACGTGCGAAAGGAAGAATCCCGTTTCGACTAGAGAATGGGTTGACCTTTATCCAGATGAGTGGTGCAGTATTAATGGAAACAAAGGAGGAGACGAAGGTTCCGAAATGAGTAGAACCGATGACTCCCGATTAATTATTGATTAAAAAGGATATCAACTTAGAGAAAGAGGAATATTTTCCGCATCCAGAGCTGATGTGAATACGTTGTCTCTGAGTCGGTTCGAGTAGCAAGTCTTGATTGATTCGAGTTTCGACTTTGGTTCTGTGTTGAATGTGGTAAACCATCCTGACCATCTGATGCAGAAGTAAAAGGAGGTAGCAAGGATACAGCCTCACTGCTCTACCCACACTGGTTAGTAATTATTTACGCCCTTAACCCCTTTTAAAATAACTTGGCTGGTCCTCTCTACCTCTGTAACTATGAATTTAAAAGTTGGAAAATAATAATAAGAGATGCCTTTGGACATATGCCACATGTGAAAATTTCGAACTAAAAGTATCGGCCATCTCGCATTAGAGGAAGAGTCTAAAGGTAATAATGAAGCTATGAAGCGCGGATACCTCGAGGCTAAAGGGCGAATGTGTTTTTTTTTCTTCCTCTGTAGGGATGGGGACCTCGGCCGAATTCTCACCAATCTGCCGCCATCACCTAGTGACAACCGCTTGACAAGAAAAAAAAAACACTTACGAGTTTGACAACCCCGGCGTAGCTAAAATAGGTAGGACCCTGATTTTTAACGATATAATTATTTTTAATTTCCAACCAAAAACAACAACAAAGGGTTTTAAAAAGAATTACCAACTAACAGTTAGAGGCAAACTGCTAGGTAATAAGCTAATTTACAAAGTTTTTATTAATGAATAAGAATAGGTCTGGGCAAGCACAACATGGAATTGGAAGCCCTTGCTGATTTGGCAACATAGCTTGATGAATTTATGATGTATTTGTGCAATGCATCCATGGATGGTGTATGTAAGTGTACTCTGTACGTATACAAAATGTGCAATATCCATGCTATCCATGTTATCCATAGGGATGTAACTCGGTCCGTATTGGTTCATTGGTGGAATCGACACATTGGCGAGACGCACTTTCCACTCCTGTTTAATGTTGAATACAGATGGATGTACTAAGTACTGCGCATCTAGGCGAGTTGGACGAGTGGACGAGTAAACTTTCTAGCAGTTACCTGAATGGTGCTAGACTCTTAGTTGATGAATCCACCAAAGAAACCTGGACCACCACCTATTGCGAATTGAATCCACACGCCCCTTGTTTCCACTAATTTCTAAGTGGTCAGTGGCCACTAGTATTTTGCCCTCTTTTTTTCTTTAATTTTTTTTTTGTCGCCTGCGCGCTCGCCGCTCCAGGGCCATCCTTTCTTTACAGTGGGTGGCAGAGTGGCTAGGTACGAAGTACGTGCTAACGCTAGCGGTCAAAGAAGGTCCCACTTAGACTCTGGACGGGCACTGATTGGCTGAATTGTTTTCCCAACTTGAAAAAAAAGTTGCTAAGTTGCTACCTAGGACGGATGGTACGGGCGTCTGAGCTGTTGCCAGTTGCAGTTGCCCCAGTAGTAAAAGTGCGCGAGTGCATTCAACGTTGTGGTGTGCTGGGTGTGTAATGCAGTAATGCATACATAGTGGTTGTAGCGTGTACCACTATGTATGTGTGTACTAATAGCCCGTAGTGTACTAAAGTGTAGTGTGTTAGTGTTAGCGTTTTGTGTTGTATTGTGGTGTGTGGGTTCCATCCTTTTTTTTCCCTTTCCAAACCGGATCCATTTTACTGGTACATAGTACCTCTTGTATCTAACCACAGTACCCAGCTACCTTCTTTTACCTTGCATCATTTGCCATTTCTAATTCTCGTCTCTCTCCCCATCCTTCAACCTCTTCCCACCCCAAAACAACTCTTCCACCTTACCACCGTCTTGACGCTTCTACCTCCGTCTCCCTCTTTTTCTTACTTTCCTTTTTTCTTTAACACCTCGCAATCCCGTCGCTTGCCAAATTATTCGACCTCGACCGAATTTTCGATTCTTCGATTCTCGGAAGTTGTCGGACGCCAGGATTCGGGTTTATTGCGATTTATTGGAAACCAGTAGAAAAAGAGAGAGGCGCAACGAAGTTGTACTTTGTTGTGTAGGAGAACTTGCCCGCTCTGGACTGTAACGAATTGGTCTCACTGTCGGATCTGTCGCTATCGATCTAAATAAAACGCCTTCTCCCCCGTCTCTACGAGCGAAAGCGAAACGAAGCGGCATCCACGACGACTCAGATCGCTGTTCAACACGAACACTACGACCATCGACTAGGTACGACTTAGCTGGACTCTAACGACGATATTATCTCGCGAGCAGTTTAGTTGCAGGAAATAAGAGGCGTTCTCATTACTGCCAACTTCCTTCCTACGAAGTAAGTAAAATTTCTTTTCTTTGCCATAATTGGTTCATTTATTTTTCTTGCCTGTTTCCATTTTATAGCATCACCACTCAGCTATCCCGTACATCCCGACCCATTTCCGAGTATCTTGATGGTCACACACAACACAAGATTAGAGTGACCAAAATCAACTACATGCGACTGAATTTTTACACTCAATTCAATCTTCCATCTAGCATTTGCATTTGTATTTGCGAAAAAAGAATCTGGATTATTAATCCATTGTCTCTGTCACCTTCACTTAGCCATTCATTTCCCTATGTTGGGAGGTTGAACAATCAACCTTAGTCTTGGTCCTCATTTTCCAAGGGGTCATCAAAGAACTTACGGAACTTATCGATCGGATTCAATCCATTGTTTTCATACACGTCTCTTCCAAGTACTAACATTTCTTGCTTCAGTTGTTAGAGGTCTTAATTGAACCTTTTTACCTTTAATATCGACGGCATTCGCATCTTTTTTTCTTACCTAGACAATTCCTCGTATTTTCACAATCCACTTTGTTGGTATCGACCAATCTTGACGAACATCCCTTCAAGCGCTTTTATTAAGCATATTCGGTTGACATTACATCCTATTGGGAAGCAGAGTCTCGACCAGACAGTCATCAATCCGATCTCTAGCACGATTTGCCTCACGTTGAGACAACCGATTCATGGCTAAGACATCTCAATAGGGTTCCCAATAACCTTTCCTCCCAAAATCCTTACTTCTCTCTTCAGCATTGTGAATCGGAATCAGTTGTACTGTGGTCTTCGCACTCAACTGCGCCGTCTCTACGTGCCTGAAGCAGAATTCCTCCGACAAAGATCGTACTTGGGTCTTTGACGGAGCCCATCCTCTAACCGTCATCATGGTCGGCGGCGGCGTATGTGCGGTTCTCGACTATGAGACCGAAATGATGGCAGAGTATGTGGCTGATATGACAGTCCGAGTTGTACTCCCTAAATCATCAGTCTCTGGTGCATTTCGGAAATTCGTCAATCAGATTCTCAGTTCCACTCGTCTACCGAGCACCACCGTCCTGCTCGGAATGAACTATTTGGCTAAAAGAGTCAACACGCTCAACCAGAGTGGACAGTTTACCCCAAATGAGGGTCAAATGTGGAAAATGCTTACCGTTGCTCTCCTCCTCGGTAGCAAGTTTCTCGACGACAACACGTTTCAGAACCGCTCTTGGTCGGATGTTAGTGGCATCGCCGTGGCAGAACTCAACACTATGGAAAACGAGTGGCTGAGGCACATTGGCTGGACGCTATACGTCAATCTTGATCAGAGCCACGACTACAATGCTTGGCTCAAGAGCTGGAAGGAATGGGAAGAGAACAAGAAATTCCACCAGCTTCAGCAGCAACAACAGCAGTCACAAATTGCTTTGCGGGAGAGACTGGCACCGATTGTCACAAACATCCACCCCGAGCCCGTGCGACACCATCCTCTTGCCTTCCAAGGCTGGACTCACGAGGAAATCATTGACCAGGAACGAAATGGCTTGAACGCTAGAATCGCTCATGCTGGCGCTTACAGAGGTCGGGAGGGTTCCTGGCAGGGGCAGTATCCAAACGCTTGGCCGCAGCCTCAGGCACCCTTGACTCCGCCCGATTCGGGCTACGGAACCCCCGAGTATCTCAATTCTGCTGCCTCGGTTAACGCTTCATACGATGAGTGGTTTGCCCAGGCCGTCAATGGTGGCTATAATAGACACTATAAGCCTTCCGGTCACGGTGGCTTTGGATCTAGAAACGGATCTCATTTCCCCCATACCTTTTCCTGCCACTTCGGTTCAAGTGTATGGGATTCCAACGGTGCTGACTGTACCTGTACCCAGTGCAGGCCACAGCTGCACAACAAGCCGGCTTCCTACTTCCCGCAGCACGGTTATAGCCAAGCTGTAATGGGTTAGACCTAGCTTGTTTATAACGACACATTTCTTTGTATTATCGATCCGAGTTTGGATGGCCTGGGTGTAAAACAAGGCCGTGGTTATGATTTGGGAATACTTCATCTAATGTCTACTCCGACATCGTTCTCGGCATGGTTAGGCACATAAATTTGTTGTTCAGATACCCCCGGAGTTTCCGAACCATAGGCATAAGAGACATACTACTGGAGTGGGAGGGAAATATCGGGGTTCCGGTTTGTTCGGTCGATCTTAATCCACTCGCACCCATCGTTACCCAACCGGCATCATCCGTCGGTACGAGGTCTCGGAACGAATTCGACTTATCGATCCGTCAAATAGGTTCACCCCATTCTCGTGTCTAGTGGTTACTTCTGCCCTATGAGGCGATGCTTCCTTTGTTCTTACGACTTTTCCGCATCGGTAATTATAGTGGCGTTTATTGGATTTGTTTTTTTTTCTCGGTTAGGTTCGGTTCGGTGTTCTTCTATTTGCAATAGAATATGGCATTTTATTCGGGTTCGCATATTTACAGCGACGGCGGCAAAAAGTCAAGGCTACATTGGGCGTTTTTAAACAAAAGTAAGAGATGGACAATCCAGACAACCCGTCGTCCAGTCGCTCAACTATACTTTGAGTCTATTCCACAACAAATGATAGATCTCACTTTATCAGTATCACTCGTCACCGCTGAACATAGTCGGTTGCTGATTTCTCCCTTCCTACCACTCTATTTTGCATCCTGCAAATGGCTTGGCTAGGCTTGGGCTTGTCGTTCTTGCACTTTCTACGATTTTCTCACGATTTTTACGTTTATTCGATTCACGATTCCTCACTCGACGCTGGCACGACATCATCAGCTCGTCTGGTTTCGGGCGGTCTCATTCTAGACAGATCCAGCTTTGTGCTCCTTTCGTAAGGTTCATAATTCAGCTGTGGTCTTCAAATACGTTTTCGGGGCTCATTCAATGTGGTCATTGGGTTTCTTTTTCTTGGCTCGAAATAAAGAAAATCGGCATTTGCACCACTGAGGGTGGCAGCATCTGGGAATGGAATGAAAAATTTGGGTTTGTTGCTTTTGCATTTGCAACATTGAGTTTCTACTCTTCTAGATTGGTGCGAAGCATATAGGAGTACACGTCCTAATAGCTTCCACCAAAAGCCGTGGACTGTTTTGTCCATATCCTTGTTAGCTATCGTCACTGACTTATTCATACGTCGTCGGTTCACGATACTACTTGGTGGTGGCTTCGTTATTTGGCTTCATAAGGAAAAGAAAAATTCTGTTTGGGCATTTCGAGTCACTAGCCTTAAAATATTGCTAGAGGGGTTTGTTCTTTTTTACTGTTCTTGGCTCTTAAGACGGGCCGTTTCCCATTGAATTTCTTTCACGAGGGCCATGACTACAACCAAGGCAAAAGGGCTAGGTTGGGGTTATGGATTAAGCGGCTTTGGGGTTAGGGGAAGGGGAGGGGGGATCTTTTCGCGAGTGCCTTTCGCGCGCGTAGCCACATAGGAGGAGTTGGCTGAAGTTTGCATGGCCGTGGCCGTCCTAGAGCATAAATGGACGGCATGGCTGACAGCCCGACGAGGTTTTCTTCTGGCTCTGCTACATATAACCGATAAACCTAGACTAAAAATATTAAACTGTGCAAACTTCACAAGAATTAAACTTTTCACTTGGTTTTTTGATATGTGTGATGTGCTTGATGTGATAAATCTTAGTCGTAACAGTATCATGTATAATGGTGTTTACCTATGTGGCTCGCTTCACTTTTTCGGGGCTTGCTTGATGCTACGATTTACCTTTGGCTGAGGACATCAATAACCTGTGGAGGAGCTCTGAAAATGTGTTGTAATAGTAATAAAGTGATTGCTTGAATTCATGTTGGCATTGACATTGGGTGAAATAAAATAGCATCGTGATACAATTCGCTAAATCTTCGCCTTGCCAGCTGTCAAAGGCCGCTGTCAGGTGCAATGAGCTTATCGATAATTGCTTACCTGTAGCTAGCAACCTTGACTCACGTATGTAACTGTTAAGCGAGAAACTACAAACTTACGCGTTATTATAACTCAATTGATTCGATCTATCAAGGCCTCTAACTTTAATATACCTACCTCGTTCATACCTCGCGATAAATTCGATTTGGTACCGGGGAAAAATGACATCCCGCTTCGTCTCTGGCGGTATAATCCCCGGTGACGGCCAGACCATTCTTAAACCCGATGCTCAGGATTCGATACCCCTGACTGCGACAGCGGCAACATTAGCGAAGCCTGTAGCGAAAACTGAAACTACGCAATGGGGTAGGGAAAGTGAGAAGGAGCCGGAGAAGAAGAATATAGAGTGGGAGGCCGTGCAGCGCGATCTAGACGCGGATCGCAAGCGTCGCGAGGAAGCGCGACGCGCGCAGGTCGAGGGCGGCGCGGGGGGCGAACGGAGTCTGTTTGATGTTTTGCAGGCTAATAAAGGTGCGGTTTCCAAATCATTACTACTGATGTCCTTGTCTTCTGGTTTCAAGGGAGAGAGAATAGGAATACTGATCTAGTTTTCGTGCGAACAGCGGCCAAGCAAGCGGCTTTCGAAGAACAGAATCGTATACGTAACCAATTCCGCGCGTTGGACGACGACGAGATCGAGTTCTTGGAAGGCGTGCAGGATGAGCGGAGAGAGGAGGAGGAACGAATTAAACGTGAGACTGAGGAGAGGCTGGCTAGGTTTAGGAAGGCACAGAAGAAGAGTGCTTCTGGACCTACCGATGATGATGATGATGATGTGGGTGAAGGTGTTGTTAAAAGTGGTGGGAATGAAGATGGTGGTGTCAGCGTTGACGACCCTGTTAGCTGGGGTGCTGCGGGGAAGAAACGGAAGAGGGATAAGGAGAGTAAGAGCATTGTTAAAGGCGTGAAGAAGAGGGCTAGTGTGTATGAGAAGAGTGTTGAAGTGCCGTCAGCAGCGGTGGCGGCAGTGGAAAAGAAGCCCGTGACGGATTTCGAGCCTAAATCTTCGACGACGGCAGATAAGACGAAGCCTCCAGCACCGAAAGCAGCTCCGGTAATAACTAAACCCAGCCTAGGTTTGGTCGACTATGGCTCTGACGACGATGACGATTGATTCGCATTTACCTAAACAGAGATTTAGGTTTTATACGCACTGAGTTGCTTCATCGCTTAGTGAAGCCATCTCCAAAGTCTTAGTCTTACTAAGCGCGTGGAAGTTGAAGAGTTATTCGCAACGAGGACAATACTATATGATTTTGCGATACTGGCCGAGTAAGTTCTATTACTATTAAACCTCGCGTCTAATCTCATGAGAATCTAACATCCAGACTTATATAGCTAACAGGCCTTACAAATTATCCTAAGGTGGAGTTTCACGAATTATAGGGTCACATGTGGTAGTGGGCAGACAAGAACATCAACTTGGAAATCAAGCTCTGGACATAGAGTTGTGATTAATTATTCGCATATACTACCACGAAGTCATCGCCTTAATAACCTCGTAAACCAGCATGGCACATATTCTGCGTCATCACCGACCCCTATGCACCGACACTCTATAGACCCAATGCGTTGTGATGTGTTGTACAGACACATCTTGTATGCCAGCCGGAAATGCGACGTTGTATCTATCCTTCTAAGTATAATATTACACTTTACATTTGGATCTCGGGTGATCATGATCATCAAATAACCTTGTGGCTGGTGATCATTCGTCAGGCCAGGATGGATTGGGCTCGGGTTTTGAGATGGCCCATCGGTAGAGGCTTCGGAAGCTGCCTTTGATCCAACCTTCAACCTCCTCTTCTGGGACAACTATCTCATTGGCACGAGCCACTTCTTCCGGTTGGATCTCAAATCGCCGCATACGCATTGCGATTCGTGGATCCAGGACCATGGGACTCGCCCAGATCTTTTCCGGTGGAGGAGCCGTGGAGGCAGTGGCATCCTTATCGTCTTCCTTGGGTTTCTCATCCTTCCATACCGATTTAACCCAGTCTTTCTCTTCGTGCTCAAGAGCAGTTTGCTGTTCAGCCCGAGACAAATCCGCGTCTTCGCGGTACTCACGTGCTGAAGCAAGGCAGACAGCCGCGACTTCGCGACCTATGTCGTCCGCTAAATACCGACGGTTGAGGAATCGCCGTAGTCGAATAAACGTATTAGAAAAACCGAGGACGTGGGGAAATCCTATCGGTGATGATGGTGAAAACTCGGCAGGTATGAGCATAGGTATGGCGGAAGTGGGGTAGTCGTTGGTGGTGTTGTACGGAAGTGGCTGTGGAGGTCTTTCCGGTTTTTGTTCCGGCTTCTCTTCCGGCTTCGGCTCCTGCTTTTCTCCCTCGCTTCCTTCGGATGCTCCTACCTCTTCAATTTTCTTTTCTACTACTTCCGGCTCCGGTGGTGGGGGGGTAAGAGGTCCTAGCCAGCCTTCATGTATACCTCGGACATACTCCTTCCACGTATGTCGTCCGATTACAATATCGCCTCTAGCACCGTGCCATTGGGGTGTGTTATTCTTTTTCCTGACTTCTTCTATAACTTCGTCCTTTGTCTGCGCTACCGCTTCTGGTTCCCTCGTCCTCCGTATCCTCTCAGCAACCGCCGCTCTTATATCTCCCTGTTTTCTTCCTTGAACGAATTCCCAATCCAATCCTGAAGCAGAGAGTATTGGTTTTATGTATTCTGTGAAGTGATCTTGCGCAACGCGGAGACCATCACCGGGGGGACTTTCGAGAAAGATGGTGAGCTTCCGAGGAAGCTGCGTGGGGTCGGAGATGGGTTCTCGCGCAAGGTGGGAGACTGCTTTGGCCCACCGAGCTGTTGCGCGCTTCTTTTCGCGCTTGTCGTATATTATAGCGGCGGAGAGGGATCCAGTGATGGTGAAAAAGATCATCCAGTTACGGGATGGCAGTTTCTTGGGCAAGTAGGGAATACCCATCATGCGAAGAGCTGGATTAGGAGCTGCAGCTTTGTATGCTGCTCCGGAGCTTGCTGCAGCTGGTGCAGGCGTAGGTGCAGCTGCGTTACCCGAAGGTGGTGTTGGATCTGCCATGTTGAATTGGTGCAGGAATCTTTTCCTCTGACAAATTCCAAATTCAAGGCACCCATCAATATCACAGGATTAACCTGGACGTTGGCAGTTTCACAGAGACTCCAAGACGGAATCTTGGTTGCAACGGGAATTCGCAGTTGCGTCAATGTTCAATTGGTGAGGGACCCGATAACAAAATTTCGACGGTCCGGATCTATGTAGATCCTATCTGTGAACCCCACATTTTAGCTTCCAGTTTGCCAATTCGGGCACCTGGGGCCAATCAGAATGTTGAGCTGTATTTCAGTGGCGGAGCGGGTAACTGAATATATGCACTTAAAGGGTGTTTTCATGAAACCCGGAATCTTGACCTGAACTCTATTTAGCTTCTAAGATGGTAGTTGCCACAATGAAATACCTATCGGGTAGATATGGCAAGAAGGGAATGCTATAGCATCCATGTCAAAATCAAAATATTAAGACTAAACTCTTTGGGAGCTGTAATGGACCAAAAGACACGGTTGGCATTGCTTCGGCTTTGATAAACCACATTCGTCTTCACCGTTTTATTCTTCGAGATTAGGTAATTGAAATCAATCCATGGATTCGAATATGGTTACATACATGTTGAGGACAAGTGTTAAGGGGGGCGAGACCCCAGTACTAGAGTCTAAGCTCTATTATTCACATAAGCGACCTACATGGAATCCGTGGATACATGTCATGTTGTCACATGTGAGGTATTCCCAATTGGCTTCTCAGCATCGTAATCGTGTACTATGCTCTCGCTTTATTCTGCACGAGTAACCTCTAGATAGCGGATGATAAATATAGACATTTATGTCGTCTATTTAAGGTAGGTCTGCATTGAAAGGTATCATATGAAAGAGGAGACGAATGGGCTGATATAATTCGGAAAAGAGCTCTTGTCTTGAGTTTTGGATGCAGTCAACATGCAAATAGCCTCACAATCCAGGGACTTAAGCGGCTACATACATAAGTATCCACTATAATGCATCGTTATGCATCATTATGCACGTGGCCATGGTTTAGGGAAGAAACGAAGCACCAATTGACCCTGAACAAGGGAGCGCCCGTAGTCTTGGCACGCTAAACCTAGAATAGTTAATCATCCACTCGATAGCGCCCCTGATAGTGCCCCTCCCCAGTACGACCCAGTGAAGCCCCAGGCGGTTGGAGTGCTAACAAGTGTTTTCAGGGGCTTCGTCGCATCCACTAATCGCCTGGGCACCTTGTTTGGGCAGTCACCTCAACCAGTAACAATTTATTCCATTGGAGAGTTGGGATCCATCGAACAACCTCGCATCATATAATTCTAAAAAGTCCCCCCTCTAAACTTTCTACCGCTGTTTCGACCAGGTCAGGTAGAAAAAAAACAAATCACTTTGTTTTCCGAATACTGATCTTTTCATCTCAACATCAATGCGAAAAGAAGGAAGATAAGAAAGATACCTCGGCGTGGCAGTAACCCACCCCTCTGTAACGGCGGCGCAATATCGCGTGCCAAAATCCGTTACGGGCCGAAATTCTAATTGGGCACTTCCACTCCTCGTCAATACTTCAACGCTTTGATACTTTGATCCTCGCTTTCAAGCGTCTTGAGACCGCTTGAGACCTCAACATCAATACGATACAACTCGATCTTGACATCATTGTACCCAACGTTTGGTGGGATAGGACGAGCCAGATCTATCACCAATACATCACTTCCAAGATCTCAGACTCGACATATTACTACTCTGACGACCTCAGCATTTCAGTCACGACTTACCCCGTACGACATAAACCCTGAACAAGCTAGTATATCTTATCTACAAACATTCATTAACAAGATCCTGAAGCACTTGCGATCAAGATGGATCCTAATAATCGTCTCTACCTGAATTTCGGGAATAATAACGAGCGGCTCGCCCCGACCGACCGACAATACCCTACTACACCTTCGACTTTCCCTCAGCCTGTATTCCCAGCGCCCTCCCAGCAGCATCTTGCAGCTCAGCAGGCTCAAGCTGCGCAGCAGTACGCTGGCGGTTATGCTCCTTCTAACAATTACTTTGCGCCCAACCAGTATCAAGGCCCTTCCGATTACGTCGGTGGTTCAGGTGGTTACCAGCCTAGATCCAACACGCCGGGTACCAACGATCCGAATGTTGGCCTGGCACATCAGTTCTCTCACCAGAACCTAGGAGGTGCTGCGCGAGCCAATAATTATGGCTCTCGAGGATCTGGTCCAGGCCAACGACCTCGAACTGCCGGTTCATCTGGCCAGCATCCGGCCCATAACTACCAACATCCCCCATTGCCTACCTCCGCTGGTTCTCGCCAACCCGACTTTCAACCTGCGCCAGAACGGAACCCGGAGAAATATGGACTTAATGCGAACAATAATCAGAAGAAGTGTTCTCAATTAGCGGCTGATTTCTTCAAGGATAGCGTGAAGCGAGCTCGAGAGCGTAATTTGAGGTAGGTCAATTCGCCAACTCTGTATAGTAACTGCTAAAGCAGGCTATTATTTTATCATGAACTTTTTACTGACGATGCAATCGTAAATAGGCAGAGCGAAATGGAACAGAAGCTAGGGGATCCCAATCAATCCTCATCGAGACGGGAGCAGATCTGGCAGAATGGCGGCAAGAAGGAAGCGCGTTACCTTCGATTTTTGCGCACCAAGGATAAGCCAGAGAATTACAACACCGTTAAAATCATCGGAAAGGGCGCTTTTGGCGAAGTCAAATTAGTCCAAAAGAAGGCAGATGGTCAGGTCTATGCGATGAAGTCCCTCATTAAGACCGAAATGTTCAAGAAGGATCAATTGGCTCACGTTCGAGCCGAGAGAGATATTCTTGCCGAATCTGACAGCCCCTGGGTGGTTAAGCTGTTCACGACCTTCCAAGATGCTAACTTCTTGTACATGCTTATGGAGTTCTTGCCGGGCGGAGACCTTATGACTATGCTCATTAAGTACGAGATCTTCTCCGAGGACATAACACGATTCTATATCGCAGAGATTGTGTTGGCCATCGAAGCAGTTCACAAGCTTGGATTTATCCATCGGTACGAATTTCAAATTTCTGCATTATTATGTTCTGACATACTAACTGATATATAGTGACATCAAACCCGACAATATCCTTCTTGATCGAGGTGGACACGTGAAGCTTACCGATTTCGGTCTTTCTACAGGTTTCCACAAGCTTCACGATAACAATTACTACCAACAGCTCTTACAGGGGAAATCCAGTCGTCCGAAGGATCGGAACTCCGTTGCGCTTGACCAGATTAACCTGACGGTCAGCAACCGTTCCCAGATCAACGACTGGAGAAAGTCTCGAAGGCTAATGGCGTACTCTACTGTCGGAACACCCGACTACATTGCACCTGAAATCTTTACCGGGCACGGATACACGTTCGATTGCGATTGGTGGTCGTTGGGTACTATTATGTTCGAATGTCTCGTCGGCTGGCCGCCGTTCTGCGCGGAGGATAGTCATGACACGTACAGAAAGATTGTCAATTGGCGACAGTCTCTTTACTTCCCCGACGACATCACCCTTGGCGCTGAAGCAGAACATCTAATCCGAAGGTAAGTTTGTTAGTACAAGTGAACTTCTCATTTGCTGACCGAAATCTAGTCTCATCTGCAATACGGAAGTACGACTTGGGCGGAGTGGAGCGCAGGAGATCAAGAATCACGCGTTCTTCCGCGGTGTCGAATTCGATAGTCTTCGCCGTATTCGCGCTCCGTTTGAACCGCGCTTACAATCTGCCACCGATACTACATATTTCCCTACTGACGAGATCGATCAGACTGACAACGCAACCAATCTACGGAACCAGGCTATCGCCACCGGTAAACAGGTGGAAGAATCTCCCGAGATGAGTTTACCGTTTATCGGCTACACGTTTAAGCGGTTTGATAACAACTTCCGTTAATCATGCACGCCTCACCCAGGCCTAAATCCGGTTGTTAATCGTGATTTAGAGAGTTAACAGTCAGAAAGTTGAAACTTCACAATATCGGATTTAGCTATCACCGCCGAATCGTCTCATATCTCCCCCAACCACAATACGTAACATTTCTGCGAGACCCGGTAGTCTCACATAGAGAAGATCAAAGTACATCTTGAGAAGAGGATACCATAGTCTGCTTGATCACATATCTTACTAAAGCCACGGAATATTTTTGCTTTTTGTATCTTGCAATGGTTTTCGCTACGTTATACACAACGTACCAACAGCAAACTTAACGATGCTTTACTGGCTACGAAACTTACGATGATTGCAGCAGAGATGGCGTGTCATCTTGGAAGAACGGTGGCCGCTTAGCGCGTGGTACCATAGAACAATGCAGATTAGTTAGACAGCCCCGCATCGTGATCAAAATAAAGTCTTGTGCTTTCATATCTGAATCTCCATTGTGAGTTTTGAAAAGGGGTGGAATGATGACCTAAGCATGTGATGATTAAGTAATCATTTTATACGCTAGTACATATCTGGGTAGCACTGGCTATCAAAAGCTTATCTTATCGTCCAAGCTACAAACGCCAATCGTCACTTCAATCTTTAATTTCTCCCTTCTCATCACCAACAAAATTGCCATTCTACTGGCCCGCTAACCTTCATCACGTCTCAATAAATCCCAATTCTACGAACGAACCTTCCATCCCAAAAAACCCTAAGAATCAATAAAAACAACATCATGGATTACCAGAACCGCGCGGGCTCCAAGTTCGGCGGCGGAGGCGTCGCGTCTCACAGCGCGACGAATGCCGACCGAAGAGAGCGACTGCGCAAACTAGCGCTCGAGACGATCGACCTAGACAAGGACCCGTACTTCTTCAAGAACCACGTCGGCTCATTCGAGTGCCGACTCTGCCTCACCGTGCATCAAAATGATGGCTCGTACCTCGCACATACGCAAGGCAAGAAGCACCAGACCAACCTCGCGCGCCGCGCCGCTCGCGAACAGAAAGAGGGGAAGGGCCAGGTCGATCCTAATACCGGGTTACCAGTCGGTGTAGTAGGAGCCGGCTTCGGCGCAAGCATGGTGAGGAGGAACATCGTGAAGATCGGACGTCCCGGGTACAAGATTACGAAGGTGCGCGATCAGGTGACGAGACAGCAGGGCCTGCTGTTCCAGCTGCAGTACCCGGAGATCGGACAGGACGTGACGCCCAAGGTGCGGTTCATGAGCGCGTTCGAGCAGCGCGTCGAGGACCCGCCGGATAAGAGCTTCCAGTACATGTTGGTGGCGGCGGAGCCGTACGAGACGTGCGGGTTCAAGCTGCAGGCTAGGGAGATCGATCGCTCGGGCGACCGCTACTGGACTTGGTGGGATGCGGATTTGAAGGAGTTCTGGGTCCAGGTTATGTTCTTGACGGAGCGCGAGGAGAGGTATGTTGGTGTGCCTGGGTTGCCGGGGCGGAGGTGAGGAGGCGGCGGGGAGGTCGATATCTACGTTTGCGAAGATACGTGCTGAGGTGGAGTGGTGGTTTCGCTGGGCATTACAAGATTCACCTTAAATAGGGTGCACGCTCGATCTCTTTTCAGTCGGTGTAAGTAGGCCACGCGGTATATGGGTTGGTGATGCTGTATACTAATGCCTCTTAGGCCTACGATAAGGTCGTCTTCACCTCGACATTACTGTCAAGGAGATTAAGTAGCTGATAGGGAGAATGATACCATGTACTGAAGTAGTCCAGTCCCTTTTTAATACTCATCAGGTTCTACTTGGTTCGGTGCAAAAGGGAGCTAAGGTTACTGTAGATTTTTCACTTGCTTCTTCAATATCTCATGTTCTAGTGGCATAAATGGGTCATAATGTCATTAAATTTCAAGACGTGTTCGAGAATTGCATACTCGCCGATATCCTTTCTATATCCAATCTCCCTTCATGATCATAAAACCAGAAAGAAAAAAACATAGTAGATGACTGGTACCTACTAGGTACCTAGTACCTAATAACACCCGAATACAACCTTTCCCAAAAAAGATTACGACAGTGATTGAAATAGTTTGCATGGCCCTTCTAACAACTAAACCTTCCCACCAACTCAGTACCTAGTCCGGGATTAAGGGACTCCCTACTTTTGCTCATCTTCCACGTCCCAACCCAAAAGATCTTGCGAAGTTTTCGATGTAGTCTCTTTCGTAGCAGATGGACAGGTTAGCTTTATGATATTTTCGACCGCGTCTGAATTGAAGACCTCTTTCGTCTTTCGACACCATGTGACTGTCGTATTCATTGCATTCCTAATCTGTCGGCCATCCATTTTCCAGATACTAAGCTTCTCTAAAGAAGATTCGGAAAGTCGTTCAGTGTCGGCCGAAAGCCTGTCGTTGAAACTTGCCCATATGTCTTTTCGCATTTCAGCCGTGAGCGAATCGAACTTGATGTGTATTTGAGCTCGAGATATAACAGCGGGGTAGTCGGAAAGAGATGAGTTTGACGTCAGAACGACGATGCCTAGGTAGGTATGATTGAGTTAGTGAGTTTAATTAGTGACTGTCTGTTATCCCAAGATCGAAAAAATTAATCCCAGTACCTTTGAAGTATTCAATCTGTTGAAGGAAGGCTAGTAGAGAGGGTCAGGTCAGTACGGTTCATTTTCCAAGTTGAAAATTTCTTTCGGGAAAGGGGTAATATCGTCGAAATGGAAGTATCTTTCTTACCGTATCGGAACACGTCGTCCTCCAAGTTAACATCTACATTAAATTAGCGATGTAGTGGAAATAATGAGGCGATAATTTACTATCGAATAGCATGACAGCTTCCCAATCGGTTGCGATTTTGGCAATCTTAGACAAGCCTGAAAACCCAACGTCTTGGCCCCTTTTCCCTTCAAATGACGAGATGATACTTCCTTCTGCCGTGACAAACCGAACAAGTGGTCGTTGAATATGGCTAGCAACTAGGATTTTTTAGAAGGCTTCTCTAGTTTGACATTCACAGGACTCACTGCTTTCTGCTATCAGAGTTTTCCCTGTTCCCGGCTCGCCAGTCAGAAGGACAAGTAGCGATGATCCTAGCAGGTAGGGAAGCAGTTAAGTAGTTAGCGGACTTCAATTTATAGTTGCCTTGTCAGATTATGTTATTTCTCACCTTTACCCTCAATAAACTCATCAGGATTGTAATCGTTTTCATTGTGAGATTGTACTAATGTCTGTAGCAATTCTTTCGTTCCTTTGTTATGAATAACATGGTTGAAGATATTCGGATCGAAATCAATCGAGTGGATATCGTCTACTTCGAATAGCCCTAAGTGCGTGTGTTAGTTTTCTAAACAGATCATAAAAGAATACAATATATTCCAAGGTTAGTAGGGAGGTACACATCGATATGACTTACCCCATTGTCCGGTTTTTAGAGAAAGTCCTTCCAGTTGTGGATTAAGTAATAGAAGATTCTCTTCATTCTGCAGTATCTGCTGACGATTTTGCTCTTGCTCTATTATAGTAGGGCGACGATCCTTCTCACCCATTGTTGAAGCTAGGTAATCAAGGTTAGCAATATGTCTACTAGCATCCGCATTTTATTTGGCATGTGTTGTACCTTTTAGCCGTATTCCTAGGTCGTCCTTTACACCAAAAGTTCTAAATTCCTGTTTTTGATCAAGGAGTTTGACAGTTGTGTTGCCTTCGTATCTTTGGTATAAATAGGAGTCTATCACGACTCGCTCCGGCTCTGGAATCTATGAGGAGGTAAGTATAAAATAAATGTATGGAAAGGTGATTCTTTACTCGAGTTTTAGTCTCAAACTTCACCCTTGGTTCCGTCCCTCTCAAGGATACATTAGGTTTATATTGGACGTAGTGGATATCTTGGAAATCGAGAACCCTTCTTCCTCGTTCTCGCAGGTAATCTCGCATTTGTGGGTTTGATCCAAGGTCGTAGTATGTTACGCCGGGTATCTCGTTCACTGACACACGACCTGGAAACTCTTGGATAGTGTCTTGGAAATGCAATGTACCGTATCTGAACCCATCGAAACAGATCCACTCAGTCGATAACGTACTTCTCATATCGTCAGCGACAAATCCAGTAACTCTTAATGCTCCCCAGGAGCCTTTTACGCTACTTGCGAAGATTGAGCCTTGTCGGAAAAGGGCCCAGAGAAGCTTGTACGTTATTTCTTTCGTCCTCTGCAAGTCTTTCAACTCTTCGAAAATATCGTGGAGTGCCTCGTCTATCTCAGTCCCAAGAAGTGAACAATGTAAGCGAGTTTTTTCATCGGGCGAGTCCTGAGCAACTTCTGCTATCTTTTCTCGGGAAAAGAATAGTGCTTTATGTGGCCACGAGGAAAAGGCGGTATTGTCTCCATTGTATGTGAGCCCAAATTTAGCAAATGTCGATTCTAGGTTTGTCCGGATCAGTGGACTTTGAATTCTGATCTGTGAGGCGTAATACTCCTGGACTGGGTTAAAGGCCCCGCGATTGCGATTAAGGTGTGTGTTACTCCGTTTTGCGCATTTATTATAGACTTGGAGTGCTGCGCCTTCATATTTGAATTTCTTTGGATTTGCTAGAGCAGGCGAGGAAAATTCATTCCAGACCTGTTCTGAACCGTAGTTGTCTTGATCTTCGTAAAACCGTTGGATCGAGCTCTCGGTTCCTAAGTGATCACCGTTATGGCCAGGAATCGAGCTTAATTGGGGTGAAGATTCTGTCCATATCGGTTTGGCTGGAATATTCTGAGCATTTTTGACCTAATAAGTGAATTCCTGTCAATAGAGTTGCTAAAGAAGCATTCTTGTATTAGAGGTAAGAAAGGACCAATATTATAGACCGTACACTTATGAGACTCATGTTCAACGTCGTGTATAGTAAGTTACTTGGGCAAGTAAGGCTCTTGTAGACGACATCCTTTTAGATGCTCATCCACGTTTAATTTTGCCTTCGGTAATTCTTTAAAAACAACTTAGGCACAGTAAAAATCAAATGAATGGCCCTGAGTTCATGGATAGAATATGATAGCGGGGAATGGTTTATCTAATAGTAAACATTGTCACGTTAACCTTCCAAGGCTGCCACTTGTACCTAATTATAGTACAAGATGTAATATTGTGGCTTTTAGATCATATACTACTACCACGATGTTGGGTAAACAGACAGGAGCAGGTGCAGGACTGCCTAAATGTTGCCTGACAAAGCCTACCTACATGTGGCCTACCCATTCATTGGTGATCATTTGCAAAACCCCTCACTCGGCAAAGTGGCTATGCCTCCCAGCCTACCTTAGGTAGCATTAGGAAAATGCGTAGACTAAGCCTGTTCGTTACCTACCTACCTAGGTACCTAGGTAGCCCGTATTAGGATTCAGCCATCCAGCAAGTATAACATCTGGGCACCCATAACCTGTATCTATTGCAGTAAGCAATCCGCAATTATCTACCCACTCTACCTTTTAATCTCTAAACATACTAGGTAGAAAATGATGAAAGGAGATAATCTTCGTAGTATTCGTAGGGATGGTCTGACTATCGTCCACGAACCCGCGGCTGCAGAAATCGAGTAAGCACCTACCTACCTCATCATTCATAGAGGCACTCTACCTATCTACCTAGGTACCTATACATATGTATGATACTGATTTTGAAATCGGTTATTTATAATAGCATATTTATCCTTCACGGCTTAAACGGGTCACCAACTACGACATTTCAATCCGAACGCACTGGTTTCTTCTGGCCCGAGGACCTTGGTACGTGGTTGCCAAATGCTAGGATCGGTCTATTTGGATATATTGCCGATGTACAAAATGGAAGTGGTAATTCGATGGGAGCCCAACAACATGCTGAAAGCCTACTTCTCCATCTTAGGAATAATCGTATAAAGCAGCAGGTGACGCACCTATCAAGTTTATCTTACCTAGACGGCGATCTAACATTATCTCGTAGTCAAAAAGACCGATTGTCTTCATAGGCCATAGCTTCGGCGGCCAAGTCATCAAACAGGTTTTTAAAAGCTGAATCTACTACTAAGAGAGAAATTCTCATCATTTTATCCAGGCTTTGATTCTCAGTTCAAATTGCGCAACTGACTGCATGATTGCTACTTCTACTCGACTAATCGTTTTTCTCGGGGTACCACATCATGGAAGCCATCTTTTACAAAAGAATACGGCGTCATTAGCACTGGCATTGGGTAGGGCTGTAAACTACTCGGTCCCACCTAAAATTAAGACAGTCCTCCAGCCAGAAGCAGATGAAAGTTACGGAATCAACACTCAATTCATGAGAATCAAAGGAGACACGTCAATCATAAATTTCTACGAGGAAAAGTCATTGAGTCTTATTGGTAACGTGGTTAGTTGCCTTGCTATAAATTTCAATCAATTCTTCATTGGGGATATAATAATAATTACCTTGCTTAACGTCTTCTAATTAGGTCGTGACAAGAGACTCTGCCACTTTTGACTGCGAAACATCGGAGAATATGCCAGTGGCACGTACTCATCAGGACCTTGTCAGATTTGAAGGTACGAATGACGATTTCTACCATACTCTTCGCCAAACTTTGAATCGGAAAGTAACCGAAATCGTGAGCGCAATAAGCAGCGCCAAGATATACGGTATGCAGTACCTAGTAGCAATGAGTTAGTTGAACTTTTCGAGAACTAATAGATTATCAGAAAATACAAACAGGGCAAGGGAAGGTTCGTTTTGATTTGGCCATACTGTAATTTCTATGAGTTCGAACTAACAAGGTGCGGATAGCTTTACTCAGTATTCTGGGAGAACCTCTTTTGCCATCCGTACTCGACCAGATAGAGACCCCTCATTCGCATACGTTGCAATGGCTATGGACTAGCGATAGCGACTTTTCAAAGTGGGTCACTCATGGGTACGGAATTTTCGCGATTACAGGAAAACCTGGAAGTGGGAAGTCCGTTCTCATGAATGCTGTGAATGCAAGCATTAGAAAATATCTAGGCGGGACCTTTTCAGTAGTAGTCTCCCATTTTTTCAACAGCCGCGGAAACCCAACCGAAAAGACCATCACTGGCTTCCTACGATCAATCTTAGTCCAATTGCTTCGAATTGACGTGCGCTTCTTTCATGGACTCGAGCACGATTGGGAGGTGCTATCGAAACAGACACTTTATGATGACGCTGGATCTTCAAGTGCTCAGAATTTCCCACAACGTTACCTGACGGCCCAATTCCTCGAAGAGATGGTTCTTAATGCAATTAAGGGCATGCCAGCAGAAAACAAAATCTTGATTCTCGTCGATGGGCTAGACGAGTGTGAAGACGGCTTAAGTGATTTGAATTCCATCGCCAATATTCTAAATAGCATCGCCGATTCTCAAGAAGGTCGATCAGTCAGAATTTGTTTCTCATGTCGGAGCTTGGAGCCATACAATTTCAATCAAATTTCGGGGAGCTTCAATCTACATGAACATAACGGACCCGACATTGTGAGATTTGTCGACGATCACTGGGAATCGATGCCTTCGATGAGCAACTATAACAATGAAATAACAACATTGAAATCATGGGTTGTCTCTCGAGCTGATGGTATCTTCCTTTGGGTTAGACTCGTTTTAGAGAGAATCCAAAAAGCTCTGGCAACAGGGGCAACAGTGTCAGAGATTAAGACAATCATCGATACTCCAAATCAACTTCATGGCTTGTTTTCCATGCTTATTGATAGAATTGAGACCGAGTTTCTGGATGAATCACGGACGATGTTTTCAATAATACTCGCCGCCAAGCGTCCATTAAGCTTGCGAGAATTTCGGGTTGTGCTTGCCCTCAAAGACAGTTACTTTGAGAGCCAGGAGGAATTGTACAGGTCGCCCACGTTTATCCAGAATGATGGGATAATGAAAAGACGTATACAGAGCCGGTGTGGCGGCTTGGTCGAAATTAAGACTACTGGTGATCTATCCCAGGCTGGAGAGGACTGGTTAGAGAACAACACGGTCCAGTTTATTCACCAATCCGTGAAGGACTTCCTAATTCAACCCAACGAGAGATCAATAATAATTCCAGATCTAGATACCTTGGTAAGGTACGGACATATAGTCCTAGGTAGTGCGTGCACCAATTACCTTTGTCAAAAGGACATATGGAACTTGGCTCGAAGACCTGACTGGATTTATGATCACAGAAAAGTCTTTAGCCGCCACTCAAAGTTCTTCCTAGCTTATGCAGAGGAAAATTGGATCACTCATCTTCAAGGCGTTGAGACATTAGGAGCTGCTGATTTAAATACCGCCAACCTTCTCATAAGCAACCCAGACAATTTCGAGACATGGAAGCTCCTCCACAGTCAATTTCATCCAACTGATAAAGTAAGCCAGGATTACGATGCCATACAACTCGCAGTGGAGCATAATTTGCAACATTCTCTCAGGTGGTTATGCAACAATGGCCTAGTCGACGTTAATATGTGGAATTGGAAGTTTGGAAGTTATTTGCATATAGCAGTGACAAGGAACAATGTCGACGTTGCTCGCGTACTTTTGGAAAATGGTGCGAGGGTGAACGCAAAGGTCAACGTAAATACCACAAATTGGACGCCGCTTGTTGCAGCCTGCTGTTTTGGTCATCTTGAGAGTGCTACCTTACTTCTAGAGTTTGGCGCTGAGATCAAAGATTCTATACTGGTTACAGATGATCCGTTGATCGCTGCTATTCGGTCTGGAAACGAGGCGCTCGTGGAGCGTATCCTGGAGTATGCAGGAGGGATATACGCACACCCCTGGCATCGTGACCGGGTACTATCTAATCTGCGCTTTTGGGAATCCTCCCAGTTTATTCACTATGGTTCAAAACAAAATGGCAATGCTCAAAGTCAACACGCAAAATGGCACGGAATATTTCGAATGATTTGCCAACATCTGAATTTTGACAGTCAGGTTGGGTTGCAAATCAATCCAAGCCCTGTAACTAGTAGGTATGGATACTAATCTGGGAATTACTCTGAAGTTTCCTTGAAATTGCTGATAAGTTTTTATCTTAGGAACATCGAAATTAACACGGCTTATTTACGTCCCGAGTTAGATAAAATGTGCTGGGTAGGATCCACAGACTCAGTCCGAACACTACTCGAGAGCTTACGGGTGGGAAAAGCACTTCCGGAATGGATACATGGACCCAGCAGCTTCAAACAAAGTACATTAGTACATTGGGCAGCCTTGAACCCGTGTTACCCCGTTTTGTCTTATTTGCTCGAATTGGGGCTATCACCGGATTCTCAAGACATCAACGGTGAAACACCTCTTCACCTTGCCACACGTGAACAGAAAGAGGAGCACATCAGAGTTCTTCTAGATTATAACGCAGATAGAAAGATAAAATCTGTTAAGGGTTTCCGAGCATTCCATCAAGCTATCCAGGTCATGTCACCCGACGCGTCAACTTGGCTCTTGGACAAACTCACTACAGATGTATGTGATGTCAACGTACAAGTTATTGACGGGGTGTACCCTCTCCAGTTAGCTGCAGTAGCTGGCGCATTCACGGCGCTGAAGTGGCTTCTCGATAAGGGAGCCGATATCAATGTTCGAGATGATCACGGCCGCACAGTATTGCATTCCGCAGCATCCTCATGTAGCTTGGCATCAATGGACATTTTGAGGTATTTAATCAACCAAAAACATGATGCTGAAGTTCGTGATTCAGTTGGAAGGACACCCCTGCATATGGTTCTCTACAGTTGCGAGACGAAGCGCAATATGAATGGCTCGAACATCGCTTTGGAAAATGTCAAATGTCTTGTGAGAAATGGAGCTGATGTGAATGCACAAGACCATGAGGGCAATACCCCTCTACATTTGGCTGCATGGAAAAGCCACAGGGGCATTGTAAACCTTCTATTACGTGCTGGAGCCCAAACATCTAAAGCAGATAACAGGGGACTGACGGCGTTAGACATGGCACGGGATGATGAGATAAGAGAGAGCATAGAGATGAGTGATCTTAATTTCTGAATTGGTAGATATGCTTACAGCGCCTTATAAGCCCCTACTTTACAAGTGGGTCTATTCGTCTTCCCCCACAAAATCGATCTTACGGTTGGGTTAGTGGTTGGCAACCTATTATCTTCTTACGGACCTGAGGTGGGGGAGACGGAGGTCCGAGATAGAAAAGATTGAAGTGAGAATCAAACTACAAGCACGTAACTTTCGAGCAGGTAGAAATTTAGGCGGCAAATCACGTTCTTCGTAACATACACCAACTTCCAGCGCCATCATGAAAGTACTCTGTCTCCAAGATGGCGGGCGGAATAAAAAGGCGTTCAAAGCTAATTTAGGTACCTACCTACACATTTGTAGTCCATAGATAGTACCTGGAATTACGTTCTGTGCTGACCTAAATTATAGATTTTCTATTGGGCAAGCTGCGGGATTTAAATAATACGGTGCTCTTGTTTGACTTTTTCAATAACCCTTTGAAATGTTCAAATCTACCAATGGAAGATTCTTCACATCTCAAACCACACCATCTCATCTTGTCTGATCAAGAGTATGTTAAAAATATTCGCAAGGCCAGCGAGCAGCTAGGCAATAAGTTAGATAGCGATGGGCCTTATGATGGCGTGATCGCATTTTCTCAAGGCGCCGTGGTTGTTTCTAGCTTCCTCCTATATCGACAATGGTACGATGACGGGTTACCACCGGCGTTCAAATTCGCTATCTTCGTTAGCGGAGGTATCTCTCTCCAGGTTCTAAAAGATCTGGGAGTTCCGATCCCAGAGGAAGCAGAAAACGCAGTATCCGAGGCCACGTTACAACGTAACCAAGAGCTCGGCCCGCTATCGGCTCATGTGACCAAGGCACGACGAGCTGTGTTTAACTCGGATGATTGTTTTGGCCTAAATTTGAACAGAATACCGCTGGAGCTAAAGATAAGGATACCTACTGTTCATATTTGGGGAGAAAAAGACCCTCTATTTCCGAGTTCAATCCACCTCACAGGGCTTTGCGATCCCTATATCAGGAAGATTTATACGCATTCGGGGGGGCACGAGATTCCTCAAGAGGAGAGTGAATTGGTGCAGATAGTGCCATTAATTGAATGGTGTATACAGCGCGGCAGCTGGCCAGGCCAAATGCAACTTTAGGGGTAAAATATGTTGAAATAGATGCAGGTTATGAGTATCATATTGCATAATTAGTTGGTTGAGTTACTAGTTCTAGGTAGTGGTTCGTAGATAGTACATATATACCCCTTGAGTACAGGGCGTAGACTTCCAGCCACCTAATATTCCAGCAAAAGAACACGACCTACCTTTATGTAAATCTATCATTACCCCTATTCCTAAACCTAATATATACACTTAGCGGGTACTAAGGATAAAGTGGACACAAGTGAAATCCATCAACACCCCGTCTAGAGTCGGATAACACATCATGGAACGACATATTCAAGGTTCTCTTCCAATTTGAATCATGGATTCCTCGGTATCGCCGTAGGTACTCTCGCACCTAGGTTATCAATGCGATATAGGAATTTTACACCGGTAGGCTCTTCGTCGTGGCTTTTAGGCGCACTCTGACGAAAATAGTGGTCTGTGCTGGCTAGGAGAGGGCAGGCCGTTATTTCGTCGTGGTGGCGTGCGACTCCCGATTTAAATGAAGAAGAAGTCAATTTAGCTTTAAATGATTATTCCGAACTAGTAAATGGCGGCGAGGGTAGGTAGCGAAGAGATAGAGTAATTGAATTCAAGAATTTACATTCATCCCACATCTTAGAGTTGAGTGGGATCCTTGTTAGACCCACATATTTGCCCCTATTCCCATAACACCAGATTATGAGGCTGATAATAAGCACAGCATACCTAATGCCTCGGATCGCTGTTGTTGATGTCTCGGACCCAGCAGGGGCCTGAACGGCAAGTTCTAACTCGCATTCTCGGCGAGATAGACCATTCTTGATCCATTCGTCATAAGGTAAAATTTATCAGCGCTGCATCGTTTTACATGCGACATATCGTGAATCGGACATTAGAAAATATGCGCTACTTACAAGCATACCCCCCTGCCTATTTGAATTACTCAGGCCGCCATTAAAACGCCTCTCGACGATCTCATTGATGACCCTAGCATTATATCTCGATCAGCTGGTGGACCAGGCGTTTCGCCAAGAAGATTACCTAGTACTTACCCCAAGAATATCCCCATTCCTTTCTTATCTGTCGCCTTAGGACCGGCCAATCTAAGAAAGAATTTCGAGGTGAAAAAGCCTCGGAATAATGGTGTCATCATAAAGGAATGTAGGAAGGGGACGTAACTATCAGCGATAGATGTGAAGTCAAAGCGATCCGTTTCGCTCGCTAGATCACCCCACGGCTCGCCTGAACCCACAAATGTAACAAGGTCTGTCTGGAAGAATCTGATAAGACAGCTGAAATCTACGATCTTTCGTTTATTCTTTCCGAGATAATTCATCCTCAGGACATCTACTGGGACGGCTATCTGCGAGTCCACTTTCTGCACATAAATGATGCCTATAGGTATAGAAGCCTCCAAGACTGAAAGTCTTAAGATCCGAAAATGGATTCTTCCATGCCACCCGCGACCCATAAAAATGGCTTTTCTACAAGACTCCTACCCATCAAAACTAACCTAGGTACAACCGTTAATCTAGTTATTTTCGAAATTTTTACGTTAGAATTATTGTGTATTGTGGTGAAAAGAAGAGAAACCTTGCAAATTAATGCATATTCAAAGTAGTTCCTTTTCATTGTGAGGTTGTAAATACAACTTTTGGTAAAGTACTAGGTATCTACCTACTGTCAGTATAAAGAATAGCTATGGCGTTAGTTGTAGCGATTGAATGGAAAGAAACGATTGATTCGATTCCGTATGAAAATAACGGTCAATATCGTGATTTCTTTTTCTAAGCACGGACTTTCATATGAAACTACTTTGAAATAATCCTCTCTGTAACCCTGACCCAGAAGTCTGAGACCACATAAAGGGTGTAATCGATACTCTTCCACGGAGATTGAGGATTTGCCAGCTCGAAGTCGAAATAACGTAGCAGCTATCCAAACGCGTTAGGTACTGGCGATTGCCTCTCTCAAGTCCAAATCTAGATCATTAACTCACCTCCACAAATACCTTATTAAGCTCTAACATCGCAACCGGCTTTCCTAGGCACTGCCAGCGTCCCCATCCAAATACTTGATCGACGGTCTGAGACATCTCACGATGCTTCTCGTCGCTGATGTTCAGCCATCGCTCCGGCCGGAACACGTCGGAATCCTGGCCGAACGTCTCCTTCGAACGCTGAATGGATAAGATGTTGACGGCTATGCGGGTCCCACCAGGTAAGAAACAGCCGTCAAAGGTATCTCCCTCGGGAGGGACTTGTTTCTGTACTAAGGCGGTAGTTGGCGGGCTGAAGCGTAACCCTTCTCGAATTACAGCCTGGTATAATTGTTGTCAGTATGTACATATGTACCTACATGTATGTACCTAGGGTAAGAGAAGAGACGACACGTTGAAGATAAAAAAAAAGAAACCGACCGACCTGCAGGTATGGTAGCTGCTTCGCCTCTGCTGCTTTCACGGGACTGGACTGGATCCTGCCATCGGCAATCGCGGCGTCGATCTCGGCTCGAACTTTATCATAGACGCGCGGAGAAGTGATAATGTTCAGCATGGTGGCCCGGATGGCGTGGGCAGTAGTGTCGGAGCCTGCGAGGATCTGAAAGACGATTTCTGACTTGCACTGCTCCGGTAAGACCCCGTGGCGAATGAAGGAACCCTTGCTCGCTCTTGTCAGTAAGTGCATCCTGAATTATTGGTCATGGAAACTTGCTAGCATATCCTTCTTATCCTCGGTATCTGGGCCAATGCGCTTGGTGAGGACCTCGTTTGCAAAGCTGTTATCATCATATGAAATTCATTAGCTCTTTCGTTTCGCGTACGCCGCCTAAGATCGGAAGGACTAACCGCATGAACATACCGACCCCTTTCTTGTCCGTAACCTTGGGCCCTACCAGCCGTAACACCGGTGGGTAGAAGAACACCTTGCCGAGCCACGGTATTTCGGAAAAGGCAGAACCCTTCATAGAGGAGACCTTGGCAAACTCATGAAACGAGTAGATATCGCGATCTGCCTCTAGATTCCCGAACGCCTTGCCGAACGCGATGCGCGATATGGTGTCGACGGCGAAGAACATAGTGGTGGGCGCCAGGTCCAACGGACGAAACTCACTTGCCGTCGATATATACTTGCGCCGGATGAGGGCCACCAGACTTTCCAGCTGCTCGTCCACACCTGTCTCGATGGTCGGGTTCTCCTTTCCACTGTAGCCGAAAGCCAGCTGCGCTTTGAGCTTGTCGTGCTGCGCCGTGTCGGACAGGCTGAGCAGGTTGTCGCGGTACGGATCGAACCGCTGCGCGCGGTACCAGTCGGAACGCAGGTAGGGCGAGCGCACCGAGTTCATGTGCCGCACCATCGCCGGGGATGAGACTAGGAGGTCGTTGGGGCCTATACGTAAGAAGCGTTCCCCGCCATACTCGTTACTTAGGTTGCGGTAGCGTTCGCCACGATCACCACTGAGGACAACCCTTAGCATGTAGAGGTAGGAGAACCG
Organism: Annulohypoxylon maeteangense; assembly: GCF_022496945.1. Taxonomy (NCBI): domain Eukaryota; kingdom Fungi; phylum Ascomycota; class Sordariomycetes; order Xylariales; family Hypoxylaceae; genus Annulohypoxylon; species Annulohypoxylon maeteangense. The sequence goes on from NW_025953261.1 coordinate 773,439, forward strand.
GGCTAGGACGGGTCCGCGGAAACTCCGTAGACGAAACCAGGTTGCGAGGCTGGAAGCCACAATGTAAACGAGAAGAAGCACAGCAGCCAGCTGGAGTAGGCCTAGGACTTCTAGGTGGCCCATCATGATAAGGAGTAAGCAAAAAGGAAACTAAAATTCTACTAGGTATTATCTACCTCCCACCCGGCAGCCAATGTTCGCCTTATATAATTCTAATGATGTCTTGCGTTTAACGTTATTATGTAGCCAAGGCGGCGTGTACCTGGGTATGTACATATGTAAGTCATTTGTATCATATTGTACCCCTAAGGTTGGTATATGTTATTACCCGGTCCTTACAGAAGAGTGGCTTGCATAAGATAGGAGAGACGTGTTTCATAGGTTCAACCAAAAAGCCAAAAAGCTTGCCAACGCCACAATCTAGCGCTGATCGGAGATCAACGCTCTACAGCGGGAGAGGATCCCCGCGTTATGTACCAACTTCATGTACTATTACAAGAATTAAAACTATGTGTGACAGACTGTTGCCTGGGCGCAAAGTGTTGTCCATGTTAACTACCTCAGTACATGTACCTAGGCACCTAGCATATAGGAAAAGAAGGACATAGAAGCTCTGTCTACCTGCGCTGACACAGTGTTATCTCGATTTACGGCTCCGGCTTACCCAAAACGAACCTTGAGCCCTCTGCTACTGGGTTTTGGAATCCCAACGTCGCTGTCGCGGACAAGAACAATATCCGATTCATCGCATTCCAAACTCATCTGGTGGCCACCGGGCCGGAAGAGGACACCGAGTACAATGAACATTTCTGCCCATGCTAGGCTGCCCGACACACCATTGTTAACATCCCGAGGCACAAATAAACGTTGAAGAAAGGAGACATACTTCATCCCTAAGCAGTTCCGTGATCCTTTAACGAAAGGCACGAAATTCCGATTAACACGAGGGTCAACGTCCCCGATCCACCGCTCAGGTATGAACTTATAGGGCTCGGGATAGGTCTCTGGATCCATGTGCATCTGGAAGACAGACATCCCGACAGGCGTCTTTCCGAAGTTGATGAGAAATGTAGCTCACGTGTTTTCATTAAAGGAGACCTACATTCTTTGGAATAATCCACTGCTTGTAATGCAGGTCGTAGTCTGGCGAAATTCGTGGACTACGTCTGAAGAAGCGGCTGAGTCTGTTTTCTTCATGAGTATCAGCCTGCCGCGGCGAGTCATGGAATACTGACCGTAATCCCTCCTTAATGCAAGCTACTAGATACGGGACTTTCTCAAGGTCCGCCCATTGGGGGAGTTCTTGAGGAAACCTGTCTGTAACGCCTTTCAGCTCTTCCTGAAGTCGTTTTTCAATTAATGGATCTGCAAGAATGTAGTAAGTTATGATAGAGAGTGTGCTGGCTGTTGTAATTGTTCCTGCGGCCCAAAGCGCGAATGCCTCTCTTTGCAAGCGACCCGAGTCTTTCTCCGAATCAGGTAAACTGCTTTGGAGGATGTGGTGAAATATCGATGTTTTGTCCGACTCAAGCTCACGCTTGTTGGCAATGTCAAACTTCACTTCCTCTACCCGCCGATTACACAGCTGTCCGGCGGGTTGTCAGCAAGTACGTTGGATTCGCTCGGGGCTCTCATAACAGGAACTGACCACATGAAACATCCTGAACCCAGCAATTCGGGAATTGAACTTCTGTAGAAGGGATATTGGGACCATTTCAAGGATACTTCAGAAACGAATAAGCCGAAAGCCACGGAGACATGCACCACTGGAACAAGCAGTACGTGCTCACCTGTTGATCCACGGTAAATGTCGCACGTATGGCACCATGGTCAGAATACCCGTTATATTCTCATTCCTAATAGCGAACCACCATAAGCTTACCTACGCGTCTTTAACCTAAATATGATTGGGCGCGACTTACCATTCTGGGTTGAAATTTGGTGACTCGAGGAGCCTAGGATTCTCACCACAAGCGAATAGCGCCGCGAGATCTCCGGTGACACACGTAAATGCGTGGTCAAGCTGTACTACTGTGTCCGTTGTTGCGATGAGACGCAACTTGTCATCTAGACTTCTTGTTTCGTCGTGGATCCTAGACTCCATTCGGCTCACACTCTGTCTCGAAAAGAAGTTTTCTACCGCTTTTCTTCTCAACTGGTGAAGCTCATGGATGCATGTTGTGGAAATAGCGTCTATATTGTTGTCAGGTGGGTGGTAATCGTTATATGTCATGGGAGTCTCTGGCCTACCTGACATTCCGAGTCCCCCACGACTTGATATCAGGTTCGTCCGTCGCTTGCCGGCAGAGACATATACCTCGTTATAGAAGTCGGGGTCTCGAATCCTATAATTCATTAGGCTTTCAAGCACATCCACAAGCAATCGACTTTACTAGCGAGTTTGGTGACTAAAACGAGAATCAGTTTCACTCACTAGGAGACGTGTTAGTCAAAGTTCCTTGAAACAAGGGCTCCATTTCGATACATACCGAAAGCTCCCAAGGATTAATGCGGACAATGGGACCTTTAGATTTGATATTAGTGCTAAAAAACCTCTGTCAATACCTTGTCCTGATATACTTACCGTATTCATCGTGAAGCTTCTCTAGAACATCGGGGAATTTGGCGCCGTAGAGGTCGAAGAAAGCTTCATACCATGAGGTCGCGGCTGCAAGTCTGGGTCCGGGGAACTTAGCAAGCCCGGAGAAGAAGACGCGATAGACAACGACGCATGACCAGTACAGGACTAAAGAGACGAGAAAGCCGCTTATGATACGTTTGTAGTCAGCAGTAGGCTGCGCCATCGTGAGCAAACTTTGAGACTCTATTACCATTCTTACAATATCTAGAAACTAAAGCTTTTCAGGACGAAGTCAAATTGATGCTAGCAATGTGGGGGGTAGGGTGAGCTTGAGACCAGGACGAAGAAATATGACTGGGGCTTAATAATTTCTTGGTACAGAAGAAAATAATACTGTGTACTTAAGATACGCCGTGCTGTTAATCGGCACTATCTATGTACATGTACCTAGGTAAGTACTCCCGCAGGAAGCACGTCGAGGGGAGACGGGCTGGGATTACTGCATGCATATTTGTCTCAGATCTACATGTGAATGCAATGTGACGGACTTTTTCTCCGATAGTCTACGTAGCGCGCCTATCAGGTACATACCTTGTAGGTATCTAATTCCCGTTTCCGTGTGAGGCTCTGGGTAGACCCTTGTGATAATAGGGTTGGAAGCAGGGTAGACTGGCCATTTCTAAGTTGAAACGATGACTACCTAGGTAGGTATCATTGTCATATACATATCCTGCTCAAACCCCAACCTGTAAATGAGTAGGCTATCCACCGGAGTCTAGACATCTTTCAGCAGTGTTCAACGTAACAACTACTATCGTCGCCTTCCACAATGGTTCTCGACATCAAGGCTCTCGTGCTTGATCTAGGTGGGGTTCTTCTTGAATGGGACCGCCACAGCGTAACGTCTCTATCCTCGGGTCAGTTTCTGACTATCATGAATTCAATAGCTTGGCATGACCTAGATAGGGGTAAGTTGACTGTCAAGGAGGCTTGTAAGGTAAGGCTTGTCTCTAGTTCCCCTGAGATGCTTTTGGCCTTATGAAATGAGCTAAGTATGAGTAGGAATTCGGGGCCACACTCGAGATCGAGCCTTCTATTATCGAGCATGCTTTAGACGAGGCACAACTCTCTTTGACTGTTAATGCCCCATTGACGCAGACGATTCGGGATCTGAAGGAATTAATTCCCGACCTGGAGCTCTACATCATGTCCAACATATCCCGAGTGAGTCCACCAACACCTATATCGCATTAGGAGTGGCTGATCATGATGTAGGAGCATTACAAGAAGGCGCGGATGCTGAGCTTGCCTTGGGACATCTTCAAGTCGATCTTCATTTCAGGCGAAGTAGGCGAGAGGAAGCCTGATTTATGTTTCTTCCAGCATGTGGTACAGCAGACCGGGGTGGATCCAAGCCAGATCGTCATGATCGACGATACGGTCGAGAACATCTGCGCAGCCCGGTCTGTGGGCATGCACGGGCTACTCGCAGATGACGAGGCGACCAAGAGTGGCTGCGCGCTGCTGAACCTCCTTCTGGACCCGCTGCCGCGAGCGGAAGCTTACCTGAAAAGCAATGCGAAAAAGCACCATTGTGTCGTCGAGGGTGCCGAAGATCTCGCACTCAAGGATAACTACGCTCAGATGCTACTCTGGGAGCTCACGGGTGACGAAAACCTCGTCTACTTCAAGTGGCCGTCTGAGGAGCTTCACGGAACCCCGGCCGGGGACTCTACTAACGGCTGTGTCAACGGTCAAAACGGGGGCTCTATTAAGTCAGACCTGAACTATGGCCTCTGGAACTACTTCTACGAAGAGCCCGTTCTCACAACTCGATACTTCCCGCCCGACGCGGACACGACATCAATAGCTTACCTCTCTCTCCCGCCAAAGTACCTGTCCATGGTCGCGGACGTCGAGCTTGTCTTGGATGCCATGGCTACTAACTTGAACTCAGACGGGATCATGCAGACGTACTTTGCCAGCGACCGGCCTCGAGCTTCTCCTGAGGTCTGCTGCAACATGCTTTGCCTTTTCTACCGCTTTGGCCGTGGCGCCGACCCCCGCATTCGGAAGACCGAGGAATGGGTGATCAGCTGCCTGAAAAACAATGCTTGCCTCAACGGCAGTAGGCACTACTCGACGCCCGAGACCTTGTTGTACTTCGCGTCTCGCTTGCGGGTCGAGTGTGGACCTGGCCGTCTGGCGAACGAGCTAGATGTCGTCAAGGGGCAACTTGGAGAGCGTCTCGGGGTGCCTGTGAATCCACTATCGCTCGCGTTTCGCATCTCAGCGTGCCAGCTGGTAGGCATCGATGAAAAGCTGTACAGAAAAGACGTTGCAACACTCTTGTCTCTGCAAGACAGAGATGGTGGGTGGCCAGCCGGGCATTTCTGCTGCATTGGAAAGACAGGGGCTCGCATTGGAAATCGCGGCTTGACGACGGCTCTAGCAGCCAAGATCATTAGGGGGGAAAGGGGGATCATGTAGCAGACTCTTAGGATACTATGTTTGCACACCTAGAAAGACTATTGATCTGCCTTGCAACCCGTAGCTATAGTTACGGAGTCCAATTTTCTAACATTGTCCCTTCCCAAGAAAGGCACTTCTTCTTCCAGTAAATGTCAATATATCCCTAAGCCGCGCGTCATCCATGTCGTCCAAATTTGGAAGTCAGGGGGCCAGGTTAGCCGGTCATCTAAGAATCACGTGCTTACCCTCTGATCGAGGAAGCCGGTGTGGGATAGTTTGGACTATTCAACACGGATGCCACGGCCCGAATCACCTGCGGATAATGCACTTGCTTGGTACACTATTGAGCGCCACTCACTCTGCCACAAATGTAGTCATCTTGTGCCTTTCTTCAGGTTGTAGATATCGGAGCGGCTCGGGGCGGCTCGGTCTCAAGGCTGCCTTGATAGGACTTCAAGATCACCGTTACTCCGAGGTCTTCTATACCTACCTACCTATTACTAGCAGGTCAGCAAAGGAACGCCTTGTGTTGTCGTGGCCACTGAATTTGCAGAATGTAATATTATAAAAAATGACCCCTGCAGGAGCTGAAAAGGGGGCTTTACCCAGCCGCAGCCACCATAATCCAGAGATTGGTTTTATCCTTCGTAGGAGGCTACCTTCATGTAATTACCTAGGTAAACAAGCGAGATTTGGCGCCAGCTTAGTAGGGGTATATAGTATATAGAGAGAGATAGTGAGGAGCTTTTAAGAGATATGAGTTATGTTGTCCTAACCTTGAAGTTTTTGGTAATTTCTAAGTCCATTTTCGAGACTGACACCATGATTTCGTCTATTCTCCTATCAGGTTTACCCATGCTGGTGTTCTTCAGTGGCTGGGCTTCTTCCGCAACTACGGACCAATACATGTGGCCCCCCTCAGAAGCAGGACAGGTTCACGGACCTTCGTGGCTGCAGTTTGCTAATGCCACTACGCGTTGGTCGACGTATGCAGCTCCGACCATTAACGAAGTGTTCATTCCTCAGAGTGAAGATGATCTATCAGCAGGAGTAAGCTATCAGAAATCACTTGGATGGTTAACATCCAGGCTCTTGACTAATAAGGGGCGGCATACAGCTTCGATACCTGTCAAGTTCCAACAAAACCTGGCTAGCTAAGTCAGGCGGCCACGGATATTCTGTAACCCTCCGGACTATCCAAAATGCCACTCTCATCGACATGGAAAATTTCGCCTACGTAAACATGAACGCGGATATGAGTGTTACTGTAGGCACCGGCACGACATTCGATGACTTCATAAACGTGCTGGGTGGTTCGGGGAGAGAGATAAGTAAGTCACATCCTTCTCTACGTCGAAAGACGCTAACGTGTGCAGCCGTCGGATTTTGCTCTAGCGTCGGCGTAGTCGGCGCTACGATCGGTGGTGGACTCGGCCGACTTGAAGGCCTTCATGGCCTGACGAGCGATGCACTCACCAGGGTGCGAATGGCACTGTGGAATGGTACCATCGTCGAGGCTTCTGACGCAGTCAACCAAGACCTGTTTTGGGGCGTCCGTGGCGCCGGCCAGAATTTTGGTATCATTATCGAGGTCACGTTCGAGACGTACCCAGCGACAAATGGAGGCATGCAGTATAGTTCGGACTTGACGTTCACAGTAGACAAGCTGGAAGCTGTCTTCAACGTGACAAATATCCTGTTAGAACCCGAACTAGATCCTAAATTAGCTATTGCCACATCGATTTCTCCTGATCCCACAACGCTCGAGGTAAGCAACGCCGACCGGCTACTTGCGTCAAGGGGATAAGGATGCTGACTTATACGTGTTCAATCTGAAGCCGGGGCTAAGGTTGAATATCGTGTATCACGGGCCCCTTGAAAATGGCCAGGAATTCAGAAAGTTGTATTCCCCATTCAGCTCTGGTTTTACTGAACAGATGACGACATGGACCAACTTGACGTCGGTGGCTTTTCCTGATATAGTAGCCGGAGCGCTCATAAACGGCAATCCGCACAATCAGTACAGTGTCTTGACCAGAAATTTGCCGATTGAGAGCCTGCGCGAGGCTGTCACGTCACTCGGCTCCTTCGCGAAGCAGTACCCGACAGCGAACGAGAGCACCATATTCATCGAGACCTTTGGCCAGAAGGGCGTGGAAGCGCTCCCACGGGAGTATTCTGCTTTTCCCCATCGAAATTCGTTCCGCAACGCGATAGTGTTCTCGATGACTTACCCCAACAACGCCACGGAAGTGGCTGACGCTGCGGACTCCTGGGCGCTGGGAATGCGTAACAAGTTCGCGCAGCCGGACGTTTCCGGCTACGATAGACTGCAGATATACCAGAATTATGCGCACGGCGACGAGCCGTTATCAGCTCTGTACGGCTACGAGGAGTGGCGCCACGAGCGACTCACCAAGTTGAAGAACACTTACGATCCCCATGGCTTCTTCAATGGGTACCATGCTATTCCTAGTAATCTCGCAGATTGGTCCTAAAGCTTTCAGCTTTGGCTGACCGACACTCAGTCGGAGTATTTTCATTGTGTAGCATTTCCTCATTGCTTATTGGAACAAACATTGGAACAAATATTGGAAGGGGTTTGCCTGCCTCCAACAGGGTCCCTCCCTGTTCTTTGTTCTGGCTGTTTGCTTCAATGTTGGGTCGTGTGGAGGAAGTAAGTAACCTTAGGTACCTAAAAGTACTTTAGTATAGACAACTCAGAAGACATCCATATGTACCTACTCATACATGTATGTACCTACTTATGCAAGTTAATGGTTAATAATGGATTTAAGAGTTAAAATCCGACCTCAAAGACGGAACCTGATCCGATCACATTCCAGCTCGATGCTAAGGGCAACGTTTCAAAATCTATGTAACCTTAGCCTTGGGTCCCTCCCCTAACGATTGGGACAATTCCTCTCCTTCAATTCAAGACCTAAACATCACCAAATCCAATGATTATGGACTCGCCCAATACTAAGCCGTACAATTTACCCTCAGATGCTGTCTGGTTCGGTTAGTGTCCTGAGCCCTCTCCATCTTACTACCACCATTCGCACAGTAGTTGAAATCATATTCACACACGTATAGTTACCGGCTGCTCGTCGGGAATCGGTCAAGCTCTGGCTAAACTTGTCGCTTCAACGCCCAACCGAGTAGTAGCAACTGCACGCAAAGCAGCGTCGTTGTCGTCCATTCCCACCAACGACCGCGTCCTGAAGCTGGAGCTAGATGTGGCTAATATTAGCTCTATCAATGCCGCAATCCAGGCTACTCTGGACAGATTCGGTCGCATCGATGTCCTTGTCAACAACGCTGGTTATACGCTCGCCGGGGAGGCCGAAGCCACGGGAGACGCGGAGGCTCGGGATGTATTTGATACCAACTTCTGGGGAATGGTGAATATATCAAAGAGGTGCTTGCAAATCATGAGAGAGGAGAATGCCAAGAATGGCCAGCAAGGCGGCGTGATCATGAACGTGACTTCTGTGGGAGGTTACATTGGCTTCCCAGGACAGGCTTTTTACCATGCCAGCAAGTTTGCCGTGGAAGGGTGGACCGAGGCAGTAGCAAAGGAGGTACCCTCGACGTGGAACAGTAAGTGTTCATTGCTCTCTGCACTTCGTGCTCCCCTCTATTTCCAAATCTCGACGCTCATGGTCATTTAGTTCATTTATGCAACATCGAACCCGGCGGCGTGAAGACCAATTACGCAACCTCGTCCTTGAAGAAGACGGCCGTACGGCACAAGGCCTATTCCGATCCCAACTTCCCCGCGAACATGATGCTTGCACACATCGGCAGCGAGCAAGGCCGTGCTTTGTGGGCCGAACCGAGCGCTATAGCCGCGGCTATGTACCACGTTGTCAGTCGCAGAAAGCGAATTCCGATTCGGGTTCCCTTAGGAGCTGATTCTTGGGGGTTGATCGACGGGGACCTTAAGAATACTAAAGGTGATTTGGACGAGATCAAAGATATCAGCTACTCTGTGGGTGACCCGAAGCAATTAGAGTCTATTCACTTTTTGAAGTAGATAGTTCGATACCAGTAATACCTAGTAGGCACCCATCACAGTATTCCTAGGTAGCTCCGGTATCTTTTCGTGTTGAATTGTGATGCCTTTTCCAAGATATCTCGTCATTGAATAAGCAGCCATTTACTTCCCTCTATGATGGGCATAAGGTAAACCACTCTACCTATATGATGATACGATCTTGAAAGAACTACCGGTAGCCAGTAGAATGAATGCATACGTACCTAGGTACCTAGCAATTGGACAAGTCTTATTTTTGAAACCTGACGAACGATGCAGAAAGTTGGTTTGTCAGTTTCATCTTAAGTAGTACCTATTGATCAGCACGCTTCTGGCACGTGACTACCCATACTTCAGTCAGCCCTTATCATTCCCACCTATGCCGATTTAAGCTTATAACGCTCTTTTTAGACTCTAGAAGTTCCCTACTTTCTTTCTAAGCCATGAGATGTCGTGTAAACTATACCTGCTCATCAATACTTAGCATAACGTCATGGTCACAACCCATCATTGCCCTCTCGAGTCTAAGAGAGGCTGCATACAAACAAAAGGATCAGAGAGCCACTGTGTAGAGCACTAGGTACGAATGTGCTTTTAAGGATAGCTAGAGTAAATGCTTAGGTACTTTACGAATTACAGATCCAGTGCGGCAAATACAGAGATTGGTTCATCAAGAGACAAGACTGTCCTTGCGTTGGCGAAGATAAGGCCGAGGCGTACCGGTAGAAGGCCTTGAGAGAAGAGAAGAAACAGGAAGCCTGGGACGAGTCATTTGGCAAGCCAACTAAGAACAAGAAGAACTGAAAGGTATGCTGTTTCGATTCCTATAATATAAACTTTTCCCTTCAGCATGAATTATTTTTTTCCCTGTAAAAAAAAGGAGAAAGAAGAAAGGGGAGACGATGAAAATTACCAGCTGTCACACTTGACAAAAGTCTGTCTGAGCCTCAACCATCATAAGTCTGATAGGGTGCCATGAACCCGCTTTAGAAACGGGACGGCCCGCTGCAACCTGGAGCGGACATTCATACGGTATATGTTATTAAGTACATTGCTCAATAGCAATCGGTAAAGACTTCGTTTGGGGACTATTACTTAGGTAGTGCCGGTAAATAACATGTCATTGTTCTGCCGGTACCCAAACCGCGGATGCTACAAGAGGATCCTGCGTTGTACGATTCTTCCCTTTGGGTGATTAAATCAATCACGCTTATTGGTGGCCCTCTATCAAAATACTACCTACATACCCAACGACTCTAGAGTTTCATGTCGATCAATTGACGATAATAATTGATAGACCGCCCGGGTTTCATCCAATGTGGGTATTCTTCAGCGGATCGTTTGCGCTAATAGTCCACTCTAGCGTGATGTGCAAGCATGCCAGAACATGATAAAGTTAAAGATTGATGCTGGATATCTGTGCATTATCACACCTCCAAATACACCCCAAGCATGCTCCAAATACGCCCTAAGTAAGTAGGTAGGTATATATAGTACGAAACAGGGCTGTCTACAAGCTACATAGTTACTCAAATGCCTAGTAGGTTTATGAGTGCTGCAAGAGAGATTCCCCACGTTGGATCGTAGGATTGAAGTAGAACTCAGTATGGGGCAGCGTAGTATCGACGTTCATCCTTCGGGTCCCTATTTCTTTTTTATTAATCCGCAGCATCTGAGCCTCGAAGAATTTTGAAACTGTTCAATCCAGTTATTTTTTTTTATTTTTCACACAATGAGCTCAGGCGTACCAGATTACGGCCCCAACATCATTGCCGCGCTATGGACTTGCACGTCTCTCGCTTTCCTATTCCTTTCGCTACGCCTGTTTTGTAAGTTCTACAAACGAGCGTTACCGTTCTGGGATGACTATATCTTGGTCGTATCCTGGGTAAGCTACACGTGCCATGGACCTTCGGCTTTTGGCTGATTTTTTGATAGTGCATTCTTCTATCAACTAGCGCTTTGATCACTCTCGACGTACGAGATGGCTTTGGAAAACATGAAACTGATATCATTGCCGATCATGGCGTTGAAGCGTTGACCCGAATTGGAATGAGAGACGACATTGTTGGATTTCTTGTCCCTTTTGCCATTGCCTGGAGCAAAACATCGTTCGCGGTGACGCTCTTACACATACTAGATAAAGGAAGGATTAGGATAGTCATATGGGCTATCATCGTATCGACGAACCTTCTACTTGTAATGGCTGCCTTCTCCTTCTTATTCCAATGCAGTCCCGTCGAGAAGTTATGGAACCCTAGAGTTCCGGGAACGTGTTGGCCCGATATGAATAGGGTGCTTTCTATGCTTGCCTCAGCATATTCGGGGTTTATGGACTTTGTTCTTGCTTTACTTCCTGTAAGAGGACTTTCATCTACTACCCCCACTCTCCTCGGCTTTCATAGGTTGTACAGGAGCCGCAAGACCTTCAACTATAGGGAACTACCTACTGATTCATCAAAACTAGTGGACATTCATCTGGAAGCTGAATCTCAGGCGTGAGGAGAAAATAGGGGTAGTAGCGGCTATGAGCATGGGCATCTTGTAAGTTCACTTGCAAACACACAGAAGGATGCTTTCAACCTAACCCAGATTCGCAGTGCTGGTACAACGGCGATTGTCAAGTGTTATTACCTACACAATCTATACAGTGTCGACTTTTTCTGTATGTTGCACTCGTGTGGTCTCCACCAAGCCCCGTTATTAACTACATCAATAGATGCTGGAGGCAACCTAGCTATCTGGGGGACTGCAGAAGTTGCCACCACTATTATGGCTTCTTCTATTCCCGTGTTGCGAGTTCTCATCCGCGATGTTGCATCCGCGGCTTCACGTAATCATCGTTCATTGCTGCATGCTGGTGGTTCGCTCGGGTCTCAAGGAAGTAGGGCAACGGAGACGAATCATAGCCCATGCACCTATGTCGAACATGAGCCGCTTTCATCTTTTGGAGCCTTGGGTGGTGCTGTATCCAAATGGTCCACAGAGATGACATCGTGAATTTTGAAGTGGTCCGGAAATTTCAACTTGTAAGCCAAGCGTCCGATTCACTCGATGACTCTGAATGGTCCGGCATATTGTTGTTCCAATTTTCGACCCAGAACTGCTGCAGCTGGAATGTTGTATCCCTTGTGCAGACGCAGCATGACCTTAGGCCTCAGCAGCTCTTCTGTCATGCTGTCAAGCCTTTAACGGGATACCGTGAGAGTTACCTGGGTACCCCAGCTATAGCCACGATGTAGGACGCTGGATGCCTTAGGGCTTGAGGTTAGCCTACGAGAGGTTTCCTTGGCATACACATCCCTAGATAGGTAGACAAAGGAGGATTCTCATATGTATATCGCGTCTCTTGGCACAAGGAGGTTTGAAGCTCCTTGCGCAACAATGAAGTTATTTCCTATGCTCTTAGGTCTGCATCGTGACATCTTCCGAGATAGTTATGGCTTCTATTCCTGTATGTCCGTCGAGTTCTCTGTGGGATCGCTATCTTCACCATTGATGACCTTTCCAAGTCTTCCATGAAGGCCCCTTAATAGCTCCAGGGTTAGGATCGGTCCATGAAGGGGTTCCTTGGCGCAACCATCAACGGCAAGGCATAAGCCGCAGCTAGTTATAAAAAGAGTACAATAAAAAGGGGAGGAAGGGAGTAAGCAAAGAAAGCCCATCCGAAGTAATGCGAGAATCCAGGTCCTTAACGGCTCCGTCTCAAAGAAAACGGTCGTTCGGCCCCACTGAAAAACGGAAAGCGGGTGCTTACGGCACAGGTACCTAATAAGACCTGAAAAAGTAATAGGTCGGCGCACCGCCACGATGAGTCATCAAAGATCTCTATGCGGCATGTTCGATATCGCTCCAGGTTCACGTTTCCCTTCCTAGCGTAGCCACTCTTGATTTGGGCTTTATGCTTATCATGCTTTTCTGTACCCGGCTCAGACAGAACGCTATGTATATATGGATCGAATTGGATACTGGCATGCCAACCGCCACGGTCGTAATTCGAACGAACGCTATTCATGTTCCATAAAGCTTCGGGGTCGTAGACAATAAGCTCATTAGGGCCTATCCGCATGACCTTTCCATACTTATGTTGTTCCCCTGCGACTATATAGTGTATGCGCCCTGTCGTCATGGCCAAAAACCCCCAGAGATATGAGAAGCTTGCCAGAGGAGGTCCTGTGAATTTCCTTAGACGATGCCACGCTGCTACTGCTAAGATGGTATACCAAATGACTAAGGCGAGAAGGACCTTTGAAATGGAGAGAATAAAGTTTTGAATGGAAAATGTCGAGTTAATCTGCGAGATCATTCTCTACGTTTAGGGCCTAATTGACACTACCTAGTAAGTACCTGGTAGGTAAGTGATGCCTACGTGAGAAATTGTACAAATTTTATAAGTTGGCATTGCAGAGAAAGAGTTTAGAAATGTGAGGGGTTTCAAAATCAGACAATGGCTTCTAGCTTCTACTGACTTGAATTCCTTTATCTAGAAAGCTTGGTGAGTTCCATGTCGATGATCTTGATACCCGGGCATATTTTATACCTACCTTGTTCAGATAGTGGTGTAGGTACCTCGTACCTATCGAGGAATCTAGGGATACTATAGGTACCTAGGTATGCGTACCTAGAATCTGACCGATGTACAGTGTACACTCCCACACACACTGTGTTTGCATATCTCCTAGCGCGCTATACATCCTTTTTGTAAGGCCTTACTCCCCGCCGACGATCACTATGATCTAATGGATCGCCGAGACTAGCTTGCAGCCTTAGTGATTCTTCGAATGTTGAGATAAAATCTTAATTAGCACAACTAACACGATGACTACCTAAATACGTACAAAATTGACAATCATACATCTACAGGTAATTGAGTGTTTTTTCGCATATTTGCCTAGGAGCTGGACCCTACCTAGTACCTAGTATGAGTTGGGATATATTCGCACTGTGCTACGTTTTTCTCTAGTGACTGAGCTCCCTAAGCTATAGCGATCATTCACTAAAGTTTAGTGGATAGATCACTATTAGGTCTAAGTCTTAGCCAAGACCTTCGCTAATTATCGCGCATTAAGCAAGAAGCGTAGCTGATGTGCGACACCTTTAACCCAAACCTCTGTAGTTAAAAGAATCATCCATTCCTCGAGATAGAAACGATTTCAGCAGCAGGGTTTGTGAAGTTTATATTAGCAGTACATCAGGAGGTAGCTAAGATCCAGGCAAGATTCTACATCTCCCCAAAATTATATGATATATGCGTGGTTTTCATTACGCTGTAGTAATCCAAAGTATCCCATGAAGAAAAAAAAGCTATCTAGGTACCTAGGCAGGTACCTACCTAGTAGGTATTAATCCTATGCCTTTCGAAGATAACTTTCAGGGTTATGGATCAACATTGAGATATTCACATGATGCGAGATTGCCGTAGCGAGAACGAATTATGATAGTGCTGAGAATAGCAGCCAACCTAGCGGCATGCACCGGCAGTCCGGGTCAGTCCGTTAGCAATATTGGGCGGAACGACTCTTGATTGGTATCTTGGAAGGCAAGCTTACTATAACCCCGGAATATTAGTGATGTAATTGCCTCCATTAATCCTTATTCTGAGATCAGCCAAGACTTGATAAGGCAATTCTCTCACTTTGATTTCATCAATATCAACCTCCCCCTGATTTAGTGGAGAAGCTGACGACATCAACGGAATTTAAGGCAATCCAGTTATCGGCTACCTACCTATGCATGCCGTAAGGATTTGAAAGATGCATGGTCAGGCGTAACGATAAAAACAAAAGCTTATCAAGATGTCGGTGGTTATTATAGATACTAGGTACCTAGTACCTATTGAAATGCCCTGGCAACGCAATTATAGGTAGGTGGTTGCACCTAGTATCAACTACCTGGTCTATAAGGCCGAAATAGGGGGTAATTGAAAGCCAAATTACCCATTACTACGGTTTTATTTCCATTTAAGCCACATAAATCACTACCTAATCACTTTCTCTAATAACGCCTAACTCCGAATTAGGTAGAAAACTTCAATCAGTCCCTGCTCCCAAGCAAGCGACTGTATCTCTATCCAGAAGCGCCGATGCTTCGCCTAAGGCCCGGTCGGCTTCAGTGGTTTTCCGGCCGCATCCATCGAGTCGTCGTTTGATTCGGGCTGGTTGACGTAAAAGTCCGGGCTGTTATTCTCTACGCTCATCTTCGCCGCATTGTAACGCTTGAACGCGCTTTCGACAAGTAGTCCAACTTCCTTCCTATTGCGACCAATGACCCCCACCGCTAGCAGAGCCTCAGTCTCTTCAATCCAATCTTGTAATCTTCTAAATCCAACACGATCCTTCTCCATCCTCTGAGGTTGTCCCGAACCCTTGATGAGAGCCAGGACACCTGCTAGTATTGTGTTGATGGCACCGAGAATCGTGATGAGTGTTTCATATCGTCCAGAGTTAGGACCAACGGCTGTCAGTGCTGCACCGATGACGATCTGGGCAAAGTAACAAAGGTAGAGAAAGGCAGTCAGTAAGGCATGTTGGATGCCTTTGGTTTGTTGGGATTCAATGACGGATTTGTATATTCCGATGGCGGATTTTCGTCCTTCTTCAAGGGTACCGCTGTCAGTAGCTTCGCGGTGGTAATTTATGCCTAAAGCCTTTCTGAATATTAACAGATTTTCGTCGTTGGGACCACGGATGGCGAGACCTGCTGGTGCTCCCCAGGATAGATTTGTGACTGTCTTGATGGGTGCCGGATCCGTCGGCGTGGGGTTTGTCGGGTTAGATTTCTGAGGTGAGTTGGGGGCTTTAGATGGTTTAGGTACCGAGGGTGATCCTAACTGAGGAACGGATGTCCTCGACCCCGGAGTGAGAAGGGGGGAGTGGACGTCTTTGGTATCAGACATTACTGGAGCTTCACAGAAGAATCGGCCAAGAGATAACGCTTGTTTTTGATGAAGTTCGAAGATCGTTGTAGTTTATTTCTTGGAACTATTTGTAATCCTCATAATCCCCAGGCTACCCATGGAATAACGAATTGTTAGGTATTTATATGAGGGAAGTTAGGTATGCTTACAGGCAAATCACAAGAAGCCTTCCATATCCGAAGTCTCACCGGATATAAAAGTCATTATCTGTAACATTGTGTGCATCTAGTCATACTTTCACCTTGACTACTAGGTAGGTCTGAGGTAGGTAGTTAGGTAAGAATGATCAATCCTAAGAACTATTCTCATCGCATCCGTCGATAGCGACGTCAAGGAAATGCTGACATAATTGAAAGATCCTAGGCTGGGGCTAAAAGGGGAATTGATGACGTTGATCCTTTGGCTGTTTTCCGCTGCAAAGGGGCAAAGCAGGTATGTGATAGACGAAATCTCACCAACAATGTCGAAGGATCATTACCCCCAGGTCACACATGAGGCTGCAGGAAGAAGAACCGAAGGTCAGCAATAACCACATGGTGACTTCAGAGAAGACGACCTAGTGGCTTAGCTAACAATTTCATTAGGACAATGATTCCATCGCGTAAAGTCAGTGGCTAATTCACTCTAAAAAATCCCTTGCCTCCAATTCCAAGATTAGATATGGCTAGATCGTGTGATATAACCCCCTGTTTGACGAATAATGTAAAAATGTCTCATGACATTCTAAGATTATACAAATCAGTTCTTTATATCTTATTTTGGTCATTGCACTGGCTGAAGAATACGACGAGATTCAAACGTAAGAGCTACGCTGTAGAACTTGTACCAGGTAGGTACCTACGTTTGTGTATATTTTCTTTCTTCTGATCCTAACGATGGAAATCCACGATGTGCCCAGTTAGCTCTTACTACAAGCCAATTTCCTTTCCAATATCATCAAACAGTCAAAACTCCGTATTAATCCACGTGGATGAGCGAGAACCCCATGTATCACCGCGCAGTCTAAGCGCGACGTTGTGTCAAATCTTACCCACCTACCTAGTAGGTACCTATGAACCAATAAAGGATCCTTTGAACCAAGCCCTGTCACCCGACTTACAATGTTCGTAAATTCTATCATCATCTCCCTGGTAATATAATCTTAGCTCGTTATTTGCATTCCACTCAAGGGCAGAAGAAAGTCTCCCAAGTCCCAGGGGACCAACGATTGTGCCCTCAGAGTTCCACCCGCTCTCCCATTTATACCCCAGGATATTCTTTCCGGCATCTTGACAGTACATACGTAGACGCGGAATCGAATCAAACCATCCGACTGCCGCAATCGAAGTGTGGCGTGGCATTTTTTCAGTACGGAATTAACCTATATATAAAGGTCAGAACGTAAACATGCTCACAAGCTTATTTTCATGCTTACCTGTAGTCCATCCTCCTTCCGAGCAGTGTTCTCTCAGAGTCATATCTGGGGCCTGATAATATGCCCGGATGTGAATTCCCTTATTCAACCAGCATACCGCGGCCAGATTGGTTCCAGTGTGAGCGGCAGGGGCATACAGTCGGATATCTGGGCCATCCCCAGGCCAATACACAGCAGCAAGTTTCGTGTTTGCAGCAAGGCGGAACTTGGACTTGGTGAGATATCGTGGGATACAGCCGTCCGACCCAGACGAGTAACACCATTCCTCAAGATAGTCGGTTCGCTCTTAGAAGCGAGCTGGTTTAATATATCCACCCTTAGCTGACATAATCAGGGAGCTCCTCCCGGGGGCAATCAGGTGACCTCAAACAGTATTACCTACCTAGGTAATTGCCCTGTCACATTATACTATTCCGGGATTTTACATGTGGGAATGCCCCTAACAGAAGATAAACGAGATAGATCCGCGCTTATTGAGTCTCGGAAGATGACGGTGGACCATAAGAACAAATCCGCCAACCCGCTAATTCAATTAATGTATTGAAATGTATACAGTGTAATATAGTTGAAAAACGTACAGTTTAACAGATATTCCACACCGTGTCCTGAATGTTACAGGGGATTTTAGCGCTACAGGGCGCTCAAAGCCCTGTAATTTATAGGCGTTATAGCGCATAACCTTTTTACATAGGAGCTCATAGGTAATTTAGATACACATATCCATTACGCTTCAATATTTAGTCGCTCACGAATACAGTAGGTTTATTCTAAAGCGCTTCAAAAGCCCTTTCTATTTATAAACCTACATTTTATCAATTGCAAACCCGTTTTAATACGTTGAGGTTCAATTGAATTCATTATAATATGTGCCATTGACATTTACCCGATGAGGCCTAGTGTGTATCACGTGATACCCCTCGTTTTGAACTATCACGCGTATAGGTAAGTTATAAGGAGTTTACGTGCTATAACCCCTATAAGTTACAGGGGCTTTCAGCGCCCTGTAGCGCTACGACCGTCTGTAAGGTTCAGGGAACAGTGTGAAACATATGTTAAATTGTACGTTTTTGTACTGTATTACACTGTATACATTTCAATACATCAATTGAATTGGCGGGTTGGCGGATTCGACCTTATTAACCACTCTAGAAACTCCCTTTTCTTTAATAAATCATACCTACCTTTCATAATGCGAGAGATCAGGCACCAGATAACTATCCTATATGCAATACATCATACGTACCTCATTGCCCTTATTGAAGTTGATGACAGCCAAAGGACTAAACATCTTGGCGCTAAAAGTCAACGATTTTGTCTCCTTCCACAATCCATGTACGTGTATGCGTCTATACTAGTAGCAGTGTCACACGGGGATTGGTGTCAACTATTGTTGGTATCAGGATAGATACTGTTGGATGATTGTATATCATTGGAGACACAGCTGATTAGAAGGACATACTGATGCATGGAGGAGTCATGCATAAAGTATCAGCACGAGATTGTCGGGCGCTTTGGACCTAATGTAACTACAGCGCTCACTGGATAGATTGTTGTTAAATAGAAACGTAGAATCCCCGTCGAAAAGAAGAAGAGAGGACTACGGACCTTAGGACCCTATAGAATCATTACATTGATTTCAGAACACTATTCCAAGCCCTTATATTAGCCCTTGTTACAAGCAGTGACGTCGCTGCCTTTTAGAGCCCCAGTGGGCCCGTCAATGGTGATGGGGTAGTTCCACCACCCGTCATAATAGCACTTGAGAACCGTACCGAGAAATGTCCAGTTTGCGGTGAAGTCCCAGCTGCGACGGTTCTTTATCTCGGTACGCCGCTTCTCATCTTTAATAAGCGGAGCCAGGGTCTGCTCGCCTCGGGCGGACTCAAGTGTTGGTGCGTGCACCCATGCTCCGTAGTTGGGTTTGCTGGGCTTGGTCTTGCTACTCCAGGCGCTATAGATTTCTCTGGCTGACACCTGTAAGGACCTTAGACAGCGTTTCTTGTTCTCCTCATTCTCCCAAACCAAGCACCGCTTGTCGCCGTAAGCCGTCCAAGTTTCGCCTTTTGGGTTCTTAACCGAGAGACCAATAGCATTGTCCTCGTCGTGCATTAGCTATGGTAATATTAGCTCTCGTTCTTTAGATAAGGAGTCTCTTTCATTCTTACTTTAGCACAGTAATCGGGGGCCGGCCAAAACCAACTACTCGAATGCAAATAGCGTCGGGGAGTGCGAAGATGACCCGCAGAGAATGAATCTTCCAAGAAATGATCGGCGAAGGCGTTTAGGGTATAAGCCTTTTCCAGATCTCCAGAGACAGCGATATCGAGGGCTACAGAGTGGCCTACGTTATACGCGGTACGGGCATCCACGCCAAAGTGATCCCAATTTATGCGAGCAAGGCCGAGGTAGCTTGGTATATTGGAGCGAAAGAGTGTCCGTTCCTGGAATGCCATGGTCTCATCAGGAAGGTTATTGTAAGCCACCGACGGATCTTGATTATGGGCCAGGGCGTTATTAACAGCATCGATTTCTCTCTTGAGGATACTAAGAATCTCGATAGCCTCTGCCGGTTGACGTGAAGATCTAGCAGCAAGAGTGTTATACGCTTTCATAAAGCGGTCAGCTTTCTCCGTGTCATTAGCGCCGTCGCTAATCGGGTCATAGGTGCCGTAGAAGTCGCCAGCCAGACCATTAATTTGACCGTAAGTAACAGTCAACCCATTTTCCAGGGTGAAAGGATGATCTTTACCTATCACAGTATTTCCATTAGAAAGAGTCAAGATGATGGCGTCTCCCAGATAGGAATGCTCGGCGTATTCGAAGCCTTACGGATGTGTTAGTATAGTTTTCAATATGTACCTAACTAGGTACCTACCTGGGTAGGTACATAGTACATAACAGACAAGATGTGTTGGGATACTTACCGAGGTTATTCTTTCTCTTCTTGTCGGGTACTGGGGTAAAATTCGCACCACGTTTAAACGTAGGCTGCGTTGTGATGGCAGATGTGTTTGACCTTCCGTACTCCCCTCCTGGAATTTCGCAGTTGGCAAGGTAGTTAGTCTGGGTCAACTGTTCCATCGTATCAAACACTGAAACGATTAGTGCTCCCGCTAATGGAGAGTAGCCATCGTTGGAAGTGTACGAGACACTGGAGATAACCCCGGGAATCCTCTTCTTGTAGTACACGGTGGGGTGATAGCTAAAAAGTAGTTCATACTCCTCTTTGTGGTGAAGAATAGAGACACCAAAGTTCGACGCCACAAAGGTGTCTCTCGACTCAATACGTTCCTCTGGGCCCCAGGGACCATCAGCATATCCGCTGTTAAGAACAATCGCATTCTCACCCTGCCTAAGAGATATGCGAAGTAGATAATCACCGGCGCTATTGAGTAGGTTAAGGCTTGTGTTGTCTCCTGTCTTTGACGGAAGCCAGTCCCAAGAGAAAGACTGGAAGGATACCATGCCTCCAAGTTCCACTGCCTTTTGCAGCTTCACGGTCCCCCCGTTGGGTAAGTAATATGGAATTTCGAGTTCAGACCACTGAGATAGCGGTTGAGAGGGGGTTTCTGCCGTGGCCAACTTGAAAATAGCCCTAATTCCTCGTTGCGTTTTCTCAGTCCTTTGTGCTTCGGTGTCTGCTGAGTCGAAATCCACCAGCCACATCTGCGGTGAAAATTCTAGGGCTGGAATGGTTGCGCTGTCTCGCTTACTGAAGCCCCCATTCTCAGAATTATAACGCATATCGCCGTGTGCTTTTGCAATGACCAAGGCATTAGAACTGTTCCAGGTTTTGCTGACAAATTTGGTTAGAGCGTCATAAACGGCATTGCAGATCATGTTCTGATTCTTGGTCTTGTTGAAACCATTTCCTTCAAGACAGTTCTCAACCTGTTGCCATGCTTCCATTCTCTGTGGGAAATTCTCTCCGATATGTCCACCATACGCTTGTAGGGACATGAAGAGACTGTTATGGACTTGCTTTAGGTCTGGTGGGCGAGGGTATGGCATGTTGTCAGTCACGGCAATTTTTCCATCTTGCATCAAGCTCCAGATGAGGTGTGGAAAGGACTCGAATATTGCAAGGATATCTCCATAGACTCCCTCGTCGATGCACTCCTCGGCTCGCGTTTTGCCTCCAGTCCAGCGAGTATCATATCCAGCCCAAAGGAAGGATTTGATGGTCTCCCAGTCAATAGCCTCCCAGGGTTCCATATCCCCTACATGATAGTACTTGATCGCCTGGCCAATGTCAGTTAAGTTTCCTTGAAATGCGAATTTATGACGTACCCGACCCATTGTGGCGTATATAGGTACTTTTTCGTCTGCCTTGTATTGATGAAGGATGTTTTGATAGATACCTACCTATAGAATCACAGTACTAAGTAGGAGGATAGACCGGCTTTTATACTTTCTCAGAGTCCACTCCCTCAAATAGGAACTTGAATGCAACAAATGCACGCTGTGGACTGGCAGCTTGAATTGCACCTAGTGATAGCGGAAAAAGCGGCTGGGGGAATCAAGGATACTTGGAATATGATGCATAAGACAATACACGCGGCATCTGTGACACACATGAAATACTGAGCATGATTTGGACCAACCCAGCAGCCCAGCAGCCCAGGTGCTAAGTGAAAAAGAAAAGAAACAAATTACGTACTGATGTTACCTATCCATATATTCACAGACTCCTCGTGAAACGCATCATTGTACTATAGACGATCGGATTCGGCTTTTTGGCTGCAGCTAGTAACCCACATGAGCGACGAATTCATTTTCTTTATGACCATGAGGCGCATGTCGTGCAGAAAACCTCGACTTTTGACCAATTGTAAGTTACCTAATTAAAGCAAGCTTAACATTCGAGAATTTGTATCGCTGCATTCGAATGTTCCGATTGCAAAGAAGTTGTAATAATGGCTTTACCCAGAATATCAAGCTCGAATAATGAGTTGTCTGTATGAGGCTCGAGGCTCTGGGTGGTCTCCCTATTGAAGATATGCAAATTCATTTGAGAGGAACATAAAGAAATTATTCAGCTGCCACAAGGATGGCGTGACATGTAGATCCTTTCTAGATCTAGGTGCATACCAAGTACCTAGTGAAAGCCTCTACTGTTCTACTGTTCTACTGTTCTACGCGTCTACAGGTTTACGCGTCTCCGTCTGCCAGACTTAGTGTAATAGTGACTTAAGTATTAGTAAAAATGTAACGTACTAGAGATAACGGTTAAGTGTTAATAGATGGGTGTGATAATATATGTGTGGGTGGATGGATGGAAGGGAAAGTGATGTTGGAAATCTTAGAAAAAAACTTAGAGGTTTAAAAGATTAAAAAGTTGAAAAGTGGTGGGTGGATCGTTGACCTTACTAGCGCCTAGGCCGGGGTGCCTACTAGAGGTAGGTAGGTTACCTAAGTCACCTAAGTCACCTAACTTAAAAGCGAGAAACGGTTATAATTTCTTCGAATGATTGTCAGGTTTCCCAGTTATTATTTGAACTTTTAACCGATCAAATGATTCTCATTGGTTTTAAATAATTATTAAACCTAACAAATGATTATTAAACTTAGCGAATAATTATTGAAAATTTCTAGTCATTGTTTTTATGTTGATAATTATTGTTCGGTCCCACTATTTCCCGCTATGGTACCTAGTAGGTTCCAGCGGATTTAGTGCGATCTCGAATATGGATTCTGCTCAGTATTATTTTTATCTTTTACCTCTAACGCAAAAACAGAAGTCTGAATACTTCTACTCCCGTTCAAACTTATTATTTCTAAGATCATACCTACTAGGTACCTAGGTATCTTATTCCCTCCTGATACTATGTGAAATACGAATACGGAGCTACAGGTATTCTCTTTGGAGCGGTATTCTATGATTAGAACTCTAGTTTACTATTCGCGCGTCAAATCAATGTTAAATATTCACTCCCTCAAAACTTTATGTATTAATCCTGACAAACAGACCAACAAACCCTTAATAGTAGGGTCATAAATACCTATAGTACAATAGCTCTTTAGCGATCCGACCGATTGGATCGCTTCCTCCCACCGCGATTACCCAACTTCCGGGTCCTCGCCGACCGTCGCGGACGTCTGAACGAAATCGCTACCTACTTAAGACTTCCGAGCCAATCGGCGTTGTTAGCACATGCTTCCCTATTCCGGACTCCGTGCTTGGCACGAGATCTGCCTATATAAGACCTTGAGTTTACCTGGTTCACCGTATTCCCAGACTCCTCATTGGCGCGCTTATCTCCAGCTTGCCCTCCAAGGGAATCCAGCTCAATTTGGGGTCTATCCGCTCGTATCATAATAGGGATTGTTATATTGCGATTGGAGCATTCAACAATAATTCTATATCCAGAGCATAGTCGAACAGTAAAACCTGTATTGATGATAGAGTTGAACCCCAGTATATAGCCGACTAGGCCTCGCATACTCGATCGAACAAAAAACATGATGAATCGCTGGGTTGTACTCCGCCAAACGCCGAGAGTGATAGACGGGTTCCCATAAATCTTACAGGATGTTGTTCAGGAGCCTAACTCTCACTTTGGCATTTAGCATTGCCCCCTTCGTGCTTTCGGGGGCAATGCCGCGCGACCGTCGTAAGTATTAAAGGATGAAAACTATGATATTATAGCTAATAGGGAAAGACGATGGCGAACCCACCGTGAAATCATCGGTCGCGCTGGCCGCGGACACTTTTACCAACCCAGTGCTCTGGGAAGACTTGGCGGACCTGGATATCTTCCGGGTTGACGATGCTTGGTATTACTCCGCTTCAACGATGCATTACTCCCCAGGTGCTCCAGTTCTCCGATCCTACGATCTTGTTAATTGGGAGTACATCGGGCACTCGGTTCCGACGTTAGAGTGGGCTTCGAAGTACAACCTCACGGGAAATGAGCGAGCATACGTGAAAGGAATCTGGGCTTCGACTATGCGCTACAGGCCCAGCAACAAGAAATGGTATTGGCTTGGATGTATCGAATCTGGAAAGACATATGTCTATACAGCCCCAGACGCCGCCGGTCCGTGGAGTTTAGCATCAACTCTCAACACGTGCTTTTACGACGCGGGTCTTTTGATCGACGATGACGACACCATGTACGTTGCTTATGGAAATACACGACTATCGGTAGCCCAACTTTCACCAGACGGTCTTAGCATTGTCAAGACCCAACAAGTTTATTCGTCGCCAGGTAACATCGGTACACTTGAGGGCAGCCGGATGTATAAGTATAATGGGCAATACTACATCCTCACAACCAGGCCGGCCAGTTCAGAGTACGTTCTCAAGGCATCCAGCCCTTTTGGTAGTTATAGCATCAAAATTCTCGCCAACAGTCTTTCTCCGCCAGCCGCTGGAGGTGGAAATCCTCACCAAGGGGGTATTGTCGACACCCCAAATGGAGATTGGTACTACATGGCCTTCGAAGATGCATATCCAGGAGGCCGAATCCCCGTTTTGGCTCCTATCACCTGGGGTTCAGACGGCTTCCCAACTCTCACAACATCAGGTGGTGGCTGGGGCGTCACATATCCATTGCCTGTGCCGGCCCATCCGTTGCCCTCAACACTCGGCACGGATTCCTTCTCGGGAACGGCATTAAGTCACCAGTGGGAGTGGAATCATAATCCAGATACATCCAAGTTCAGTGTTAGCGACGGCTTAACACTGCAGACTGCCACAGTCACGAATGACCTATACGCCGCGCGCAACACGCTCACTCATCGAATCCACGGCCCAATCTCGACCGCGACAATTATTATCGACACGGCAGATATGGCTGACGGAGATCGGGCCGGCCTCTCCCTCTTCCGAGATCAATCAGCATGGATTGGGATTTTGAACGACGGTGGGGTGCTCAAGGTGGGTATGGTGAACAGCATTGCCATGGATTCGTCATGGAGGACAACGAACACAGGAAGAACAGCCGCAACAGTCGATGCCACCAAAGGCAAGATTTACCTCCGCGGCACTGTCAATATCAACCCCGGTGCTGGTCGTACAGGATCTTTCAGTTACAGCACCGACGGGACCACCTTCAAAGACTTGGGCACGGCAATCACGTTGACTACCGATTGGCACTATTTCCTAGGATACAGATGGGGCATATTCAATGTAGGTTCAATCGAGTTTCACACCTTATATTTCGCTCGTGGAATATCTGAATGATGCTAATACTTTGTTCGTAGTTCGCTACCAAGGCGCTTGGCGGTTCTGTAAAGGTGAGCTCTTTTACGCAGGAGGCGTCTTAGCTTATGTGATGTTTTGTACATGGGTCGTAAAGTTTTATATGCAGCTGTCTACATCTTTACTTTCCTAAGAATACGTTTAATTTAGTACTATGCAAAATTATGAAAAAAGAAAGGGAGACTGGTCCCCCCTTTCCTGAGATGTACCCCACTTCACTGTGGCTGTGCTAGAATGCCTAATTTCCAGGGGGTGGCTTAGACTCATGTACCTAGGGACAGTCACCTTGAAAATCAATGAAACAACTCAATCTATGGTAAAGCGATTGCCACGTGGAAGACATAATTATCATGACGACATTGATTGCCTATTTGAGATAACCTAATGAATGGAGTGGTAGCCGAGTTGTTCCGTTGGTGCCTCATGAAGGCTCTTCACCATGAGAGCCATATGAATCGGCGAAACCTGCAAAATCCCTGAAATCGCGAGAGTGTGCTGCAAGGAGGGGGGCCAGGAGAGGATCTTCCACACAAGTTACTTGCACCAATTGAATCTCTTACCCGGTCAAACGATTGATCTCTCCAGCAGGTCTCCTCCCTAGCCGGTTGTTCTAGAGAGCAATTAAGAAGCATCTTGGATGATGTTGTGGAGGTGAAGGGTGTCGGCATAGTTCTTCATGTGGAGGATCTTGCCGTTGCTGTCGAACTGGAGGGTCATCACCGACTCGTGATTGAATGGCTTGCCTATCTACAGTTTAGTACTCCAACTCTTTGGTAGGTAGTGTCAATGAAGTGACTCACCGGTGGTGGTTGTTGCGGTAGCCTTTACCACAGCCGCAGCCCATTCGCTTTCCTTGCCACCACCGATTACTTGAAGGACCTTGCAATCGTGGGGCTTGGAGTAGTCGATAACGTCGGGGAATTCAGAAAGGCTTCCGTCGGATACCTCCCCTTTGATGGTTTCAGCGCCCTTTAGCTCAGTGGCGTGGTGGAATTCATGTCCGTTGATGTGGTACTCCGCATCGTCGTGGAAGTGGTTGTGTATATGTCCAAGTTGCTTTGACGCAGACCCAGTCTTCTCAGCGAGGTCTTGGGCAATGTGGGCCTCGAGGAGACCTCGAATCTCTTGAGCGGTAGGAGCCATTGGATATAGCTGATGTTCTTTGAAGATTGATATAGCGATTAAAAGAAGAGTTTATGATTTGAGCTGATGCTGCGTGATGAGATACGAAGAAGGAAGAGAACTTCAAAGGAGGATAATTGTCCAAGAAGCTGCTTTTATGTTGTTATGTGCACCTATGTCACGACCGCCGAGGTAGATAGATACCTACCTAGTAGCTATCAAGTTGGACACGACTGCATCTCATCGATGCATTTCAGCTCTTCATACCATACCCAATACCTCACCCACACTCCTAATCCGATTGAAGAGTAAAACCAAGTCCATAGTCTTGTCCGGTGAAAAGGGGGCGGGGGCAAGGGCGGCAGAGAGTAAATGGAATGCGCTCTCTTGAACAGACATCACACTGCAGACGTATTACTTCTCGAGTTATTATTGGTCACATTCTTCCCCTTCAGCTATCATAATATTACGGTACCTTTCCTTATTAGTAGTAACTATTGAATGTGTTTCTGATTCCACAGCAGCCACAGTGCTATTCAATGCCGAGAACCACTCATCACGTCGCCCAGTGCCTACGCGAAGGTAGCGAGGAGGAGTATTCCGACTACTGTCGCCAGACGACGTCTGCATGCAGAAAACCTAATCTTCTCAAGTAAATAAACATCACGGGTAGCTGAAAACGATGCAGAATGCAGGCAGGGTCTGAAAAGCGGCAATGCTGGAGCCGATAGGTACCTAGCAGAATGATACAAGTTGTATACTGGGTGGGTGTCTAGGTAGGCTACGAAGATAGACGCGAAGGATCTGAGGAACAGAAACTTGAGGAACACCAATTTTGGCTCGTAATCCCTCAAAATTCCCATCATCGTTGGGAACAGAAAACTCCCCGAGCCTCAATGTGGAACGCAGAGCGCAAAAGTGAAAAAAATGAGACTAATCAATTAAAAAGCAATTGGAATAGGCATTTAGTATGACTTAACAAATCTAATCTGTATATTAATTTCAAAGAACCGAGTTAATGACTTTCCCCGCTACATAACTTTCAATCGTCTCCTTAATCCTCAATTGTAAATTCTCCAGACACGTACCCCCATACCACGCAACATGCGGAGAGAGCGTCAAATTGGGAGGACATTCCCTTAGAAGTTGGCACCCCTCTTTAGTCGCCGGTTCATTTACGAAGACATCTGTAGCAGCAGCGTAAATCCATTTTTCCTTTAGCGCCTTCAGCAGTGCCGCTTCGTTCATGATGCCCCCTCGCGCCACGTTAACTACAATGCTGTCCGGTCTCATGTTCCGGAGCTCGGGCTCTGAAATCATGTTTCTTGACTCATCATCGAGCGGACACCCGAGAATCAGCACCGTGCACGTCTTGATTACTTCCTCAAATGGCACCCGTCCGACTCTCACCTGATCGGGCGCCACCGATTTCCGCTCAGCGATCAAAACCGACATCCCAAGCGCCTTCCCTATCGCTTCCGCATTTCTCCCTTAGTTGGTCTCGGTCAGTAATCGCTCAGACTTACAAACCTCCGCCACCCGGAAGTGTAACACTCACCTATAGCTCCGTACCCGATAATACCCAAAACTTCATGCCTCAAGCCCCGCGGTAGCTGCGGGTACAGGTGAAACACATAGTTCTCCATAGGCCATGCCTCAGCTTCAAGTGTGACACGATGCAGGCCAACGACCTGACGCTTAGCAGCCAAGTACAAGGCGAAAGCGTGCTCAGCGACCGACTCGGCGTTGGCGCCGGGCGCATTGCACACTGCGATCCCGCGAGCTCGGCAAGCCTTCTTGTCGGCAATGTCGGTACCGGTGGTCATGAAGGCAACAAGTTCGAGACGCGGGCAAGCGGCGACGGTGTATGCTGATACGGGAACGCGCGACGTGATAATGATGGTGGCATCGCGGGCGCGCTCGATGATCAGGTCCTCCCCCATTGTGTTCTGGTACTCGACGTACTCGTGCGGGAATGCGAACTTGGGGACCGGGCAAGGGAAATTGTCTAGGCAGACGACCTTGTGACGTCCGCCGCCGTGTCGGGGGGTGAGTGAGCCCATTGTCACAGCCAGTTTGGTAGGAATTCAGGACAGAGGGGTGAGGGAACGGGGGGAACCCTATGATCTAGTTGGTATTTGCAAATTTCGACAAGAATAGTTGATAATCCACCGGTGTGCGAGGGCTTGCATCAGGCGCAATGCTCGCTTCCAATTTCATCACATACCTACATATGTAGGCGTATGTAAGGTAGCCTGCCGGTGGGATCAAAACATTAGATCAATTCAGAAATTCGATAATTCCCTGTGGATTATGCTCAACAGCTTGAGAAGCGCCGCATTCTCACCGGCATGGCGGGGGATGCACATAGAGGGCAGATGTTAGCTGAAGTCTTAATCTGGGCACATGCAGAAGGCATTCACATTCGCCAAGGCATAGGACTAGAATCCTCTTTGTGGGAGAGTCGAATAGTCTGCTATGAAGGTATCCCCACCAGCACTGCCCCGAAGCTGCACGAGATGTCGATATGGCTGCGGGCTGCCGCGTTTAATATGAAAAATCAATTGATAGGTCGTAGCAAGGGTTTCCGTGATCACATAATAAGGGGGCTATTGTCTTGCGCAGAACGGCTGACCGATAGGTAGACAGCTGAAGTCCTCGGTACCACCTTAGAACTTTAGTAAGGAGCTGAAATACTGAATTCAGTAATAATGCGACATCACAATGTGACATCATCATGCAGCCTCATAAACGACTATACGATAGAGTAGAGAAACGAAGAAAAATCATCGTCAAACGAAACCTCGAATCAATTCGTGGTGTTTTATTTAAAAAGGGAAAAATCGAGAAAATAGAAGAAGTTTATAAGCTCAGCTATATTTACCACTTAGTAAATATTGCCATAAAATCAATTAATCAAACAAATACTTCCCTAAAAACACTTACCTTCGCATACCTTACAACATGACATAAGTCAATAGTATCAATATGCGGCATCAAAACCCGGTCTATACGCCATCCACGGTGTCCAGCGATGCCGAGAAGCATTGCGATGGTCTCTACGAGCAAGCAACCCAGCGCTTTGGCTTGAACCGAGATAACATCGAGAATATCCTACCATGTACTCCTTTTCAATGCGACGTAATAGATTGCGCTGCCGATGATGGGCGACGTGCCGTCGGCCACGTCGTTTATGAGATCCCCAAAAACGCAGACCTCCAGCGCTTGACCGCAGCGTGGAGGGAGGTTGTGCGGCAGACCCCGGCTTTGAGGACCTGCACGTTTACATCGGAAGCCGGGGAATCTTTTCAGGTTGTTTTGAGAGAAAGCTCCTTTTCATGGATGCATTCGGCATCCCTCGACGTAAAGGAGGCGGTGGTGCAAGATGAGGCAGCTGCCGCTATGGCTGGGCCTCGTTGCAATAGATACGTCGTTCTCGAGGACCTAAGCACAAGGCGAAGACTGCTCATCTGGACATTCAACCACGCCTTGGTGGATAACACCGTACAGAAACGTATCCTTCGACGAGTTCTCACAGCTTACGAAGGAGGGGAGGTTCCATGTCCTCATGTTGAGGATACTGAACGCACAGTTCGGTTTTGGCAACGACACTTTGACGGCCTGAATGCTTCCGTATTTCCCCCTCTGCCGTCCCACCTGGCTGTACCTCATCCCAGAGAGCAGGCAGAGCACAATATATCATACTCAAACCCCGTCCAACAGAAGTGGTCGAATACGACTATTTGTCGAGCCGCGCTCGCAGTTCTTCTATCTCGCTATACGCACTCTCCAGAAGCACTTTTTGGTGTCGTGACGGAACAGCCTCATATGTTCGAAGAGCAGGGGCACCCGATTGATTACCCGACCCGGACGGTAGTGCCCATCCGCGTGCTTTGCGCCCCTGATCAATCCATGCCGGATGTCATAGGGGCGATCACTGCATACGACAATGCCATTCGTGAGTTTGGACAGGTTGGTCTCCGCAACATCCGCCGCACTGGAGACGATGGGTCTGCTGCTTGCGGATTTCAAACTGTGCTACTAGTCACCGATTGCGATATTCCGCAAGCGCCTAGTTGTGGGCTTCATCGAAATGTAGAAGAATCGGACAAATTTGTGCCTTGCACCAATCGCGCTCTTCTACTCAACTGCCAGATGGCCGATGACTCGGCATTACTGGTCGCGAGATACGATCAAAATGTGATTGACCCACGTCAGATCAATCGTTTCCTTAGACAACTGGGATACTTGATCCAGCAATTCCAGAGCAATGTTGATCTGCCTTTGGTGGGACAATTGGATGTCGTGACTGCAGAAGATTGTGCGGAGATCGAGAGTTGGAATTCAAACCCCTTGAAGACCCGCCATGCCTTGATCCATGATACAATATCTAAGTGGGCTACTAATGCTCCCACGAAAACCGCAGTTTCTGCGTGGGATGGAGAATGGACATATACCGAGCTAGATAATGTATCCTCGCGCCTCGCCGTACATATTCAATCTCTTGATTTGGGCCAAGGGCAGGCGGTAATACCGCTTTGCTTCGAAAAGTCAAAATGGGTTGTCGCCGCGATGCTCGCCGTCCTCAAAGCCGGTCGGGCATTTACACTCATCGACCCATGTGATCCACCAGCCAGGATGGCTCAGGTCTGTCGGCAAACTTCCGCCACAGTCACTCTCACCTCCAAACTTCACAGTAATACCATCCGCCCCGTCGTCAGCCGCTGTATTGTAGTCGATGATGACTTTCTTCAGTCGCTGCCCTACACCCAAGATCGGGTTAAGCTCACCGTGAGACCGCAAGACCTGGCCTACGTTATTTTCACTTCTGGCAGCACAGGGGAGCCAAAAGGCATTATGATCGAGCATCGAGGCTTCGTGTCGTGCGCTATCGAATTCGGCCCCGCGTTAGGGATCAATCGCCACACGCGCGCTCTCCAATTCGCGTCCTACGCGTTCGGTGCCTGTCTGGTAGAAATCGTGACGACTCTGATGCACGGCGGCTGTGTCTGTATTCCTTCCGATGACGATCGCTTGAATAATGTTCCAGATTTCATCAAAAGGTCTGAGGTTAACTGGGTCATACTGACTCCTTCATATATCGGGACATTTCAACCAGAGGACGTCCCCGGACTGCAAACATTAGTCCTCGTCGGAGAACCAATATCAGCTTCAATTAGAGATACCTGGGCCTCCCAGGTGCGGCTCCTAAATGCCTACGGCCAAAGTGAGAGCTCGACCATGTGCAGCGTTATAGAAGTCAGCCCATCCTCTCTTGAACCGAACAATATCGGTCGAGCTGTAGGCTCTCGCTCCTGGATTATTGATCCCAACGATCCAAATCGCCTTGCCCCGATTGGCTGCATTGGGGAGTTGGTGATTGAAAGCCCGGGGATTGCGCGCGATTATATTATTGCTCCGCCGGCGGACAAGTCCCCTTTTCTCCTAACACCCCTGTCTTGGTATCCTACTAGGAAGCTTCCCAATAGCTTCAAATTCTATAGAACTGGAGATCTTGTCCGTTACGGGCCTGATGGTACCGTGATTTGCCTCGGACGCAGAGATTCGCAAGTTAAGATCCGAGGACAGCGCGTAGAGATCAGCGCAGTGGAAGCTCATCTACGGAAGCAATTACCCAGTCACATAATGCCCGTGGCCGAAGCTGTCAAACGCTCGGGTTCGTCTAGTAGCACAATATTGATTGCATTCTTGATAGGATCGCCCGACGGTGGGGAGGATAGTGTCTGCGCCTTATCTGGGGTAGATGCGCACATCTTGGACCACGTTGGTACCAAAGAAATGAATGCGACGTTGCAGCAGGTTCTTCCACAGTATTCGGTTCCATCATACTATATTCGCATGAAGGATCTTCCCAGAACTGCTACCGGGAAGGCAGACCGAAAAACGCTTCGATCTATCGCCCAGAAGCTACTGGGTGAACTGGCTCAGAACGGGACATCTCAGCCAAGTGAGAAGCTCGATTCATTGGCAAACAGTACAGAAGTCAAATTAAGGGAGCTTTGGTTTCAAAGCTTAAATCTTGATCCTGGCTCTCAAAATATCGGAGCTAGCTTCTTTGATCTGGGTGGAAATTCCGTCGTTGCGATTAAGATGGTGAATATGGCGAGGTCAGCGGGAATAGCGCTAAAAGTATCTGATATATTCCAAAATCCCACACTCGCTGGTCTTGTAGACGTGATCGGGCGAGGGACGGCTCCATATAACCCCATCCCAACGACAAAGTACAGCGGACCTGTTGAACAGTCATATGCTCAGGGCCGACTATGGTTCCTGGACCAGTTGGAACTTGGCGCTTCGTGGTATCTCTTACCATATGGCGTTCGCATGCGTGGGACACTACACGTCGACGCGCTTACAATCGCGCTCCTAGCTCTGGAGCAACGGCATGAAACCCTGCGGACGACATTTGAGGAACATGACGGCGCAGGAGTACAAGTCGTTCACGGAAGCCTCATTAACGAGTTGAAGTTAATCGACTTATCAGGCGACCAGAAGGGTGACTTCTTCCAGTCGCTACAAGAAGAGCAGACCACTCCATTCAATCTAGCATCCGAGGCAGGTTGGAGGGTATCGCTAATACGGCTGGGAGAAGACGATCACATCCTCTCTATCGTCATGCATCATATCATCTCCGACGGCTGGTCTATTGACATATTACGCCAGGAACTGGGCGATTTCTATTCGGCAGCTCTCCGGGGTCGTGACCCTTTATCGGTAGTGAGCCCGCTTCCAATCCACTACCGCGACTTTTCAGTATGGCAAAAGCGAAAGGAACAGGTAGCCGAACATCAGCGACAACTCGAGTATTGGACAAATCAGCTCACGGACAGCTCTCCGGCCGAATTCCTAATCGACTTCCCCCGGCCTACTATACTTTCCGGTAAAGCAGGCTTCGTTCCAGTCACTATCGATGGCGAGCTGTATACGAAACTCCGAGAATTCTGCAAAGCACATCAAATGACGTCTTTTTCCGTGCTGCTCGCGGTATTCCGCGCGGCCCATTATCGTCTCACCGGGGCTGAGGACGTTATCATCGGCACACCCATCGCCAACCGTAACCGGCAGGAGTTAGAGAATATGATCGGTTTTTTTGTCAATACTCAGTGTATGCGAATTACTGTTGGCGATGATGACACGTTTGAAAGTCTGGCGCGACAAGTCCGGTCGACAGCGACAGCTGCATTTGAGCACCAGGATGTCCCTTTTGAGCGCATCGTCTCGGCACTGCTACCGCGCTCGAGGGATGTGTCCCGGAACCCGCTGGCACAGCTTATGTTTGCCCTCCATTCTCAGCAGGACCTCGGCAAGTTCGAGTTGGAAGGCCTCGAAGCAGAACCACTATTGAACGAGGTATATACCAGGTTCGACGTTGAGTTCCACCTCTTTCAAGGGCTGGACAGCCTAAGCGGTAACTTGGTCTTCGCGGCAGACCTATTCGAGCTCGAGACCATTCAGAATGTTGTCACCATCTTCTACCAGGTCCTACGTCACGGCCTAGATCAGCCCCTGACCCCGATCGCGATTCTTCCGCTTACAGATGGGCTAGTGGAGCCTGGTAATGTGATTGAGAGGACCGAATACCCCCGGGAGTCGAGCGTAATTGATGTCTTCCGCAACCAAGTGGATAGTGACCCACACGCTATAGCCGTAATCGATTCGGCATCGCGTCTCACCTACGAAGAGTTGGATCATCAATCTGATCAACTCGCGACCTGGCTCCGCGAGCAAAATATGGCGGCCGAGACACTGGTTGGAGTGCTAGCGCCGCGATCATGCCAGACAGTTGTTGCCATTATTGGCATTCTGAAGGCGAACCTTGCATATCTACCTCTAGATGTGAATTGTCCCACCGCTCGCCTGAAAACTATCTTATCTACGTTGACTGGGCACAAGTTAATCCTGCTCGGTTCTGATGTGGTTGCTTCGGAAGTTCAGCTACCCGATATGGAGTTGGTACGGATTGGAGACACTCTGGGACCTCCTCTAAACGGCCATGCCGAACCAAATGGCAATGCAGAACTGAACGGTCATAAAGATACAGCCATGTTAGAGCCTCGAGCGACAAGCCTCGCATATGTGATCTTCACATCCGGATCAACTGGCAGACCCAAAGGCGTTATGGTTGAGCACCGTAGCATCGTCCGACTTGTAAAGGGAAGTCATGTTATACCCAAAATCCCGATAGCGGCAAAGGTAGCCCATCTAGCAAATATCGCCTTTGACGCCGCCGTTTGGGAGATCTTTACAGCGCTTCTGAATGGTGGAACACTGGTCTGTATCGACTATATGACCATTTTAGACAGCAAAGCGCTCGAAGTTGTGTTTGCGCAGGAACAAATCAACGCGGCTTTGCTTACGCCTGCACTGTTGAAGCAGTGTCTGGCAAACATTCCAACTACATTAGGCGGACTAGATGTCCTGGTTATCGGCGGCGATAGGCTTGATGCCCAGGATGCAATCGCGGCGCAGGCGCTTGTCCCAGCTGGCGTTTATAACGCATATGGCCCGACCGAGAATGGAGTTATTAGTACTGTTTACAACGTCGTTGGAAACGACTCGTTTATTAACGGAGTTCCTATTGGCCGGGCCATCAGCAATTCTGGAGCCTACATCATAAATTCGCATCGACAACTAGTACCTGCTGGCGTTATGGGAGAACTTATCGTCACCGGAGACGGGCTCTCTCGTGGTTATATGGACCAAACGCTTAACTTTGACCGCTTCGTCAAGGTTATAATTGATGGCAAGATTGTGAGGGCATACCGGACTGGTGATCGAGCGCGATATAGAGTAGCAGACGATCAAATCGAGTTCTTTGGGCGTATAGACCAGCAAGTCAAGATCCGAGGTCACCGCATTGAGCTAGCTGAGGTGGAGCGTGCCATTCTCGACCAGAACTCGGTCCGCGATGCTGTCGTCGTCATCCAGGACCAGGGGAATCAGGAGCCGGAACTGGTCGGTTTTGTCGCTACCCAGGGCGACTACTCCGCCGACCAGGATGAGGCTGGTAGCCAAGTCGAAGGGTGGAAAATTTTCTTCGAAAGTAACACGTATGCCGATATTAACACCATCAACCAATCTGCTATTGGGAACGACTTCAAGGGCTGGACGTCCATGTACGATGGGAGCGAGATCAATAAAGAAGAGATGCGGGAGTGGCTCGACGATACCATACACACACTCCTTGATGGTCAGTTACCAGGCCATGTACTCGAGATAGGGACCGGCAGCGGGATGGTCTTGTTTAATCTAGGCGCTGGACTACAAAGTTACGTAGGTCTTGAACCATCTAGGTCAGCTGCCACATTTGTTACCAACGCGATAAAGGCCACCCCAGCTCTTGCGGGAAAGGCTGAGGTACATGTCGGTACAGCGACAGACATTGGTCGACTGAGGGGACTCTGTCCAGACGTAGTGGTACTTAATTCGGTAGTCCAGTATTTCCCTACGCCTGAGTACCTAACAGAGGTTGTGGATACTCTAGTTCGGGTCCCGGGAGTTAAACGATTGTTCTTTGGCGACATACGATCACATGCTACGAATAGGCAGTTTCTTGCTGCCAGGGCGTTACATTCATTGGGCGACAAGTCGACCAAATCCTCTGTGCGGCAAAAGGTAGCAGAAATGGAAGAGCGCGAAGAGGAGCTGCTCGTTGACCCGGCTTTCTTTACGGCGCTAGAAGGCCGGCTTGCCGATCAGATCGAACACGTCGAGATCCTTCCGAAGAACATGCAGGCCACAAATGAGCTTAGCGCGTACCGATATGCGGCTGTCATACACGTCCGTGGCCCAGACAAGCAGGTACGTCCTGTGTATTCGATCAAGACGAATGACTGGATCGACTTTCAGGCGTCACAAATGGACCGCGATACTCTTCTCCGACTCCTGCAGCACTCGACAGATACCTTAACCATTGCCATCAGCAACATCCCTTATAGCAAGACGATTTTCGAGCGGCGTATAGTTGAGTCTCTCGATGACGACAACAAAGATAATGCGCAAAGTTCATTAGACGGTGTAGCCTGGATCTCACGTGTTCGGTCTGACGCCGAACGCTGCGCATCTCTCTCCGCAATTGATCTTATACAGCTTGGAGAAGAAGCAGGCTTTCGTGTAGAGGTTAGTTGCGCGCGGCAATGGTCCCAGAATGGGGCGCTCGATGCTGTCTTCCACCGCTATCATTCACATGCTCAAAAAGGGGATCGTGTTCTAATCCGGTTCCCGACTGATAATCAAGCTCGGGGATCAGCCAACCTTACGAACCGGCCGCTAAAGCGACTACAGAGTCGTCGGTTTGCATCAAAGATCCGTGAGCGGCTACAGTCCTTGCTCCCGTCGTATATGATTCCGTCCCGCATCATGATGATAGAGCAGATGCCCCTCAATGCTAATGGTAAGGTTGACCGAAAGGAGCTTGCGAGAAGGGTCCAAATTATACCGAAATCTCAGGCAGCGCCCGAACAGGCGGCTCCACTTGATGAAATAGAAGCTATTCTGTGTGAGGAGTTCGCGGATGTATTGGGCATGGATGTCGGCATCACCGATCACTTCTTCAAACTTGGCGGACACTCCCTCCTGGCCACAAAGCTCACTGCACGTATCGGCCGTCGGCTGAATACCTACGTGTCTGTGAGAGATGTTTTCGATCAGCCTGTTATTTCCGATCTCGCAGCCACCATCCGCCGGGAATTGCTTTCACACAACCCCATCCCCACAACCTCATACAATGGGCACGAGGAACAGGAGATGCCCGCATGGGAAGTTTCAGATGACGAGATAGAAGTCGTCTTGTGTAAGGAGTTTGCGGGTGTATTCGGCATCGAAGTCCTTATCACTGACAACTTTTTCGACCTTGGTGGACATTCCCTTATGGCTTCGAAACTTGCCGCGCGTATCAGTCGTCGACTAGATGCCCCCGTATCGGTCAAAGATATCTTCGATCACCCGGTTCCCCTTCACCTCGCAAATAAAATTCGGCTTACTCAATCAAAGAGCCATGAAATGATCAACGGCGTACACACGTCTAACAACGTTTCATTCCAGCTCCTCCCCCTGGAAGATCCGCATACATTTATCGAACGCGAAATTGCACCTCAGCTTGAGTGTTCGCCCGACACAATTCTAGACGTCTATCCTGCTACGCAAATGCAGAAGATCTTCCTCCTCAATCCTGTAACAGGACACCCACGGTCTCCAACTCCGTTCCACATAGACTTCCCGCCCGACTCAGACCGTACTACCCTGGTTAGAGCATGTACATCTTTAGTCAACTATTTCGATATTTTCAGGACAGTATTTTTGGTAGCTGCTGGCGAGCTCTACCAGGTTGTCTTAAAGCACGTCGATGTACCTATCGAGATAATAGAAACCGACGAAAATGTCAACAGCGCAACCCGTGCATTCCTCGACATGGATTTACGGAAGCCTATCCGCTTGGGACAACCGTTGATACGTATTGCCATTTTGGATAAGCCGGCATCGACATTGCGAGTAATACTTCGGATGTCTCATGCCTTGTATGACGGCTTAAGTTTGGAGCAGATTTTGCGCTCTCTTCATATTCTATACAACGGCGGCAGTCTTCCGACACCACCTAATTTTGCTCGGTATATACAGCATGTAGCTAACAGTCGTAAAGGCGGTTACGATTTCTGGCGATCTGTTCTGGGGAATTCGTCGATGACTGAGATAAAAAGTGTCAGCAACAGTGCTCGCCAACAAGTCGGGGCCAATCACGTGTCGAAGGTCATTAATGTTCCTCTTCAGACCAATGCATACAGCAACATTACGCAAGCAACGGTTTTTACCACCGCATGCGCTCTAATGCTGTCAAAGGAAGCTGGGTTAAATGACGTCGTCTTCGGTCGAATTGTATCTGGGCGGCAAGGCTTACCGATGACTTGCCAAAACGTCGTCGGGCCATGCCTTAATCAGGTGCCGGTACGCGTTTGCATAGATAGGAACGGAAACCAGATAGAATTGCTGCGCGAGATGCAAGACCAGTATCTGAGTAGCTTACCTTTCGAGACTTTAGGATTCGACGAGATCAAGAAGAACTGCACGAATTGGCCAGAAGCAACGACAAACTACGGTTGTTGTATCGTATACCAGAACTTTGACTCCCACCCAGATAGTCAAGTGCAAGAACAGCGGCTTCAGATCGGAGTTCTATCGCGAAATTACGAAGCTGTAGACGAAGGATTGGTTCATGACCTGGTTATAGCAGGAGAGGCTGAGCCCGAAGGACCGTATCTGCGTGTCACCGTCGTTGCAAACCGGCGAGTGTGTGGGGAAGGGAGGATAAACCATATGCTTGAAGAGCTTTGCGAAAATATTCGGACTCTGAGTTTGACTTTGAGCAATCCGCCCGCTGACGATACAAGCCTGGTAGCTAGGTAGGTACAAAGTCAAGAGTATTCGCTCATTTCAATAAATAAAATGTCGATATATAAAAATTGTGGTAGTTGGGAAGTTCATCGGGAACCTTCCTTCCCCTCATTATGCCACCTGTATTAAATGTGGCTAGTATTATGTCAAAGCCCCTTCAATGGTGGTGGTGGTGGCTTAGTCTTGACTTAACCAATTGGATTTGTTTGAAAATGCGTAAGCTTCCGTGATTGTTGAAATTGTTAGTTACGGCTTTGCAGCGGATTAAGCGTTGGAGATGTGTTATATTATAGGGGAGTTAACAGCGAAGTCATCTATAATTATAGGTAGATAACGCTCTTAGCTCTAGGGCCATCTACGAAAATCAATATGCGCTATAATTCCCTATAGTTATAGCGCTTCATAGCGCTAAGATCCACTAACTGTGTAAACACATTGATAAAATACAGCGCACCATCTGACGTATTAAAGTGGTCGCCTGTCGCCTGATGATCGGTTAATCTTGATCATCAACGTTGTAGGAGTGGGAGCGATTGGTGCTTTCAAAGATGTCAATAATCTCTTTAATGATTTCACGACTTCACGAGAGTTCGCTTGTGATTATGAAATGCTCGACTCGAGATAGCTATAGTATTGCAGTAGTTTAGGTAGGAATGCTAGGCTACTACAGGTTCTTTACGAAAAGGACTACCTACATAGTACTTTAGTTATCAATTTTATGACCCTATCGACTTAATCCGTTTGCTGGTAAGTATGTGAGTTTTGCGGATGTTATCTCTTCACAACCCAAGATGTCTAAGCTATCCGGGCCAACGTTGCAATCAGCAAGACCTTTTCAAGGATAGTTAGTTTCAATCAAGCCGAATCGTGGAAAAATGGCACCCGGTGGGATGATATAATCCTTTTAATCCCCCGAGGACATCTCTATCAACACGATAACAGGTTTAGCTAATAACCCACCTTCCGGAACAGGTCCGGTTTTATCGTATGCCAGCTTGAATGCGACTGCGACTCGCAGGGGCGGCTGATATCAAACCACCAAAGAAATGCCTGCTTGATGGAATATCTTAATGGGATATATAGATCTAGAACATAACCTATGGCTAAAATGGAGGGTATAAATATTGACATTTATCCGGGTCAAATATGCCTTCGGTCTTGTCAAGCTTTCACGTCATCTTGAATCTCGTTCGCATCTAGGACACGCCAGTTTCGTCTTCAAGATGATTTTAACTATTTTGCTTGTCTCATTATTGGCCTTTTCCGGCCACGCGTCGGCGGTATCATGGTATTTTCTGCGGTACTATCCGGCTTCCGGGGAGAAATTTACGTCGTTCTCCGGGGAGATGACGATTCCGCCTATACCACGGGCCGCGACGTATTATTTATGGCCGGGATTACAGCCTACTGATAATAGTGGCGTCTATCAGAATGTCCTTGATGGGCGGAGCGGGACGTGGTGGATTGGATCGGGGTGGTGCTGCTCGAACCCTAGCCTGCCGTGGGGGAGCGGGTTCAATACTTATTCTGCTGAGAAGATTACGTTCGAGAATAAGCTGGATAGTAGTGGTTCTACCTGGACGTCGACCCTCACCCGTCAATCTACTGGTGAGAAGGTGACGAATAGTTTCGCGTTAGGTAAGCTAGAATCATATTTTGAGGCTGATAGTTCACGCGGACTGAAACACTGATATATTCGCTTCTCCGACAGCCAGCAAGTCTTTCAATCAAGCTCTGTTTGCCATTGAACTGTAGGTGTTCTTGTATTTCCGTTGATATCTGATTGCAGACAGCTGACCTATGTTTAGATATGACGTGAGTTGGGACTTCGGTCAGCTCGCATTCTCGAATGTTGTGATTGTAAGTATCGCCATGATCTGAAGTCTAAGTGTGCTAACTTGATCATAGACAAGCACTGGTACCGATTCGAGTTGGTGCAACACGACCCCAGAGAATTATAATTCGGCCACAACGTATTCTATTACAGGTTTAAGCGCAAGTGCCAGTGGTGGTACGGTGACCTGCAAACTCGGATCAGTCATTCTCCAGAAGCCAGCTTGATAGAAAAGATGTTCGTGATTGTAACCAACCTATCATATGCATATCAGATATTATAAGATTAGTAATAAATGGATACTGGATATAAGAATGATATTTTCAAGCAATTGTAGAAGAAATTCATTAGTCATCACATTAGTCACCATCCCTTTGTTGAATATCCCATGTTATGATAATAATGAGGGGCTTATCGTGTACCTAGGTACTATTCAATAAGTCAGCTCTCAATGTAACAACCACGTTCTTTCCATTCTTTCAATTTTCTTTCCTTTTTTCAACCGACTCATCGTGTCATTATGCCACCCGATAGCACCGAAAAGTTAAGCTTCAACAATACATTTTGCCGTTGTGCTTCAACCATCGTCTCTCTCAAGGTTGCCCGATGGTTTAACACGCCTAAGTCCATGAGCCGGTGCCATCCCATCTCCAAGAAGCTCATAGTAAAAACGGGATTCTCTGTCCATCTCACTGAAGCAGCTACCTTGCAATTTGTTTCGAAGAACACCTCTATTCCCGTACCGCGTGTGCAATGTTCCTTTGTCTTTAGGAATCGCACATACATCGTAATGGACCGCATCAAAGGAGACCCCATTAGTAATGTATGGTTGAAGTTGACTGAGGCGGATCGTGATAGCATTCTATTGCAGTTACGCCATATGCTACAAGAGTTGAGAGCAATTGCACCGCCTCCCGGAACAGGAGTTGAAAGTTGCGTCGGCGGCTCTTTACGAGATCCTCGGATGACCCGATCTAGTCCCAGGTTCGGTCCATTTAAGACGATAGAGGATTTTCATTATTGGCTTCGCGGAGGACTCCAATTAAAGGACTTTCCTAGTGGTTTCCCGGACTGCGATGAACAGGACTGGGATGATTTCAAAGAGATGGCAATCAGGCAAGACACGCCGTGGCCATCTCCCGTGTTTACGCACGCTGATCTCAATCCCTCTAACATCTTAGTTCGCGGAGGCCAAGTGGTCGGCATCGTTGATTGGGAAGTCGCCGGTTGGTATCCCTCTTATTGGGAGTTCACTTCTGCCTGCTATTTGCAAATTCCAGACTGGGACGCTACCGTCCCAAAGTTTCTCGACCCATTTCCCAACGAGCTTAAAATGGAGCGAACACGACAAAGATGGTGGGGTGAAATTTAGGTATGATACATTATTCTATTTCAAAACTACATTGCATATCCACTACATCGGATTTCGAGTTCAAGCGTCTCTGGACAAAAACCCATACTCTCCACACGCATCGACGACTTAACACAGGTAAGGCTCCCACGGGGAACATGTACTAGTAGCCCAGCTAATATACAGGTAAGTGCAAGACCCTAGATCAGAGAAGTTTACAATCACCTCTCCGGCCAGATACAATTATTTTTAGGCCACAATTTCCTTATCCTCCAGCATATCCCAGGTAGGTTTCGGCCTCCTCATATCTTGACCTTCTCCAAACCTCCCAACTACTGTCTTCATTGCCACATAAGTCCGGGCCCGCTCCTCAATCATCTTCCAATCCAGCTGCGACGTACCAACCACCTTGCGGTTATTCGAGATTCGCGACAAAGCGTCGATAACCCATGTCCTACAATTGAAGGTCGGGTCTTTTTGGAAGATCGGGGTATTTCGAAAGACCTCGATAAGTTGGGATTCGTTGGTGATCTTGGCAATGAGGACGCGGACGAGGAGACGCACCGATGTCTGCACATCTGGCAGTACATCTTCCGCGTATCGCCAACCTCCCCCTGGCAAGTTCTTAATATGAAATCGCATACCGGGGACTTGTTCTTTATATTCGTTTTTGGGGCCGATGATGAACGCTAGGTGATATCTAAGGAGGTATGTTTAGCTGCACATTCGACGATACTGTGACGAGCTACATACTTCAAATCCTGGCGTTCAGAGGTATTACCGCTAGGGTAAAGGGCCAGGTAGAGCCGTTTCTTATTCAACACCATGTTTAATAATTCGCTATTCAGCAAGAATGACAGCCAACGCTACTCTTCACTCTCAAGCCCCAGGGTTCATTGTCATCCGAGTCTACGCTTTAAGAAGTCTCATACGATCGTAGTGACTAGGTAGTAGATCTCTTCATCAAACTTACAGGTATAATTATAACTAGTAATAGCAAACAAACTGTCAACTGCAAAGTGAAATTAAACGCAATCTACCTAGCCATTCGAGAATTCGGGGTTTGCACTAATTCCCAATCATACACAGTAGCTTCCAAGGTTCTTAAGAGTTGAGCACCTATTGTGAAATAGCCTTAACACTACCTCGTTTCTTGTCTGAGTAGGGAGATACAACTATGAGCATGACATCTTCCCTTGCGCTGTAGTTCACGCATTTCAACCCGGTACCGTATCTTCGGTATATTGCAGATTTCCAAGGTTCTTGCTTTTCGACATGTGCTCTATACCCTCATTAGAACTTATGCTCCTTCCTAAAATATGAAAGGAAGCCTTTGGGCTGTCTTATTTCTGTTTCCTGATAACTGACCTACGTTGACGAACCCTTGTGAAGCTCCTAGGCGACAAATAAGACTCAGTTTCGCCCAACATTCAGTCGTATTTGATAGGTAAGTTTCATTATTCAAATCAGTTAAGTTAATTCACTTTACCTACATACCTAGGAGGTAGGTAATTACGTAAAATATAGATCACGACTGACTTAGACGAGGCGCGAAGACGTGACGACGATTGCGCTTATGGGTTGCGTACACCTGTGCTATATTTAATCGATTAATGGAATTGAGGGCGTTAAAATTTCACGTAGCGCTTCTTTAGGCGCTCCTTCTTGACGTAGAGATAGGCGACCAATTAGAGAGTTTAGGTAGCTGCTAGCAACCTCATGCTGTGACTGCTACCTGTACGGGAAGTCTATTGGAAACCATATTAAGTTGTTTACACACCACCTGGCAATTTCTTCTTTTTCGTGTTCCTAATTAGATGTATATTAATTTTTAAATATTTCATCTCGTCAACAATTATCATATTTCTCCTATTCGTAAATATCGAGTAACATAAGGGTTGCGCAATTCAAGAGGAGCAAGTGCCGATCGGAACTATTTCTACAGTCACTTGACTTGACTTGGAAATTGATAATCACTTACAGTACTAAGGCAGGCAGGCAGGCAGTGCAAGCGTGCCGTGCGTCTCCCCTTCTCCAACATTGAAACTGGTAAACTGGCAGGTTCAGCTTAAGAATTCTCTCCTCTGGAATTCTAAAGTCTAAATTCAATCAATAAACAGCATCAATTCGGTCAGGATTGGCCGTCTGTTTAATATCAACCAAGACTTGAACTGAATTTTGTTGTTTCGAAGCTAGACTTTTACTAGATAGAGATTGGTCTTCGGCGCCAACGGGTACCAAAACGGGGCGACTCTCTTATCGGAAATCATCAATCTGTCGTCATCGATCGTACAGAAGAACCAGCACGAGCCTTCGTGAAGCCTCGAAACCCACACTTTTTTTTCGTCAAGCCCCAGATCCGAAGAGGGCCTTTCCCATTTGTTTTCATCTTGTACAATTTTTTAGGAATCTGGTTCCTCTCACTCCTTCCAAGATGGCTTGGGAACTTACCCGGCGTCGCATCGTTCGCGCCGTCAATAGCAAATTCATATTCGATCGCATCGTATGTTACCGAATCCCGTACAGAACCTATCAAAAGAGTCCGCCCAACACTCCCAACCAAAAGCCGTATCCGCATC
This sequence comes from Annulohypoxylon maeteangense, assembly GCF_022496945.1. Classification (NCBI taxonomy): domain Eukaryota; kingdom Fungi; phylum Ascomycota; class Sordariomycetes; order Xylariales; family Hypoxylaceae; genus Annulohypoxylon; species Annulohypoxylon maeteangense. Next base: position 818,361 of record NW_025953261.1, read on the forward strand.
ATCAAAATCATCATTAATTTTCGTATTCAAATCCTAAGACATCACGAATTGTCCGACTCGCTCTATTAATTTACTAACTGGACCTGTGTATTCGCCTAGCCCCTTCTTCATGCAGTCATCTTCTTTATCGAAATGGCCATCGTCGCGCGCTTGGTATCGCGCTTCAACGCTTATTACGATGAGCGGCCAGGTACTGATCCTACAGTTTCACCATATCGCTGCAACACTTATCGCTGACAATATCCACTCTAGTTCTCACCATGATGGTGACGAACGCTGTCCTCGGAGGCATTGCCGACACCGTAGCCCAGACCATCACATCAGTCCGAGAACGAGCGTTGCGAAAACCCGGTGGTGTCACCAAAGATGATACGGTGGCAATCGAAATACATGAGCTGGACCGTAAAAACTCTTGGGACGACCGAGAATTAATTCCGGAATCCAAGGACCTACCTCCTCCCTTCGACTTCGAACGATTAACGAGATTCATGGCGTACGGTTTTGGCATGGCTCCTCTACAATACAAGTGGTTTAGTTTCCTTTCGCGAGCGTTTCCGATCACCAAGACTAGCGCCTTCGGTCCTGCAATGAAGAGAGTAGCTTTCGACCAACTGATTTTCGCCCCGTTCGGTATCGGATGTTTCTTTACCGTCATGACGGTGGCTGAAGGGGGTGGTCGTAGGGCCGTTGCTCACAAGCTTAGGGATATGTATATTCCGACTTTGAAGGCCAACTTCATGGTGTGGCCTGCTGTGCAAATCATTAATTTCAGGTTAATGCCTGTTCAGTTCCAGTTGGTGAGTTTCTTCCGATTTGGTCCACACCCATTACCTATCTAGACACACCAGAGTCTTCGTTACTGACTACTTATAGCCATTTGTGTCTACTATCGGTATTGCTTGGACAGCATATCTATCCCTTACAAATGCCTCCGAAGACGTCGAGCCGAAAACCGCACCTTACTCTCCCAATATCCGTCTCCAGTAATCCCTTCAACCTCATCCATTTAGTATAGGACCACTAGACCTTTCCCTTGTTATATGGTGTCTTTTCTCGAAAATGGTCGGCGGGCGTTACGGATTGAAGAGCGCGTTCTTGATCAGGTAATTAGGGCGGTCGACGCGATATAGGATGGCGCATTGTTTTACGTTGAATATTCAGGATCAGCAATTCAGCATTACCTTGTACCTAGATGCGATAAATCAAAAGCATTACACACATACACATATTCGATGGCCCATCGTAGTATCACTTCCACCGGTGTCCTTTGAAGCTCTAAGCTTACATACATCAGACACTGTCTATGAGAAACGTTTATATGTAAGAAGCTTGGTCGAAGTAGGTCTATGTGGAGGGTGTGCTTTATTCGGAGTATACCATTGGTCAATCCAGGGGTTCAATACATGCGTTGGAAATAATCTCGAAAATATTTCTCGCGGTATTCGCCTTTATAACTCAACAGAAGCCGGGATTGGATGGGTCGGCTCATGATTATCATGATTATCGCATCACCTACATGGGACTTTCGCAGTTAACGGAGAATTTCGGTCGTTCTAGCTGTCTCAGCGGACGGAAACCTCCTATAACACCTATAATAAGTCTGAAACGCGAATGTATCAACCCGCTAAATTGACTAGCGTAGTTACATCCGTAGGGTGCTTTGCCTTAGCGGCTTAACAACCACGCCAGACTTTCAGCGGACGTCACCCGTCAAGCTCGTTGATCTCACCCCACCAAACTGTGAGGAAGTTGCTACCCCTCCAGGTTTCTCTACCCCTCCATCCTTGGAAGTACCTTATTATTAGATTAGTCCGGTCGTCTTCTACTTCCTGCGTCCTTTTTTTCAAACGGACATCCTAAAAATATTGTCCTTGAAATACCGCAACATTCTTTCTAATTTACTCTTCTTATTTTCGTAAATCTTTCCTTAAAACCAGAATATCAATTGAAACTTATCACCTATCAACATGTCTCTGTCGAGCAAGCTGTCTATCACGGATGTTGACCTGAAGGGGAAGAGAGTTCTCATCCGAGTGAGTAAACGAGACGATTTCTTGAATCATCTAATTGCCTATAATACTCATCTTGCCAGATTATCAATCACAAAAAAAAACAAATTTACCTCATAGACTAACATGGCTTCTCTTGAAAGGTCGACTTTAACGTCCCCCTCGATGCTGACAAGAATGTTACAAACAACCAACGTATCGCCGGTGCCGTTCCCACAATCAAGTATGCCATCGACAATGGTGCGAAAGCTGTCATATTGATGTCCCATCTTGGCCGCCCCGATGGCAAGGTCAACCCCAAGTACAGCCTGCAGCCCGTTGTTCCAGAGCTCGAGAAGCTATTAGGCAAGAGTGTCGAGTTCGCACCTGATTCTGTCGGCCCCGAAGTCGAAGCTATCGTGAACAAGGCAGACAACGGCCAGGTTATCCTATTGGAGAACTTACGATTCCATGCCGAGGAAGAAGGCTCTTCCAAGGATGAGAGTGGCAAGAAGGTGAAGGCAGACAAGGCCAAGGTTGACGAATTCCGCAAGGGCTTGACTGCTCTTGGTGATGTCTACGTCAGTAAGTAACTCCTAGAGTTCTGTCCCTGCCTCAGCTTAATATTACCGTAATGACATGAGATCTAATAATCACTCTTTTAGACGATGCTTTCGGAACCGCCCACCGAGCTCACTCTTCCATGGTCGGTGTTGACCTGCCACAGAAGGCTGCCGGTTTCCTCATGAAGAAGGAACTTGACTACTTCGCCAAGGCTCTCGAATCACCTAAGCGACCCTTCCTTGCCATCCTAGGTGGTGCCAAGGTTTCCGACAAGATCCAGCTCATTGACAACCTATTGGACAAGGTTAACAGCATCGTCATCTGCGGTGGCATGGCCTTCACATTCAAGAAGACCCTCGAGAACGTCAGCATCGGTGACTCTCTCTTCGACGAGGCTGGCTCCAAGAACGTCGGAGCACTGATCGAGAAGGCCAAGAAGAACAATGTCAAGGTCGTTCTTCCCGTAGACTACGTGACGGCGGACAAGTTCTCCAAGGATGCTACCGTCGGCAGCGCAACTGACAAGGAGGGTATCCCTGACGGCTGGATGGGTCTTGACTGCGGCCCGGAGTCAATCAAGCTATACCAGGCAGCTATCGCGGAGGCCCAGACCATCTTATGGAACGGTCCCGCCGGCGTCTTCGAGTTTGAGAAGTTCGCCAACGGTACCAAGGCTACCTTGGACGCTTTCACGGACGCGGTGGCTGCTGGAAAGATCGGCATCATCGGCGGTGGCGACACTGCTACCGTTGCTGCCAAGTACGGCGCCGAGGCCAAGTGCTCTCACGTCTCGACCGGTGGCGGCGCTTCCCTAGAGCTGCTAGAAGGCAAGGCTCTGCCCGGTGTAGTTGCCCTCAGCACCAAATGAAGGTTAGAGAACTCGGTGCGGTTATAAGCATCGGATAGCATACTTAGCATGTAGATCAGGATGCCGGGTTTGGGTTGGATGGAAGCTAATCGCTGGTACGGTAGATGGGTCAGGCGGTGTCCTTATTGTTAACGTTTATGTGTTGAATGTTTATGACACGGCAAAATTAGATGATGATCGAATACCAGATATAAATATAAATATAAATATGGAAATATGTATTAGATGAATGATATTATGGCGGTTAGTTTCCCTGGAGATATGGTGTTGTGATTTAGGTTAATATGTCGTTGTCAGTCTACTACATATAAGTAGTCTCGATGATACCTAGTACTTAACAGCACGAGACAGCAGTAGTCACCTCACAAGCAAACACGCAAGTATAATTTGGTCACGACAGTTTCATCCCTGCCTATCAGTCTATTAATCGAATCCTTGCTCATTTCACTTTCTTTTCGTCTCCTCCTTAAGCTATGCCGCGGAGGCGAAAGAGACTAAACTAAGTACATTTCATGAGGTCCCCTTTGCTTTACGTTGCGTCACTAGTTGTTTGGGTTGCTTTTGTGTGCTTAAGCGTGGAGACGTTCTTGTGCTGGATATCGGGGTAGCGTATGCTCGAATGGGACGGATTGGATCATCTTCGCTTTGAGGACTCGACTTTCTTGAGTTCTTCTCTGTTTGGGAGAAGTGTGTTAGTACGGTTGGATCGTATGGTAGAAGTAGTGGTAGATGGTGGTATATATGCTTGGGTGATAGATATATGTAAGTTGGAAGGGTCACGTACCTCAACTGCGCGGAGAAGTCGTCAGAAGTGTCGTCGTCATCCCAGCTCTCTTCCCATAGGTGCTGCGTTCCGGTACCGTCGTTACCTGCTGTCGCTGTGGCTACCGCCTCGGTCTCCTCTGCTGGCCAGTCTGTTTTATGAAGTGTTAGTGGGTGGCTTGGTAGACGGGCGTATAATTCGATGGGTAAAGGGAGCCAAATTCGTAGTATCTATTGGGTAGACAGTCGACAGCAATAGATGGGAATGCTGGTCTAGTTGCAAAATTATGCAATTAAGGAATGCACACACCTTCAACGGGGAAGTCTTCAAATTCGTCGTCCTCCTCTAATGCAGCGGCAGGCTTCTTCTGTTGGGTTTGCGATTGCTCTGGCTTTGCAGCTTCGGCCGCGGGCTTCTTGTTCGACGGTGCAGACATTTTTGTTTGGTATTTCGTTTTGCGCAGCTCTGTACAAACAGAGAAGTGGTCGTGTGAAGGATATGTATGACAATAATTCAATATCCTTTTTGTTGATGGTGCTGTGGTTACCACGAGGCTGAATATGGAACGAGTATGGACAAGTCTTGGCCGAAGCTGATGGATTTCGGTAATTGACGTTGTCAACCTTGTAGTATTAGGTAATCAATATTGTTGATAAGCTCGATTATTGCATAGTTTTTCACTCGACTAATGCATATGCAGAACTGAATAGAAGTCGGAAGTAGCACGTTGATGTCCCCGAAGCCGTCCACTAGGAAGTAAGCTTATCCCCGCGTAGCCAATACCTTCTACTCAGTTGCAGGACGACCCAACAAAGTCAAGTCGTACAATACAATTGGGTGTGTCGTACTTTCGTATCTCGCATATAAAAAACACTACCTGCAGCAGCTGCCCAGGCTGCCAGGTACCCAGTGGTACAAGATATGAATTCCCTTTTAAGCACTTGAGCCATAAATTAACAACTCAATGTTGCCTAGCAGCGGGCGTTCGGATAGATTGGCGGATGGATTAAATTTTATAACCCGACGGAAAGGTCCATCCTCGTGGCTGAGCCGCAAACTGCAACTTTCCTATCTTAATCGGATCTGGCTTAATGAAGGACTTTACAAATATGTCAGACTCCCGAGCCTTTTCATACAATACTCGGCACCCCAATGTTTTTTTTTTCGCGATTCATATACACAAAATACAGTGATTATGTATTGAAGATAACAGTGCAAATATCACATTATTCAGTCTAGCAATTGCCTAAGCTTTAGCGGAGACCCATCCATTCCGCAGCTCCCTTCCGGCTTTAAAAGCGTCATCCCGGCTTCCTCTTTAAATACCTAGGTCAAAGGTGAAAGAACTCGGAGGATAGGAGATTTCAGCTCCGACTCATGAATTAATTCGGGATACATGCATGCCTTGTGCTTATCCGACTCTTATTCTACTCATTTTACATAATCCTTCGCAAGTTTCTTCTAAAAAGACTTCTAAAAGGAGTTCAATCCTTTGTTTCTCCCTGGCATTATCATCACACGCAATGTCTAACCATTTTATCGCGGCCCTTAGAAATTAGAGATCTGATCCAACTCTCGCTAATCATACGAATACGTCATTATCTTGAAAAGTAAAATATCTACCTTCAAGACGGAGACAATTAACCATCCTTTTTTTTCCTTTCCTTCCAGAACGGGGGGCCTCCTCGTTATCAGTCTGAGGTCATATCCTGGATACCTGAGCAATACTTGAACCCAACACCATCATGAGTCGACTTGGAGCCTGGTTTCGGGGGGCCGCCCCACAATTGGGCTCGAACTCGGCACCGTCACAAGCAGACCTCCGGGCTCGTAGACTAGCTGCTTTAGAATCTGCAATTGCCAGTACTTCCCTGATTATGAACGATGATATCGACGGTGCTGAGAAGGGGTTGCGGGAAGGTGATTCGCCTTTTCATCTTCTTGGATTGGGCATCTGTACTTTCATGAGAAGTATCCTCGGATTCGAGAAAGAAATCATGCTTGAAGCGAGTAACCGTCTAACCGCCTGCGAAAATGCTGCTTGGAACGAGTTGAGGAAGGCCCAGAGAGAGGCTAAACCTGGGGAGGACCGGATCTATCCTCCAGGAAGCGAGTATGCATTGGTCATCGCTGATGCCCAACTCATGTCTGCTATTATAGCTGTCCTTCATGAGAGTTTAACCGAGGCTCTCAGGGGCTTCTATAAGTTACGGAAAGCGTTTATGGCACTTGATGAGATTATGCAAGCAGAAACAGCTTATCTGAAGAAAAAGGGCCTTCATTCGAGTCTATCATTATCTAACGGACAAGCTGCTACATCGTCAACTTCGACACCGAATGGGCGTCTTAATGGAACTGACGATACTGACACCGATCTCGAATTTGTAGATGCGGATGAGGCACACTCGGGAGGGCATACACCTTTGAACTATGCGGGTCATCTCGCCAAGAATTCTATTCCCCCTGAAGAACAATTAAGTCAATTGTCTTTAGACTCTAACTCCACCAAAAGACCAGCATCAAAAAGGACGAGCATGCCATTGAGCTCAGCATCAGGAAACCCCGATTCAGATATCTTCAAGGACCCTGTAGATATTTTCATCCATAGTGGTGTTAACATGTGTTTCGGATCCTTGTTACTTCTACTTTCCATGGTCCCACCAACCTTCTCACGCCTCCTCTCCATTATCGGTTTTAAAGGCGACCGAGAGCGTGGCATAAATATGCTCTGGCAGAGCTCTAAGTTTGATAACATCAACGGAGCTGTGGCGGGCCTCATGCTACTCTCTTACTATAACGGTCTTCTAAGCTTTGCCGACATCCTACCTTCCGAAGAGGATGTGGAGAAAGGCGCGTTTGGTGGATATCCAAAGGCTAGATGTAGTGCACTACTCGTTCAAATGCGATCACGGTACCCGGATAGCGGACTGTGGCGATTTGAAGAAGCCCGAGTCCTGGGTAACAGCCGGGACCTGCATGGTGCACTCAAGATCCTGAAGGAAAACCGAGAGTCAAAGATGCGCCAAGTCACGGCGCTCAACAATTTCGAGATGGCTCTAAGTTCCATGTTCATCCACGACTACGACGACATGCGCGATAACTTCCTTCGTTGCGTCGAACTCAACGATTGGAGCCCTTCGCTGTATTATTACATCGCTGGGTGTGCGGAGTTGGAGAATTACCGAAACGCGTTCCATAGCAAAGAACAGAATGAATCACAGATAAATGTTCACAAAAAGAAGGCAGACGAACTCCTCCGAAAAGCGCCTACCCTAGCGGGAAAGAAGCGCTTCCTAGCTAGGCCTCTACCGTTCGAGCAATTTGTCTCACGAAAACTACAGAAGTGGGAGGAGAGATCCAAGGCGCTGGGTGTCGACCTAGTCGATGCTGTGGGTGTCAGCCCCGCACAAGAGATGACATTCCTGTGGAATGGGACAAGGAAGATGCAAACAGCAGAACTCAAGATGTCTGAGAAGGCCCTATCTTGGGATCGGCTGACGGCTTCTGAGGAGGCACGCAAGAAGATCAAGGAGGAGATAGACGAACAAGCCTCAAGAGATGTGTGTCGCGCCGCGGTGGAGCGAGAGTTAGGCAATCTAGACTCCGCTCGTGAGCTGTTAGACAGTGTCCTAGCTATGGATAAGTGAGTACACCTCTTGAGTCACCATTATGAGACTATAACTAATATGTTGTGACAGGTTGGCATTCAGGGGCACCACCAAAGACGACTACGCGCTGCCCGCAGCTCACTATGAGATGGCGGCGCTCGCATGGATCGAAGTGCAGAAGCCTGCACTTCGGGGTCAAATCGACGAGGATGATGAAGAGGATTGGCTACATGAGAAGGTGGAAGAATGTCAGTCCTGGCTTGACAAGGTGGCTAAATGGGAGGCGTTTGTCCTAGACGCCCGCATCGGTATGCGTGTCCAGACTGGTATGGATACGATTACATGGTATAAAAAGGAACACGGGTGGACGACAGCCTGATCACTGTCTCATTGACGCATGGCGGATGGGTTTATGCAGCATCTAACGACACGATTTCTTGTGGCATATGGGGGTAACGGGTTCCTTACGCATAGACATGTCATATTTAGGCGCGAAATGGTTTCATGAGTGTGGGAAGTGGCAGGTGTTGATTGGGAATAGATATGGGTCGGCCAATGATATTTGCATTTTCTGAGACAGGCTTACATGGCCGGGTACTGGCATCGACATTTGGAGACTTTGTGACACCGTGAAGTGAGTCGTGATGTCGACTTACAGCTAATGGGTACTAGGTACATCTCAGATCTACAAACAGGAAAATGAGACACTGGTGGCTGCCGCTAGAGTGCTATCCATGGATGGCTTTGAGATTTTTTCACGTACCTACCTACCTATAGGTAGGTACTCGTGGATTGAGGTACCTGATTTTTCTATAAGGAGGTATATCGTCTTTCGCTTTCCAGGTCAGTCTCTCTCCATACCCAACAAATTCTCACCTAGCCTAACTTTGAGTTTACAACAGCAACTCTTTCCTTATGTCACTCTTTTATCACTTCACAGACCCGTCGCACATTCGCGCAAGGAGCATTAATTTACACCTTTCTGTCCTATTTCATCATCCACTATCCCTGGCGTTCGCGTGTCGGTAGCCCTAAACTGAGCGCCACCGCATTTCTAGAATGACTTGCTCAATCTGATTTCCTACCTACGCCATGACGTCCATGGACTCTCGAAACCGGTCACGGAGTCGAATATCGTGACCATGGGGCATCTCTTCTTATTACACACACATATATATACATATATATATCCTATTTTCATAACACTACGATAATATAACTCGATCATTCGATTAACACAAATGAGCTATCGACTAACGACCGCTCTGGATGCCTTTAAGACCTTGTAGTTAAATGAAGGTCACGGGCAACCGAAACTTCTTGATCATACCGCGGGTCTCTAGGCCGGTATCTTCATGAAGTGTATCGGAGCGGGATGCCCATGTGCTGTAATCAAAATCTCGTCCACCCGGACGAACCCTAGATCATCCAAATAATCAAGAACAATCCAAAATATCTCTACCGGAAACCAGCCCTATTGATGGCAACAATCTTCGCCGGCTCAGTCCGGTTCCCCGGCAGCACGCCGCTCGTCGACACGTACACCGTATTCCTATCAGCACTTGTCCTACCAAATGCAACCGCCGAGTCACCCCCAACAGTATCCAACGTAGCCCCACCGACAACAGTTTCGAACGCACCATCAGGACGGATGATATCAACCTTATTATCACCATTCGTCGCCGCCCACAACATCCCTTGCGCATCGAACGCAAAATCATCCACGAAATTCGAGTTCAGCGCCGCCACTACCTCAACAGTCGCATTAGCCACCGGATACCCCTTCTTATCAATCCTAGCACGATAAATCGTCGCCGTAGCCGAGTTGCCCCAATACACAAACCCAGCATGGACCTTCAACCCATTAATCCCAATCGGCAGCGCTCCACCAGCCGGCGCCGTCATCTCCGCGACCGCAAGCACGGACTCGTACTTCCCAGTCCCAGTATCGAGGCGCCACAAGGAGCCGGCGAAGCTATCTCCGATTAAAACGACAGAAGTATTCCCACACCTCGGCACCGTCGCAACGCCGTTCGCCAGCTTGGCCTCGGGGAAATCGATGACTTTCCGGGTCGTCACGTCGTTCCCTTTAAATGCGATCTCGTAGATGGCGAAGGTGCCCGGGACGGCGTTACCGGCGCCTGCGAACTCGGCGGCGATGACGACGAAGACGTCCGGTTTGGTCTCTGCGATGCCGACGAGCCCTGGCTTGCCGTCCTGGAACGTGTGTACGAGGCCGATTTGGGGGTTGGCTGAGTACGGCGCCTTTAGGGTCCAGACCTGGGCGCTGGGAGTGAGGGTGGTGAGGACGAGATCGCCGTTGGGGCGTACGGAGAGGTTCTCGAACCAAGTACCCGTCTCGTTGAATTGGAAGATGGTTTTGGCTGGAAGGGACTGGTTAGCAGCGCGGGGTGAGAGCAGGGGGGTTGCGCTGGTGAGGGAGAGGCTGCTGGCGAAGGCCAGGAGGGAGTTGGTGAACTTCATGGCGGATGTATGGTTCTGTCGTGAACGGGAAGGACTCCTTTCCTGGTGCCGGTAAACAGACCAGAAGAAGAAGCTGACATCTTATTCTTTTTATTTGCCGTCTGGCATGGCATCAATCCAATCATCGATGTGAGATATGACAACACATGGATAAGAAACTCCGTTGAATCCTCTCGTAATTACTATTCAGTGAACTGGTGAGATGAAGGCGATCCTTTGAGTCAGTCCGGGGGCTACAGCCGCTTCTCGAAGCGAATCCCGGCGTGGGAACCTGCAGGTACGATTGTGTGGTAAACAGGGGTTGTCAGCCCAACGGAGAGTTGAGTCATTCGACCATAGGTAGGTGCGTGTAAGATCTTAGATGGGTCCTGCGTATTCTTCGGTTCCGGCGAGTCGGTGGTAGGGTTTTGAAATAGACATTGAGGTTGACGGAGTACGGAGTTATGTAATCTAGCAAACGGTCCTCTATAGTGATGCCATCGTTAACGGCAATGGCGACCAAAGTTGTCACAAAGTTGATAAAGGAGCTCGAGAGTTATTGCCGATGACTAGTCTAGATAGAGCACGGTATTTCGAAAATTCCTTATTGAAACTGATTTACCTACTGTAAGGAGAACTAATGTGAAAAAAAAAAGCAAAACGCGAGTTTCTCGGGTGTCGAGGGCATCCCCAACCCTATTCGGTAAGAGTCAGCACTAAGAAAGAAAAGAAATTCACCATATTTCTCCTTCTATAAATCTTACGTATTTTATCGGTAGGAACGGAATCCTTCACGCACATGTGGCCTACCCTGTCGAGAGCTGAAGCAAGGATCGATTGACTAAACTCCATCCCAAAAGCTGTGCATACAGTGTATATGGAGGACCGAAGCAAGGGTTCTTATATGATGTGATTTCCTCTTCAATCTTTATGATTGCATTCTAAAGACCGAATGAAACTTGATTCGACGAAGATTGCCGACGATCATCCACCAAGCTTAGGAAAGCTCTCAATCCGTTCACTAACGAACCCTTCGATGTCATAGGCATTTCGTCGAACTGTCCCGGAAACTGATCCTATCGACGAAATGGCGTGTGCAGAGAACATCTTCTGTATGGGGGTGTAATAAGATCTGTATGTTGACAGGTAAAGAGAAGCTCGCTCATGTTATCGATTTTAAGTTCCTACCCGTCATATGCAGCTGTGAGTGATCCTCAATAATAGTAAAAGAAATCGAGTCTATAATGATTCTCGTGAGCACAAGCTATCGAAATGCGGTTCCATTTAGCAATGCCATCATCTACATCACAACTCCTCATTTTCTTCCCGTTCCACTTCATTCATAGCTTACTCCGTAATTGCTACACCAAATTCCTCAACTCCTGCCCAGCCAAAAACCTCCTCAAATTATACGCAATCAACGCCTCCGCATCCTGTGGCCTACCACCCGCCGCATGGGGACTCACAAGCACATTCGGCGTCGTCCACAACCTTGAACTAACCGGCAACGGCTCCGTCTTAAAAACATCCAACGCCGCACCCCCCAACTCCCCCTTCTCCAACGCATCCGCCAGCGCCTCTTCATCAATACTCGTGCCCCTCCCCACATTAACAACCCACGCATGTTTCGGCAGCAGCTTCAACCTCTCCGCATTAAGCACATCCTTCGTACTCTCGCTCCCCGGTAGAATCATAACCAGCGCATCCGTCGTCGGCAACAGCTCCGGCAGGCTCTCCTCGCCATAAACCTGAACCCCCTCTCTAACCCCCGCACTTCTAGCCACGCCTTTAACAGTAGCTCCCCACGCAGTTAAATGCGGAGCCAGCGTCTTCGCGATATTGCCGTACCCCCAAATCAGCACGTTCGCGTCGCGGAGCGTGGTGAACCGGTCCTTGGGACGATCGGGCTGCGCGCCGCCGAGATGCTGCGGCCACGTCTTCTTCAGTTGGAACTCGCGCATCTCGTCGAACCTTCTCGCCGCTGTAAGCAATAACCCAAGCGCGTGTTCCGCAACAGTTTTGTCGTGGAGACCCGAGCCCGTAGTGATTCTAACCGAGGCGGGGAAGCCAGCGGCTAGGACATCATTGGGGCCCGCGGCGAGGGATTGGATCCATTTGAGGTTTGTAAGCTTCTTCGCTGCGTCTTTGAGGTTGTCGGCGCTGTTGGTCCAGGTTACCAGGATATCTGCGTCGGTGGCCGAGTCCGGGATCGGGGCCTTGACGTCGTACGGGACGAGGTCGGTGCTAAAGCCCTCGAGGCTCTGGATGTCGAGTTTGAGGGAGGTGGGGTAGAGGAGCTTCATAGCAGCGGCGGTGGTATTGGTGTTTGCAAGGGAAGAGTACAATAGACGTCTAGATGGGGATGTGAGTTTAGGAGCGAGTTTGGAGAAGAGCATTGGGGGGAGATACATATAAAGAAAAGAGTAGAAGATTATTGGTTTGGAGAAAATTCGGGGTATTATACGATTGCGTGCCTAGTAGGTACCTAGGTAACACAAAGTTAGATTCAGCACGTACTTCAGGTAGCACCTACCTGCAATGCAGTATTGTTGTATAACGCGGGGGCGGAGCGGTAGCGGTATGCGGGGTCCGGTAAGAGCCTATATCGGGGATCTATCGTCATCTTGCCGGGCTATTGCGAACCGAGTAGCTTCCTCTAGCTCCTGTGGTATCCACAGCTTCGGGTTCAACCTAGGTAAGTAATGGGAAGGTACGTCATATAATTTGCAAGGTTTGTCATTGGATGGTGTCGACGACATATGTAAGTTGGTACAGAATGCAGTATACATACAATAACGCTAACAAATCATCAAACTGTCCAAATATACATATAGTAGTAGACAGTCATGTTTCATTCATCTAGTTAGTTGGTACAGCGATTTAATCTAGTGAACACTTAACCCACGACGGGGTAATTATTTAGACATCATAGAATCTTTGGAAGTTAAGGAAAAGGGGACGGGGTATATCATCAGAAAAGCAAACCTCACCTTACATACCCAGCATATGCTCAATCGGAAGTCGTATTAGACTTGACTAAAGACTTAATACGAAACACAATCCAGCAAAGTCATATGAATGCCCTCGATTGTATTCACGATCTCCAGTCCCCAGCTGAACACCGCAAATGACTCACTAAGCACATGCCCTAATATCAATTTCCCCATCATTACCGCCCCCATGCCATGCCTCGTTGCCGGAGAAAACCATCGTAGGCCATAATCAATTTCTTGATGCAACCCATATCGGCTAGACGCCGACCGACCACAAGCTATTCCCGTCGGTGCTTGTGGGCGAGAAAAAAGACGAGCTCTGTATTTCAAGAGCAAGAAGACGTGAAATAGAAATCAAAGAAACATGTACCGGCCAGTGGAAATCACCCCGACGGCGAGTACGGTCTGCTTCCATTTGCAATTCCACAATCCGAGTTTTTGTTTTTTACCCCATCGTCAAATGCGAATGAGGTTTATGCAAGTGAGCGATCTGAGAAAGGCGATTGTAGACGATAACGAAAGATGGAGGTTTCGAATGACTTGCAGATCTTATAAGCCGATCTCTGTTGGGTCAACGAATTCCATGTCCTTCTAGCAGGTTGAATCGTCCAAGCTTTCTAGCCCAATGCCACTCAAGCCGTCTTCGCAAGGGCTTTCTCCGCCTGCCACTGAGCGCACTTTCGGGCACGTCGGTCTCCGGACCCCTAGTTCACGGGGAGTCTATCCATGCGTCCGGTGCCCTTCGGCGCAAGCCAATCTTTCTCGACCAGTTCTTCACGGGATGGATACATGTGACGATACGCAGTTCTAATGGTGCCGTCACTAACGCCAGCCACATGCGCGATGTCTCTAGATGTCTTCGGATCACCCATGAGATGGGACGCCATGTAGATAGAGGCGGCCGCAATTGATAGCGGAGATCGACCCGCAAGGTCCTTTAGAGACGAACTCTTCTCCGCCAGGGTCTTGGAGATCTTCTCCATAAGGTGAGGATTCTTAAAGAGGAGGTTGTTGCAGTATCGAGCACATAGCTCAGCCGCGCCGGTCGTACCGGTGGCTTCCCAGTTCTCGACCATGAGGAACGACCCGCTCGTGTTCGCTTCGCGGTTGCTCTGCAGGAATTTCTCAAGCGCCTTAAACGTGCGGCCGATCTCCTTCTTCGAGACTTTGGTCAATGAATAGATTTCCCTAAAAGTTCTCGGAGCTTTGGACTGGCGGCATGCGACGAAGATACACCCAGCGATGACAGCCTCTTGTGGCTTGCCTTTGAACAATTTGTTATCCTCGGTCAGTTTGAAGATATGCTTGGCAGAATCTTGAGTAGTCTTTGGAATGCTAATAGCTTCACAAAGATTGCTTATCTCACGGTACGCGGCTAAGAGGGTTTTCGTGGCCTTGTCGTTGACGGCTCGGTTCTGGGCGCGATGCAGCTCGCGCGCGCGCATGCCCTCGCCGAAAGCGATACCGGTCTCAAGTTGGGAGCCGTTTAGGAGAGGATTAAGAGCGTCACCGACACGAGATGGATCGTCATTGCCTTGATCGTCATTGGCAAAAGTACGCCATTCACTTCGCGTATCGATGATACGATCGCCAAGAACCAGGCCGCAGGAGCCACACACCATATCGCCCGACGAAAACTCTTCGACAAGATTGGGAGGGTCTTCTTTACAGTCGGGACATTTTAATCGCTTGTTGAGATTCTCCTTGTACTCTTCTTCATCGGGGGCACCATCCTGGGCGCCATTTGAAGCACCGTTCGAAGCGCCGTTCTGAGCGCCGTTCTGGGTAGCAGGAGCTGGTCCATAACCCAAAGCAGCGAAGTCGATTTCCGGGCGGGGCGCCGCGGTCGCCATCATGGCAGGATTACAATATGTCGGTTGCGATGGCGGTGGTGACGTGGGATGAGAGCGCGGTTGATGATAAAAGTTGTTGTAGAAGGGAAAAAAGTAATACGACGGTGTGGAAAGAAGGCGCAAACATTAGTTGCGAGGAAGATGCCTGTGGAATGTCAGAGTGGGTCTCAGAAAAAGGTAAAATTATTATTAAGCAAAAGCAATTGGTCAAACATTGAAAGTCGGGTACATAGGTACATAAGTACTTCGTACTAGTTAAGTCGGTACGTACCTGCGTACTTGAGCTGGCTAGCGCGGTACCTAGGTACTTCGGAATTGCTAGGTCTCGAAATGTGGTTTGTCGAATCGTGATGATGAGGAAGATGAAGATTACTAAATAAATGAAATCAGAAAACGTTCTGTGTTCAAGGAATTCTTCAGATGAAATATTATAATTACTTCTCAGATATGTGGTGGTAATAAAGAGAAAACAGTCTGTTTTATGAATAGAAAGGAAAGAAAAGAGTAATCTACCAGCAGGTAAATCCTCTTTGTGGTTGTTCGTTCACCTTTTTGACCGGTTTAGGTGAACACAGCACACCGCAGTAATTGTGTGTGTACAAGGTTTGTGTTGAACAAGGCTGGACTTTGTTATTGTTATATAGTTTTGTGCCAAACTCTACGAAGTAGGTAGAAATTTGTTAGGAAACATCTCCAGGGCTAGCAAATGAGTGTAGCTATCATGGCACATGGCTGTATGGTGAGATGGATTGTGATTGGTCTGTGCGCCGAAAAGCAGCAAAATCATTCAAATTCCCACCTCAACAGAGTACAGTACAGATATCACTTAAAGCTTTAATCATTATCATAGATCCTATAACTAATTGTACGGTAGCCTTGTTGCAATCCTCCAACGCCGATGCGATGCTCCCTGTGGTATCAATTAAATGAAATCCCTAGTCCTTGCAGTGTTATCTATACCCGGATAATTCGAAAATAATGAGAAGTAGTGTGACTATTCGAAATTCGAAATAAGAACTCGTATTCCAGTTATGAAGGAATGATTAATCGTGGTGGTTGCGGCCCTCGATTCGGCGACGGTCCTCTTGACGGCTGTGGAAACGCCAACTGAGGTTGTGGTAGAAGCGCCGGATGGATTCCCATCTCTGTATTATGTACCCCAGGTGTTACTCCCGATCCTTGAGTCCCTGCTTCCAATTCCTTCCAGTTCTCCCTCGGCGGCATCATCGGCGCCATGGGTTGATGTTCCTCTTGCGATTGCCGGCCAAACTCGTCCATCTGATAATCCGATATCCCCGAATATCTTAAGCTGTTCCCACCCCACGAAGATGTCCGACTGGCTAGTGACTTTCGTATCATCGCAGCCCGTTCTATTTCCTCCGCCGCCTGGCGATCTGTCTCGCTCATATTCCGTCTATGGCGATCTTTCCGACCGAATGGGTCTTGATAGACATGATGTACGGTGCGTCGTCGTTTTCTCGTGAAGTGGATTAACAGGAAGACAAATAGCGATGTTAAGATGAGAGCTCCAACGACGATGACGATTATTAACCACGGTTCCATTGTGGTTCCGGTAGTGGCAGCCTCCCTTGATTCTGGTGGAGAATCTAGTTGTGCATCGAACGCATCATTTGCCGTACGGGGATATAAAGCCGGCGACATGTTAGTTTCGTCATACACTGCAGGTGATATTCCGAAGTCGAACGAAGCGGTGACGGTAGAAGGTGGCCCCAAATATCTACCGCAACTCCATGACAAGGCTAGAAAAAGAAATCAGATGTGTATGGTGTGAACGAAGTGGGAAGATGACATCTTTTAAGTCTTGATCTTCCCCCCGCGTTCCCAGCGACAGCCATAGCCTGGCATCCAACGTATCACTTGGGAATACGAGAAGATACCGATTGGAATGACCGAGACAAGATTCTATTATTGGACCAATCAAATCTGACCCGTCACCTATATGGGGTTACATGCTACATACGACATGCCGCCCACCTATACGGGACCATGACGGGGTTATCAGAATCCCTGCAATACAAATCGGGAGACATGGGAGAGAGGCGCTGCAAATGGCAGACCCAACTATTGTCATCCATGCGTAATGATGTACACCTTAGGTGAAGACAAAAAAAGGCCAACATACCAGTGTTGCCTCTCTGCCCAGACAGATGTTAGTTCAAAAATTCGCATACTCCCCTCAACACGTACGAGGTATATGCAGGGAATATGCTGTTTGAAGGCGTATTCAGCGCACTTCGCTTGTGCTAAGCGCTGGTCCACCTATCGCAAGGCCCTAAACGTAGTATCTGGCAAAATTCCGTCGCAAGCACTCGAGGCTGAGCCCCCTTGGAAAACGCACACATCGTGGACCTTTTCGAGGCTACGTCAACCGAGCCTACCGAAATTGAAATGCCATGAAATGCCAATAATTAATCTGTATCTTATCTAAGGCGTATCAAAGAACGCCTCGAGATTGGCGAGAAGGTTTCTGCTTTATCTTGTGTGCTTACCGGTCTGCCAGTGCAACCCATCGACTCGTATGCCTCAAGCTGATACACCTGTGTTTAAGTTTTACCACTCGCGCGGCGCAGATCATTATGATGAATGCTGTGATACGGTGATTCTTGTCAGGCTGTAAAGTTGACAAGTTGACAAATCGACAACCAATCTCGGAACTTTGTTGTTGGTAGGACGCTTTCCCGCAAGGGGTAAAGCACATCATGCGTATCTATTTCAGGCTTGATTTGGCGACGGGTACGCTAACAGCTTTGGTTTGTTTTCTGTTTTCTTCCCTAACTCAAATTAGCTATTTTGTGCCCGCAATCATTGCACTGCCCACCGTTCCTTTCCGTTCGCAAGGATATTTGAGTCTCAGCTGCTCATATGTGCCGGGTTATTTTATGATAGCTCCAATTGAAAAAAAATAAACCAACAATAACGATCGACGAATCCTTTTGATAAGAACTAGTCTGGCGTTTATGATGAAAAGAATATCTTGTCAGCTTACTACCGCGGCGCCGCCAACTAGAACCGCAATGGGAAATACATTCTTTGCCCATCGCGGCAAGGGATGCGGATATGAATTCAGGAACCATTTTCTTCCCACTAAGAATAGCTTATTAATGGAGATTGTGGGGTAAACGTTCTGGGACTCCAACTGATCGGGGATAGCGGCCGCTTCTCGCTATTGAGAACTCCACCTCCGATGTTCAGACCGCGGCATTCGTTTGAATGATCCTCCGTGCCTGATGAGGACGTCCGATGAGAAACCTTCCATGGCGTTGCATACGTAAACGCCAATTCTTTCATTGAACATCGTCCTGTCTTAGCTTCGCTTTGGCCCACGACCTTGGAGGCGTCAGCTTGTAAATTCTAAGTTACTACACTACACGAAGATCTCGGGTACCCGCCGATATAGCCATTCTTCTATGTCTCACACATCAATATCACCAATAAATCGTCATGTTCAGTCGCACTATAGCTCGCGCCAGTCGTGGCACGACGCTCCTTAGGAGTTGTCAGCAAGGCAGCTTAGTACGCCGCTATTCTGTCGTGAAAGATGAAAGACCGTCGTCACTGCCTTTGGCAGGTTACCGCGTGTTGGACATGACTAGGGTTTTAGCTGGCGTATGTAGCGATGATCCTTCCAGCCTCAGCTATGTGCGCACTCGCTTACTTTGACTTTGCCGTAGCCGTATTGTACACAGATCCTTGGCGACCTTGGGTATAAACGATACATCATTTTTTATGACGCAAAGATTACCTTGAGCTAATACCGTATCGAATACAAGCGCAGAAGTAATCAAAATCGAGCACCCGACGCGCGGGGATGATACGCGAGCTTGGGGGCCGCCATATGCAGCCTACCGAGACGGATCTCACCTCGAAGGTCCAGGTGAATCTGCCTACTTCTTAGGTGTAAGTCGCCCGTCGCACAGCCGCAGATGCTGTGATGCATCATTAATCCTAATTTCTATTTAGGTAAATCGCAATAAGAAGTCGGTCGGCCTATCTTTTCAACATGCCGAGGGTGTGGAGATCCTGCACAAGCTTGCAGCGAAATGCGATATCCTGGTTGAGAATTACCTGCCAGGCACACTGAAAAAGTACGGCATGGACTTCGAAACGTTACATAAAATCAACCCTAGCTTGATTTATGCCTCGATCACGGGGTACGGTCAAACGGGGCCGTACTCTCAGCGAGCCGGATACGACGTCATGGTGGAAGCGGAGTTTGGGCTGATGCATATTACCGGTAATCGAGACGGACCTCCGGTGAAAGTCGGCGTCGCTGTCACGGATTTAACCACCGGCCTTTACACCAGTAATAGTATCATGGCAGCCCTTCTGTCTCGCGCCAAAACAGGTCGTGGCCAGCATATCGATGTCGCCCTAAGCGATTGCCAAACCGCAACGCTTGCCAATATCGCAAGTAGTTGTCTTATCAGTGGGAAGAAAGACTCGGGTAGATGGGGCACAGCTCATCGTAAGCATAGAAAAAATATTTATTACTGTGGTTGACTCGCTAATGATATCGCAGCATCGATTGTGCCATACAAATCGTTTAAGACGAAAGATGGAGATGTGCTCTTCGGTGGCGGAAACGACAGATTATTCGGGATCCTGTGCGACGGTCTAGGGCGACCAGAGTGGAAGACGGATCCGAAATATAGCGTCAACTCGCAACGGGTAGCCAACCGGGTTGAGCTTGAAGACGAGATCGAAAAAATTAGTACCCAGAAGACGACACAGGAGTGGCTAAAAGTCTTCGAAGGAAAGGGCATGCCATACGCTGCTGTCAACGATGTCCAGGGCGCACTAAATCACGAGCATACCAAGGCTCGGAATATGGTGGTTGAGGTAGAACATGGCCAATGTGGCTCGATCAAGTTGGTCAACACACCTGTTAAATACAGCGAGAGTAACCCTAGTGTCCGAATTGCACCTCCAACACTAGGCCAACATACGGATGAAATCCTATCAGAGATTCTTGGGTTGGACGCTGGTGAGGTAACTGCACTGAAGGAGAAAGGAGCTGTAAGGTAAAATCTAATTGAATCATGACTAAAAGAATATATAATTCAAGCAGACCAGTTTCATGTTTTTCTCGTCCGTCTTTGTCGTCTGATCTGATTCTAGTCACAAAAAGTAACATTTGGTGATGGGGGAGAAAGTGGTTTGAAATAGGTTGAGGGGGATTGGTGGAACTCGAGGATAGCTATGGCATATCACTATATCGAAGGTGGGTATCTTATCCATTTCTTAACCTTAAAATATTCAACAACACAAAAGAAGGTCTAAACTTAGTTAAGATTTGAAACACTGTCAAGTCCAAATAAGTTGATAGCTTGGGCAGGAGCCTCCAAGAAATCACACCATCACGTGAATATCACGTGCAACGGCCTCCACCTATGAATTTCAACCTTCCATATTCAATTCAATAACTTTTACATCTTCTAGTAAGACGATCAAGAGATTGAATACAAGTCTACGAGCAGACGTTTTTCCCGGTGCGCGGATACTTAAATATTGTCACCTTTTTATGGTAGGTCATCATCGTCAATTCCGTCGTCGCAGCCACCACTAACACAATCCCGCAGCACCCAAATAAAGTGGTGTGATCATCCTTTTCAATTGCCACTCTTTAATCGTCATGTCGACGGAGGAGAAAACCATGGATTCCACCATCCAGGAGGAAAAGGGCAATACGCCTGCAACACCAGTCGAAGCTGCAGCGCCTTCGCAACCCGTACAAATTTCAGCCCCCAAAGCATCAAGCCCAGCGCCAAGTACAGCTAGCTCCACTGGTCGCCCTCCGTACATCCCGCAATTCTCGGCAGCGACGCAGATGATCTTGAAGCGGATAAATTCCAAGCCAGGAAGTCTGTCGTCGGCCCTCTCATCCGCATCATCCACCGTGACCAAGACGAGCATTGAAAAGTCGACGTACGAGGACGCTAAGAGACGCCTCGTCATGAACATGAACACATCACTAACCATGTCAATGCCCATGCCCATGCCCAAACAGTCATCCTCGTATTCGAGCAAACAGAAATTCTCAACCGCAACCACCATGCGCATGCCCATGAACGACGCCTTCCAGCTGCGCACGCCTGCTCCGGCCAAGACCCCGACGCAGGCCACAGCCAAGTCGGCACCGTCAGCACCAGCATCATCGACTCCGGCGCAAAAGCCGCTGCCCGCGAAACTTAAGAGCAAAGCGCAGCGCGGTACAAAACGCAAGCGCGGCAAGGACGACAACGACGAAGACGGGACCTCAAGCCTAAGCGAGCTCTCCTCAAGCGAAGGCTCAGGTCCCACCCCCACCGCCTCCGCGTCCGCACGGGAAGCGCAATCCGTCCTCACCATGACAAAATCCGGACGCCAAGTACAGAAACCCTCGCAATACAACCCATCCGCGCAATCCGCACGCGACGCGGCGCAGAAGCGCAAAGCATACGGCAAACAGCGGACGTTTGAGCAGGCGTTATGCAAGGTATGCACGCGCGGACTGAGCCTAGCGGCGAATCAGGTGGTTTTCTGCGACGGGTGTAATTGCTGCTGGCACCAGATGTGCCACGACCCGTATATCGACGACGACTTCGTTAGCAACGAGGCGCGCTCGTGGTTCTGCCGCGGGTGCGTGGCGAAGCGGGAGAGACACCTTGCGCGCAAGAAGAGTTTAGATGGGTTTAAGGGGGTTGGATGGGCGGGAAAGAGTGGAGAGCAGGTATGTTTGATTTTATTTATTTTCATTTATTGATGAGATGGCAGGGTGTAGATGGTACTTAGGGGGAAGTTCTAACAGCTACATAGAAGCGATCGTATCTCTCCGGCGTCCCCCACGCCCAGCTCGTCAACATCATCATGTACAGCACGGAACTACACCCCGACCTCCCGATCTTCCCAGCCAACGAACCTAAGCGTGGCGGCACCCAAGCGGGCCGCCCGTCTTCGTACGATAGCGCGCGCGTGAAGACGGACTCGAACATCAACGTCGGTCCCACCCACTACTCCAGCAAGGTATCGACGCCAGACTCGCACTCCGTAACCGTAAAGAGCAGCACTACGAAAGGAAGCACGGCCGAGAGCCAAGCCCAGGCGACCAGAGAATCATCGACCGAGTCCGTACCCGCAGCCTGGCCTAAAGTCGGGCAAGGATGTCTGGTGGGGTTAGAGATGGATGAGGATGATCTAAAGGACGATAACGACTACGAGGCCTTTAGCGTCACGTCGTACGATGCGAAGGGCAAGAAGATCATGGAGAATGGGATGGCTGTATGAAGTCATCTATGATGGCGCGTTGCTGTAATATAGGCGAGCATTGAAGCCCGCGATTCGGAATGACGAATTCAAGAAGGATCGCAAAATACCCTAGTTGTCGAAGGGTGCAAGGCTATTGTAAGTTCGTGGAATGGAGTGTGTATATTGTACAGAGGCTGTCAATAACGATCAATTACTGTGTGTAACCATGGTCACTTAACATGTTTAATTGCTAATGCTAGCCTAGATTAACACTGGCATTAATATAATTTGAGTGGACAATACCTCCATAGTCAAGACCCTATTGGGATTTTCTTCCCTGTCCATAGGCAAGTTCTCAAGTAATGTACATGCATTGGCAGTCAAGCCGACCATTTTCCTGTATTTGTTGACTCTTTGTTGCGTACTGGGCATACATAAGACTGCAAGCCTGGGGTGTTATTTCACACATTACAAATAGCCACAAGCCAACTTAGTCCCCGCAACATTCGCTTTGCCATACATTCGTTATAATCGTTCTCGAGATCTACCAGACGCAAGAAACGTGCATTGCATCAATTAGTATAGACAAAATGATGGTTGTACAAATGGACCATGTCTCCCGAAAGCTCCTCACATAGGACAAGCTACTACTACTCAATTTCAACAGAGTAGGCATCCGCTATTCGACACAGCTCCTCGTCCTCGATAGCACCAATATCCGGATTCCGGAGCAAGGGCGGTATATCCTTGCCTCTCAAGATATGGACCATGATCTTGGATATTGCACGTAATGGTCTAGAAGATAAGAATTGTTTCGTAAAAGCCGATCTAATATCGCAGAAACAGAAGAATTGTCAAACTCTTTCCACTCCATCTAGTGCCAAGACGAAAAACTTTGCCAAGAGCAGAGACGCCTAGAAGAATCGTCCATGCTGCCTCCGAAAGGTATATAATATGAAAGATGAAATCGGTGAGAAATTTGCACAGTAAAATGACTCACAGCTTCGTAAGATCGATTGCGCAACAATAACCTTGGAAGCTCAAATGGGTTCCGATCAGCACTGGGGTGCACTATCCGATGTGTAAGGTTCCTAGCCAGCTTAAAGATCTGTTTGCAAGCCACGCCGTTACATTTAGAGTGGGGGTGGCTGGAAAAAATGACGGAGATGAGAAAGTTCAGAAAGAAAGAAAACCAGATTGGACTCAGGCCAGATATTCAATGTTATCTCCAAGTTCCTTAGATACCTAATAAGTATTAGGTAGATGGTGAATATGAATTCAAATCGTTAACAAAATTAATAGATAAGTGCTACTAAATACACGAATGGAAATGGTGAAATTTCACAAAAAGAAGAACGACCACCACGGGACTCGAACCCGCAATCTTCACCATGTTCCAGGGAATTAACCGGAAAGTGACGCGATACCATTTCGCCAGGCAGCCCAACTAACAATTGGGAGGTGGGGTTGTTGTGTTGTTAACTCTGACGAAAACTTAGACTATATACCATCAGTGTTTTGTTCACCCCCTAGCCCCTTTTTGGGGGGGTTTCCTGCATGACACTATCACCACAACCTGTAACTTCGAATAATCCATGATACAGCAATAGGTACCTCACATATATCAAATGAGCATATAGCATAATATGTCGTCATTATCGCTTTATATTTTTTTGAGTACCCTTCGTTTTCTGTATTGCATGCGTAATGGATATGGTCAGTTTGTGATATCCTACGTTAGAAATTACCTTTCTACTAGGTACCTAAGTAGTAGTCTTGGAGACCCTAATGCTTAATTGAAATTTACAGTGAAGTTTACATGGAGCTTACTGTTTACCCAGTCTTGTCTTTTTCACATTCGCATCAAAGTACCATTAATTGCAGTTAACAGAATGTAGAGTTTACCACGTTTGCTCTGGTTTATATAGCCTTCATAGGTTGATAGTTGCTCTTTTGGGAATTATTGGATAGATCTACCTAGTCTTCTTCTTTTGAAGAGCTACTTTCTCTTTTCTAGAGGCTAGTTTTGCCATATGTAGTAGCATTAGACGTGTACATAAATATCTGATAAAGAACGCCATGAGATTTACTAAGTATACTGAGTTGAGATGCCGTGAATGTCTAATTTCCTAGGCACCTAGGTAGTTGGATGTTTGATTTACCATGATCTTAGGGTTCCAGTCAATACTTCTAATAAATAAACCCATCATTAATAGCACATTCGATGAATTTCTAAGTAGTCATCTTTTCTATTCCTCCCAATTGGGCACCGTCAGTTACACATATCCGTACTATTAAGGTAGGTACCTGGGTAATAAATTAAAGAACCCAATAACGGTCGAGTCATTTGATAGAAGACGGAGTTTCGAACTATTCCCACGTCTGCCACCCGAGCTACGTCTCATGATCTGGAGAGCAGCCCTAGATTTTGAGTATGATATACTGTAGCTACCTACATTCATATTCACCAATTCAGAAAAGTTTTATTTGTGCAACGAGACAACGCATCACGCATCATCCGGGCCTGCCATGAGAGTAGATCTCTAGGTAACCAATGCATTCTACTTGACCATCCTCGCCGTCCACTCATTAAACTTTTGGAATGAATTTAATAGCTCTTCGAGGGGTTATAATATAGGTACGTATCAACCTAGAGTGTGCCACGCTACCTAATTTATGACGACTATTCAATCTACACCAGTCCTAGCTGTTGGACTCGGAGATGTGACTTAGGTACCCGAAGAAGATAACAAGCTACTCCATAATGACACAGATTCGTGTTTTGGCACGATCAGATGGTGCGAATAAGAAGGCCCCGAAAAAGGAAAAGGTATCAGCATATGTAGGATGAGTTTATAACCGCAGGTGATAAACGAAACTTACCTTCGATACAGCGACCAACAGAAGAAATCTATTGAGGGGAGTACACTTTTAAGGTCCGGTACTGCATTTACCAGCAAACCTCACATAAATAGCAGAATCAAATAAACATTTAATCAACCACTTTCTCATTTTATGTGCCTATTTGAAAAAGTCCCCTTTCGAGAACCACACCTAGCTACGCCCCCGCACATGTAACACAGCGCAAACCCGCTGTCTATTCGCCTTTTTCTTTTTGATTCTTTCCTCTCCAGCCCATGCCCAGCGCGGGATTATGCAAGCCTGACATACTCACACCTCCCCTGTCCTGCCGGGAATATGATGCAATGCATTGTCTGTCGCCCTGATCCTCCTCATGCTTTCGTGAAAGGGGTCCGATGATAGATGAAATAATGGAAAGATGACGAGGGATGATAAATGCCGAATCGTTTCATAATACGGCGTGCCCCCTGTTGAGGATCTATCACGCAAATGCGGTAACCTCCGGCCACTTCTCATGGGCTGCCTTCTTAAAAGCTTCAGCCTCATTACTGCGCCATTGCTCCAAGAGAGCCAGAGCTTCTGTTGCCTGGTCATACTGGATATCCTTCAGGTTGAGGACTCCCGCGAGATCCTTCTCGTTCTTTGTCTTGTCTTCTCCTAGCAACCTCTCTATCTTGAAATGGGAGATAACGTGTTCAGCGCTGTCCTTATGCTTTTCATGGAAATCGGCATTGAACTTCTTGAGGTCTGCCGAGGCGTCTATGGCGGTGAATCCAGACTTCAATACTTCAACAACCTTGGGAGGTAGAGATCCGAGCTTCTCGTTGAGAATTTGACGGAATCGGACAACCTGTTCGTGGACTGCGGGATGATCTGGATCTATTACCAATGCGGCATTCAGGCATCGAAGGGCGAGGAGGTATTTTTCTAACGATGTTAGCATGTGAACTCACACAAATCACGATCTCTGACATTACCTCTTCGAATGAAAACCTCGAAACCGGCAATTTGCCCATCGATGTACTTAGGACTGTATTGAAGAATAGGGGCGAGGAATTTTGTCGCTTCGGCCAAGGGCTCGGTTGTCGAAACGAGTCGGAATCCATGAGGGTCATCATCCCTCTTGATAGGCTCAGCGGAGGCTTTTGATTTGTTAGGGTCCTGCTTGGCGGCTCTCTCGACTGCTTCTCGCTCGGCTTTTTGCGCCTCCTTCTTGGCTTTCTTGGCAGCTTTCTTCCTTTCCGCGGCGTCGTCTCCGTTGGCGCCCGCAGATCCACCTACGCCATTGATCGCCTGAGTGCTATCATACATACTCACGTATATCGCAATGGCGCCGAGGGCGGCACGGGTGTAGAATGGATGCTCACGAATATGGTCCTCCCATCGAATCATATCCACGTATGCACGGATTTGGCCTTTTCGCAATGAAAAGCTGTGGAAGTCAAATTGATCCTCTTGCCATACCTCAAAGATATTGTAGACGGAATGAAATCGCTTGAGGGCCAGCCCGATGTTTCTGTTGCGCACCCATGCTTCCCCGTCTTCTGTCAGGTACCACACACTCTGCATTTCCAGTAGATCGTTCAGAGGACCACCAGTTGTATCATTCCTCGTGAAAAGACCCATCGTCTTCAAAGCAGCCTCACTCTCGTTGTTTCGAAGTTGGTATTTCGCCGCCTTGGTGTTGATGTATCGATCCTTGAGATCAAGTTGACGTGCCTGGTCCATAGTCTCCGAAGCTTTTTGGCTGTTGCCGTAGTGTTTCCATATCCTGGCCTTGGTCATATGGAATTCGACATTGTCAGGTGATAATTCGATCCCCTTATTAACGAATTCCATCGCCTTCGCGAGATCACGACTTAGATGGTAATTGTAATGCTGCGCAAGGTAGTACAATGCTGCTGGCTCCCCCTTTAATGCATCTCCATTCGCGGTTATATTCTCGCCGGAAGAAGTACGTTTTGATTCGAGATACTCGTGGGCTAAGGACCCGAGAGTATCTCGTTTGGATGAATCAGTATAGAGATGCTTAAGATTTGCAAAGGTTGAAGGAACCCCCTTATCTAACATCAGTGTTAAGTAGCTTTGGGCTGCTTCTCGGAAATCGTCACCTAAAAACCTATAAGCGCTTCGCAGGCTAAGAAAGACAGATTCTACGACACTCACCGACGAGGAAGTCTAGGGGTAATCGTTTAGCAGCGTCGGAACGAGGGTTCTTTTCCGCGTATTCATCGTATATAGCCCTTTTAGCTGCATAGTCGCTAGAATCAATGCCTAAAACATTCACAAGGCGGGTGTAGTAGTCGGGATGTTCCGGATTACGATCCAGTAGGGCACGATAGGCGTCTGCTGCCTCTTCCTTTCTGTCTAGTTTCGACAGATACTCGGCACGGAGTTCCATGACGGCTAAGCGGTCAAGATTATACTTTGCAACGGACTCTAGGTGATCCAGGGCTTTCTGGTAGTCCTGCATCTCGGCAATTATAGAATTCTTGTACATAACAGCCTCCGAGTTCTCGTAATCGGTCTTGGACGGTGGTACCTTCAAGGACTCTTCGTAGGTAGTCAGGACCTTTTCGGCCTGGGAAAGATTACCAGCTAGGTGCTGCGCAACTGCAAGCGCAGTCCAGTTCTGCCTTAACTGGGGCCTGGCCTGAAGCATAGAGGTTCTGCTATGTATGTAGCCTTGATAGTCGCGCATTTGAACTTGGAGGAAGGCAAGGTCTCTCTGGATCTGATGGGATTCGGGTTCCAGTTTCAGGGCGAACTTGTAGGCCTTGATAGCCTCCTCGAAGTTTTTCTGGTGTCGGTATAACAATCCATAAACATGCCAACATATGTGAGATTTCATGTCGGCTGTTAAGGCCTCCTTTCCTAACGCGAATGCTTCCTCCGTCTTGCCCTGTTGGTTGATGATCAATGCTTTCATGGCCATCGTATCACCGTGCTTAGGGTTCTTCTTAAGGATCTGCTCGGCCGCCTTCAAGCCCCTCTTGTACTGTTTGTCTTCATAGTTGCGGATGACCTGCCGAAAGAGAGAGTTCTCTTTCGAGCTGAGTGGTTGTGGCATGGTCGATATTTATGAGTGACTCCCCCACCAAAGCCTCACATGAAGCGGCACCGGTAGTCTCGTGGATGGTATTCTTTGGGCGTGGAATGTTCTGGTTTCAGGGTTACTATGGAACTTGGTCTCGTTAGTGAGCTAATTCAAGATATTTAACTACGATATAGCTGGTAAGATTAGGTATACATGGTAACGTTATGCTAACCTCAAAATGGTACCTTCACGCGAAGTTCAATAATTGAACTATTGGAGGTATCTGGAGATATGCAGCCAACTTCAAATAACGACGGCGTGGAATTTGGTTGTGTATTTGTTTTTTTGTGACAGGTTGTAGGCGGAATAAGTTGGAGCTCGGAGCTTTGCGATTGCCTACGGAATACTTTTAGCGGTGGTAAAGTGGGATGTCATTCGGGTACGAAATACGACAAGTAAAAAAAATACATACTAGATAGAGCTTTAATTCTACCGATAATTGACCGATCAATAAATGCAACTAAAGAATCCTTACCTAGGTCACTTATTTTTATATGCGGTTTACTCACCTATCGACTAGTGAATATCCTAATGTGGGGTATTTGGGTACTTAGGGAGCATATGATACGTGGAATCTAGATATATGGTGCCGTCACTAGCTGGATAAATAAAGGATGGATTGCAGCTTATATGGTTTGGTATATTACATTGTAGTGGTGAGGGTACCGGTGTGGCCAATATGAGGACACGGAGTAGGAAGATACTAAAGTACTTACCCACTCCACGATATGTGAAGCCACCGATATATATAGAATTCGCTTAGAACACTTTTCCCGGTCTATGTTATTTACCACGACGTTCCCTTTCTGTCCTCCAGCGATTAAGAGCTTCCTCGGCATCAAGGAAGCTATCTCCGCACCGTTCCCGTACTAAGCCCCACGTTCGAGAACGGACGATGTTTTCGACACCTCTTTCTTGTCGAAGAAGGTTCGCTAGTTGCTCCGTGCGAGGTTCCCGGGGGAAGTATCGTGCAGAATATGGATCTAATCTCTCATCGATTACTCGCTCGCGGTTTTTCTCCGTTTCAGTCTCTCGTAGACCAACCTCGGGGTCGTCTGGATCTGGACTGGTCGCTACATACGCGCAGTAAGTCAAGACATCTGATCTTGCCTGCCATGAAGGGAACAAGACCTTATTCTTGAATGCCTGACATGCTTCAGGATCGATAATCCGATCAGGCCCTCGCGGGATCCGCACGGAGGTTGAAGCAGGGTCAAAGCCCGACTTAGAAGGCGTCACTAGAGCATTGAGGTTTTGCGTTATTGAATCGTCTATTGCGCCACGAGATATCCGGAGGAAGTCTTGCGAACGGTAAGCGCTTGAACTCAAACAATAGTTACCAACATGGAGGGCACACCTCTAAGGGCTATAGTCGAGAAGCAAAACTGCGGCGTCAGGTGTGGCTGAACAGATGGTTCGGCCATGGTATCGCGAGAGGCTGGTCTCTCGGAGACACTCCTCGCATCGACGGCATCCGTCGGAGCCGGTCTTCGAGACCAAAGTATTCCAGCCAGGATGAGATATTTGAGCTTATTATATCTTAGTCTATAGACTAATTTAATGGAGCTATACAATCATTTCTGATCTACAACTCTCTAAGTAGCCGTGATAGGTTGTGTTGTTATCAAAAGGTATTCCAGTTAGGAATTGTAGATTGCAAGTGATGACGGAGTTTAGAAGTTCGAATGTTGAATGATGGATTGGAGAAAGTGGATCTTGTGCTTTGTCACTCCTAGAAACAGTCATATAGGAATATGCAACTAAAGTGTCTAGATATTCCAGATGACCAGGAAGATAAGACCTCATTTAATGCATCAGGCTGATTACGCGACACGCCTGCCTGGGGAAGCTACAAGGTACCACGGGTACCTACCTGCAAGCGCTAGCCTCGCCCCAATATTTTGTACCATTACCAGGTACCGAAGCTTTACGTTTTAGAAGCTCCATTTCATCACCTCACCTAGCAAGGTTCAACACTTCAGAATTACAAACATCAAATTCATCCACCAGTTAACGCAATAAACCGACTATTCCCATAATTGAAAAGCGTCTACACAAACTAAACGCGCACTCCTTCCAACATTCGCAGAAAATATCTAGCATCTCCTTTCGTTTCTGTTTCTCCATCAACGCCATATCCACAGATCCATCATGTCGAGTACCCAAGATATGGAGGGCCTCGAGCGCCGCGGGTCCGACGATGGTAAGGATAAGAAGGACGGACGAGGCGACGACGCACCAAAGGACGGCAATGGCAACGTTAACCGCGATGGTGATGCCGTGATGAAGGATGCCGAACCAGAAGAGGAGGAGATTCTAGACGAGGAAACCTTAGGTCTCACCACAGAAGACCTGAAGACCCGAAAACGACTACTAGAGAATGATGCTAGAATCATGAAGAGCGAGTTCCAACGGTTATCGCACGAGAAGGCGACCATGGCCGAGAGAATCAAGGAGAACGAGGAGAAGATCGCAAATAATCGGTTCGTCTTACTACACTCTAATATCTAGAACTTCTAACCCTTCAGCTCAGCTTGCTAACTATTCCCAAGTCAATTGCCTTATCTCGTTGGTAACGTCGTTGAGCTTCTCGATCTTGATCCTACCGCCGAATCATCCGAAGAAGGCGCCAACATCGATCTCGATGCCACTAGGGTGGGCAAGTCCGCCGTCATCAAAACATCCACTAGACAAACCATCTTCCTACCCTTGATCGGCCTCGTCGACCCGGAAACCCTCAAGCCGGGCGATCTCATAGGTGTTAACAAGGACTCGTACCTAATCCTTGATACCCTACCTGCCGAATATGACAGCCGTGTGAAAGCTATGGAGGTTGACGAGAAACCAACCGAGAAGTACAGTGATGTTGGTGGCTTAGATAAGCAAATAGAGGAACTCGTTGAGGCCATCGTCTGGCCTATGAAGGAGGCGGATCGATTCAAGAAGATTGGCATCAAGGCCCCCAAAGGTTCATTGATTGCAGATCCCTAGCGTCGCAAATCTTATTGCTAACAATGCTGCAACAGGTGCCCTAATGTATGGACCACCGGGAACAGGTAAAACCCTCTTAGCTCGAGCCTGCGCCGCCCAAACCGATGCCACATTCCTGAAATTAGCCGGACCGCAATTAGTCCAGATGTTTATCGGAGATGGTGCTAAGCTAGTCCGAGATTGTTTCGCATTGGCTAAGGAGAAGGCCCCGGCCATCATCTTCATCGACGAGCTTGATGCCGTGGGCACCAAGCGTTTCGACAGCGAGAAGAGTGGTGACAGAGAAGTCCAACGAACCATGCTTGAGCTGCTAAACCAACTCGATGGCTTTGCCTCAGATGATCGCATCAAGGTTTTGGCTGCCACAAACCGTGTCGATGTCCTCGACCCCGCCCTATTACGATCAGGTCGTCTAGACCGAAAGATTGAATTCCCGCTACCTAACGAGGAAGCGAGAGCTCAGATTCTTAAGATTCACTCGCGCAAAATGAAGGTAGACGCAAGCGTTAACTGGAACGAACTGGCTCGAAGTACGGATGAATTTGGCGGTGCCATGCTGAAGGCGGTGTGTGTTGAGGCTGGTATGATCGCTTTGAGGATGGGGAAAAACAAGATCAGCCACGAGCACTATGTGGATGCGATCGCTGAAGTGCAAGCCAAGAAGAAGGAGGTGAGTCTAATTGCTATCCATTCTATTCTCGTGGATCGTTCTAAGCTAACATTACTTTGCAGACCGTCAACTTCTACGCATAAGTTTCTTAGGTGAAGCGAAAGGCAGTCATGGGATAGAGATTGCCTTGACAGCCTAGAGGAAATATGTAACATAATTAGACGTGCCTCATCGAATCGAGATGGTTCGCCGACTGCTATCATCTTCCCGTCCCCCCACCCTCAACCTCGACCTATAAGTGTTGCTCGAGCTATCAGATCCCTAGTCGATTCGCGTAGACATATCCGTACTACTTACTACACCTTAACTGCATAGGTACTAGGTAGTTGTGTTCACCGCGCCAGACAACCGTCACAGTAATGAGACAGTGAGGTCGGCTCGGTGGGTATTTTGAAATCCAACTATGTTATCTACAAATAGGAATCGGCGACGACAGCTACAATTATTTATCCACATTGTGAACCCTACTTAGAGTAATCAAGCACGGAAGGAAGCGTATCCGAATCAGTGTTATGTTGCAAAAGTCGTCATCAATGACAACATCACAAACAAGACTTCAATTGTTAAAGTCCACCAATAAGAACTCACTAAGAGATAATAAAACAGCGAGAAATCGATGTCTTGTCGCGTTTTTGCACTAACATTATGTTTCCTCTAGTCAGTTAATAATATATTGATTATTTCATCATTCATCTTCTTAACTAGCGAAGGATTGTGTTGAATCGTGACTACTACTAATGCGAGGTGAAATCATTAGAAAAATTACACGTGCATTAGCTTTAAGGTTCCTTCTATTCGGTACTTTACTAAAGGGGTAGATATCCAAATGAATCGCCTCTTTGAATAAGCATATAACATCCATGATAGCTCTTGACGTACAACTTGGTAGGGTTCTAAGTAACATCGCTTCGAAGCTCCTACAAGTGCCTATTTAATACGCCACATTATAAATCGGAGCTTTTAATAGTACAATTCTGCTTCAGAGACTGATGAAAACTTGGAACACTTTACAAATTACTTAGGGTTAGGATGACATGTTCTTTAGAAATGCTTGAATCTAAATGTAACCTTAAAGCTACCAAACTATTGGGCGACGAACGCAGGGACGACCAGCCCTAAACGATTCGATTCGAGTTGAGCATCGATCTAAAAGTGGAACCCCGGGATGGATGACGGAGTTCTCAAGACCGGCACCGATTTCCGGTCACGCTTTTACGGTCAGGGAAAGTGCAGCTCGCTTTTATTCTAAAAGTAAAAAGGTAGTAGGTACCTACCTACCTAGTACATATACCTAGTACTACGTTAATATCGAAGTAGGAAAGTGCCTACAGTGGGATCTAGTACTAGGCTGCAGGTACCTACCTACCTAGGTAGGTAAATGCTCATTCCACTCATTGGAGCTAAGCTTAGGTAGAACTCTTCCTCTTTCAACGACCATTCTTTAATTACTCACACGACTACTAGGTAGGTAAATAAGCAACCTTGAAGTCATAATTATAAAGTTCTTATTGTTACTAGCTAATTGTTGCCACTGCTGATGTAGCTAAGTAGCGCATTGATATAACTCTCCAGGTTCCAAGTTTGGTTCCCGATATGGAAGTGTCTCGGCGATCTTCTTTCCTCTTTTTTCCTTGTTTTTCAAGTTTTCCGTTTCTGGACCACGCGGCACTGGAAGCCCTGGCGGCCACCCAGCCACGCTTCGCTTTACGATTTGATCTTGCAGTCTTGTTCCTTCTGCCCCTGAAATATATGATCGGAATCTAGCCGTAAGCTGGTTTAATTGTGTTTCATGCGGATTCCATCAAGCTTCGGACCTTTCTCTCCACTAGAGCTAATGATGATACAAGTGCGGCTCCGGTGGAGATACTCCATGACTCTTCATATTAATCTAAAAGATCCGGGCTACAGCGGATGATAAGCCGGCGACGCATAGCTGAAGAGGTAGTTGAGGATTCCTCGCCTTATTTCTATTTTTTAACACGAGGTCTTCAGCAGCGAAGATCTCCGAGGATCCCTCGAATAGCTATCGAGCCTTCCACGCACCTTGATGCAAGAAGGGTAGCACACTCGTAGTAACTCAATGCTGTAATGAGTATCACACAATACTACGCAATGACAAGATCGATTCTTGGGGTCGGCAGTTGGTGTCCAACACCCTGTTATCAACCCCTTGCAGCCGCATCACTGTTGTACTTCAGCCCCTGCTCGGTGGAGTCCGGGGACCCGTCTTATAAGCACCCTGTCCATAACCGGAATATTCGATCATATAATTCCTAACAAGATTGAGATGAGGTTGTTGACCGATCCTATGTTAGTAGGCTAAATGAGGGATTACTCCCTACCCTCCCCGAAATCATTATACTACCCATGTATCTAGGTATGAAGATACATAGGCCGCCAGGCAGGTATGGTTCTTCTTATCTAAACGAGGGACATATCACAAATTGCATTAGCATAGGGCTGTGAGCAAGCTTTCTTCATGAAGGTAACCTGCGCTGTCTGTGGCAAACGAACCCCCTTGGCGGCTGTGCAAGTTGGCTGGTTGGTAGCTCAGATTCGAGCCCAATAAGCTGGGCGTCGGCCATGACTTCCAAATAGGTATTGAGGCTCATTCCTATTCGTAGTTCGATGTCTTCATTTGATGTCACAATTATAATCAACCCATGACGATGATCAACAAGGCATCACCTTGTTTAGCAACTGGAGGTTATACTAGTTCATCTTAAGATCAACGAGCTTGCTAAATCTCTTCACTACACAGCTACACAAGCAGACCAGCTACATTTACTAACACAACACCCCAGTACCTAGAACCTAGTAGGCTTACCTTGTCTTCAACCTTGTCTTTATAGAGCTCCAGCAAAGCTCTTATGAAACACGCAAGTAGAGCTTGCGGAGATTAACCCACTCCTATTCGTCATCAGATTAGCTAGTAACGATTCATGAGATAGGTAAACAGATGGACAAGAGCTCGTATGAGCACAAGGGAAGACCAGTGATGGTAGGCAAGAGTATAAAGTCCCGATCTTTCTCCCCCATCTCAGAATCAACCATCACATGAACTATCAGACAAAGACCCTCACATACCAACGCCCACAAAGCCTCTCTCTCAAGACTTAACAGCTTTCACTACCCGCCTCCTGCTCTACCTACCTATCAACTCACCTACTTTACTCTAACCTATACATAAAGCCATAATTAAATAAGCAACATGAAGTTCTTCACTGCAGCCCTAGCCACCATCTTCGCCGGCCTTGCCGTTGCCGCACCCACCGTTGAGGAGCGACAGACATATACCCCTTGCTCTGGCCTCTACGGCACATCCCAGTGTTGCGCGACCGACGTCCTAGGTGTTGCAGACCTGGACTGCGCCAACCCTCCTTCAGTCCCCACGGATGCTGCAAACTTCTCTTCCGAGTGCGCTGGTATCGGTCAGCGCGCACGCTGCTGCGTCCTACCCGTCCTGGGACAAGATGTCTTATGCCAGACTCCTACCGGTGTTACTAATTAGAAACACCTTATTCTTCATGTTCAAGAAGAAAACACTGTTAAGGCTTTTCGCCATTGCCAATCTTTAAATACGGGGCTTGGGTTCAAAAGATATACGGATCTCCTGGGATACACGGCTACGGGGAGTTGGAATATACATTCAGGACATACACGATGATTTAGACTGTCAGGTCTTGGGAAGGTTCTAATAGGTACTTCCATGGTATATCAGCTCGTAAGGTTCATGGATGTGATGGGCGTGGATGTACCTGGTAGGCACTTAGACTGGTATGCAATGACCTTAACATCAAAAGCAACAATTTATGTTTACAAGTCCTTACTTATTCAATCATCAATGTGAATATTGATGGTATCATGAAAATGGAACCATTAAACATTGTGATTATTATCTAAGTATCTGAGTGCTTGGTTACCTACTAGGTACCTCTAATTATCATGTCTACACCGTTTCTCTATGCTGATCTCCAGGTTTTCCCGACCTAGAGACATTATCTGAGCTTCCAACATCTATCCCAGTATCGAACATAGCTGCATCTAGATTACTTCGCAGCCCGGTTAAACGGCCATCTTCAGAAAGCCCCGGGCAGAATCCAGCGTTCCACTCTTTTCGTGACGGCCGACGGGTGTGCATTTTAGTGCGCTCCCTTGTGCGCTCCCATACCGTGATCGTTCGGATCTGCCGCTGCTGTGTGCTCCGACTTTCTTTCATTACAGGATGCATCAATCGGCGTAGGAGGGGGAATAGAAGGGGGAGATTCGTCGTCACTACCGCTACGAAACAGACTCGGTAGGCCCATCTGCTTGCCTGTTTGGCGCCAGATGTGTGCGCTGACAATATTAAGTACGCGCGCAGGATGGCCACTGCTATGACGAAGCAGTTCGCCGAAACAAGCAAGATCAATCCTATCTTCTTCCATAGCTTGATATTTGCCATCCATAGGATCGGGAGCGGTACGAAGAAGACGTAGAGGCTCGTAATAATGTTGAGACTGAGAGTGCCGTATAGGCCGTAGGGGGCGGTGGCCGGGTAGCACGTAGCTATGCACGATTAGCTTCATCCAGTACCGTAAAGATATTCTAGCGAGGATAACATACGTCCTGGGTCTGGATATACCTGCCAATTCATAGGGAACGGTCTACAGTTGAACATGGTTATGAGGAAGTCGGCTATCCACGAGGCGGCGAGTAAGGCAAACCCGACGCGTATTCGTGTTTTGTATTTTCCAAGTCGTTCCTATAAGGACATAATATTAGCCCCCCGGTATGTAAATTATGATGAAACCTAGATCAATTAGGTACTTACGGTAAGGCGTCGGCAGAATGCCAGCATTGCTGCCTTCGTCAACCACAGGACCACCGTATACAAGACCCTCGATACGATCTCGATTTTGGCACCGAGAACCCTAAATAATGTCAGTCTCCATTCCACATCCTGCTAGACAAGCCTTACCTTAGAGTGTACTCTTCGCCTTGGGGATCGAGAGACTCGCGCTGATCAGGAGACATATCGTCGTTGGCAAGACCCTTACACGTTACGAGTGCGACGTATGTACTCGCTGCCAGAGCGGAATAGGTCAACTTAACGAAATATTAGCCATTCGACATACTCCAGTTAAGATGGCTTAAAATAGGGCTTACAACTACCAAGATCATTATCCAGTCGTCAGCCCAAAGGCCTGTCCATCCAACGGCAGCCACTCGTACCCACATCCGGAGCGCGATGATCGCTGAGCTGATCCACAAGAGAACGAAGCTCTCGACGATTTCCAAGGTAGGATCAGGAGCCATAGTGTCAATATTAAAATAAGAATAGTCCAACCATTGGATATTTGTTTAATAGGCAGGTATTAAGACAGGAGCGTTTATTGTTGTGGTGATCGTTTTTGCATTGACGGGTTTGAGGCAAGCTCCTCTCTAAATCCGTCCACTGAGGTGTACCAACAAGCTTGAGGATGAGCGGGTCGGACTGATATATATAAACGTAGGTAAATAAACGGTAACCCACTCAGGCCAGCTGTAAAGGTCTAAAATATTCCTTAGAATCATTGAGATGGAGGGTAAATCCATATTTTTTCTGGGGGAAATCGCAGCGGTATCTATATGATCGTTTCATTGTTAGATAACTATATGGATCGAGGGAGAAGACAATCATAGTGGCAGCGATTGATTAGTCTTCGGGGTCACCTATGAGAGGAGGAGGAAATATGGTCATGTCGGGATCTATACAAGACGGACTGAACTCAAACTGGTACATAGGTAGTGTCAGGTCCAAAAGCTCAGACCAGGTCCAAATGTGGTTGCATAAGACTAGAGAGCATAGATATTGAGGAAACATCATCTTATGATTCATGTCTGAAGGGAAGTAGATGGCAAAGCTTCTATAGTTGCTGGCTCGGTCCCAAGACCGGTAAAACCACTACCTAGTAAGTAATCGACTACGGGCTCACGGGTTTGCCCAGCTCGGGTCAATGGGATGGTGGGCTCCCACTATTAAAGTTCACACCCCTTTCGACTAATTCAGGGGGGCACGACTCATTCAAGCTGGAACCGAACACTTCTAGAAGTATGCTAGAACGATACTAGAAGGAAGCTATAAATCCCATTATATAGATCATCCATCGTTTTCTACACTAGCTAGTCGCTGCTAAGACTTACTAACACGTATGTGTGTGTAGGCTAATAGATAGTAAGCATATTACGGGCGAGAGGGGCTCTCTCATTATCTCATCAAGAACAGATAATCTAACGACCTCAACTCACACTATCTCGAAATAAACCACCTCAATAAATGGACTCAACGAACCGTAGCATCTACCAATATTATCAAAAAGATCTAAGGCCATCATAGATATCTAAGCAAACCACGGCCCAACGGGATCAAGTCTAATAAGATGATAGGCGCATAGAAAACAAACGACATACAGCACACATCCTGAGCACTTATCGACGAATCTTAGTCATGACATTCTCGACCCTTACTCTCCCTCTTCCCCCTTATTAGCTAAACAAGACTAGCAAACGCGACCCCACATAAGACTAGGTACGGGGAGAACCGAAATCGAGTGCTATCGGGATTCGGGATCTTCTGGCAGACTGCTGCCCCACGGGGTAGCGGCAACGAGATTCGATCTGTCCGTCCACCTGATACGACCTAATCGAAAAGGACTTCAGATCTTAGTTCGTGTTCATGTTCGAGGTCTGGATAGAGGTAGATAGGTACGTGTCAATTTCGCGTTACATTAGTCAAACATAGATGGATAAGGATTCGGTTACATCCAGCACGGTAAAGCTTCCCGTGGACCGTAGTGTTGAGGCCACGGATGTTGATAGCATTGAACTTCAACTCCTTTAGTCAGATGCGATGTCAATTATTAGGTATGGTGGAAATCACGCGAAACCTCGCTGGTATAAATTTTTCCAGTAGATAGGTACCTTCTCAAGTCACATAAAACACGAATAGTGCTGTGTTTAGGGGTTGAACGGTTTCGCATCCGTGACGCGCGCGAGATGATTATCTATCCTACTGCACCGCCAAGCTAGCCCCCATTATGTATCTACTACTCATTACAACTTTTAGCGATGGTGAGTTTCCACATCATGACGTGGATGCGTATATACATGTGATTAGGATATTCATTACCGATGTTCGTTTCCCTTTTCCCGTTTCCTTTTCCTTTACCTATTAATACGAGGAAACTACTAGGTAGGTAGGTACTATATCTACCACCCCATTAAATCATCACAGCAGCAATGAACCCGGCAGCGGCTGCTGCAGCAGGCGCAGCTCTCGTAGGTCTAGCCGCCCCGGCGACTGTCGCCGTGGCTGTGCCCGTGGATTCGCTAACTGTCGCGCTAGAGCCGGAGCCGGAGTGAGTTGAGCTGTGGGTACCGCTCGAGCTTGAGCCGGTGCTTCCCGTAGCGCCCCCAGTACCACCGGACATGCTGGAAGTTGTCATGGAGCCCGAAGTCGACGATCCGGATGAAGTCCCTGACGCGGAGCCCGTTGACGAGGTTGGAGAGGATGAAGTCATCGTGGAAGTAGACATAGACATGGACGTGGATGAACCCGATTCGGTTCCGGATGTAGTACTCATAGACATCGACGAGCTAGTAGCAGAGGCCGAGCTGCCAGACGCGGTATCAGTGCTGCTGCCGGTGGTGGTGCCGCTTCCGTTTTCCGTGCTGGTGATCGTTACCGTCTGTCGGGCTGTGAGGAGGTGATCACGGGTGGTCGAAGAGGAATCATGGTGGCGGGCGGCTAGGACTGCGGGGGAAGCGGCTAGTACGCCGATGACGAGGAGGGTTTTATGCATTGTTCGAGATTAGAATTACGCCAAATACCGGTATTTGATGTCTAAGTTTCCTCAAGCTCTTGAGGATGTATATAATATGCCTGGTTCTAACCTGCACCGCAGTAATAGTAGGTAGGTAAACCTTTCGGACAAGATAACACTTGGACATGTTCATCTAGTTATATGAAGAGCGCTCCAATGACCCACTGATTGAAGTTTAACTTGACGGAATCTTTGTTGACTCTTGAGGTAGATTTCGGGGTGGGCGTGACGCGAATATGATGGTGGTGTGGAGGAGAGCCGTCTAGCGAGTTTAGTGGCTGCGCTATTGTGCGTCGTTTACAGCATCATGATTCTTCTGTGCTAAAGGCTTGCTAAAAGTCTCCGCGTTAAGAATAAGTTGGGTATATGGATAGTGTTAATGGATTCCATCGGATTATTCAACCGCAGTTGGTTGAGTGGAAGTTTCTAAGTTAGATCGTAGGTAGACCCGAGATATATGATACCGAGACTATACCGAGACTAATACATTATGAAGCTGTAATCGCAAAGACGAGTGCGACCCTCGTCTTGTCAAGCACCTAGAAAATATAGGTGTTGGTGTCGATAAGGGCTAATGTCTCACTAAGTAGGCACTTACCCGTCCGTTCATATTAATCTCGGAATGAGGTGCCATCAACCTACCAGTAACTGACTCATGTCTCAGAATACTATGCGCCGAATAGCCGGTTGTATCTGAGCCACTATGCACGATACCTTCAGTATTAGGACACCATAAAATCGAGGGTTTGATCGATACCTACCTACCTACCTAGTAGGTAATCGGGGATCAATGTTGCTATGCGACGGCCATTCAACAATACAATCATGTTAACAAGTCGGACAACTTTCAGATAAAAAAAGTTGCTTCTTCTTGTGGTTGATTCTTCACCGACCACCATCTCCTATACGTTGTGTCACATAAACGCTGCTCATCAACACCATAGATAAGACAACCGGTATCGTCCGAGTTCCGACGCCACGAGTGAAGGCAAAGCCGAACAAGGCTGTGATGATATACGTCATGACGCTGCGTCGACGATCAAATGAGCACTGTTGATGTCTAATAGATCAGGCTCCGAGTTGTCCAGAGTATCGTCAGCCTCAATACAACCTCCAGACGCCATCGAGATATTCGATAGTCACACGATCGATTACCATCTTCGTTCTACCGACATACGTGGGGAAGCTGAGACTTCAACACACCGCAACCCGTCAATGGATCGATGCAACGTTGAGTTGCTAGACACCCCCATTCTTGCAACGCATTGGAAACAAAGAGGCGGAACGACGACGTGCTAATATCCCGCACGAAAGGAGGTTGAGGCAAGGCTCTCTCCAGATCGCGGTGTTCAAGCGCGGTGTGGCCGAGGGATTGGTCTGGCTCTAACTACCACGAGCCTTATCATCGCGACCTGGATGCCATTATGCTTTTAGTATGTCTAGGTAGGTTTCGTCTTTATTGTCCTCATAAATGCCTTTCAGCTCTTGGTCGAAGGTAACTCTACGCGCGAATTACCTGGTTGTTAAGCGATGCACAGCAAGTGCCTGATTAGGAATACCCGATTCCGCATGTATGTGGAATCAGGCAACTACATAGTAGAGACACGGGCAGCACGGGCAGCGCGGGAAGCGTGCTAATGGTACTTGAACAGTTGAACAGGGACCCCAAGCAGCTGAACTTGCCAAGGAACTCCCAGGGCCGTGCCGCAGCCACAGGAAACCCCTACCTAGTAGCGAAAATACAGAACCCATGCTGCGATGATATCAAACCGTGCCGTTGTTGTACAGTTGCCGGGGTCACCTAAAAATAACGTACTTGCCACTAAGCAGTATTCGCAGAACTCGACGAGAAAAACCCATGGTTTGAGAGATATAGCCATACGATGACTTCACCGGCTGACCGGATCTATTCTGCTATTGTAATAATTTCCTAATATTGCCTGCATCCAGCGCCATCTCTCACATACTCCAACCGAGATTGGTACTGCGTACATGGCATCGGCGTGGATATAAGGATCCTCGTCTGTCTTGCCGTCTCGCGTAAGGTCCGTCCCGTCCTCTTCAACCGTTTAAGGTGTCTTAAGTGCGAGCTGACCAATGCGAAAACGTCATGGTGTGGTTCGTGGCTTGATGAACCAGGGTCTATCAGAGCAGGGGATAGAGAACTAGACGAGAAGTATTCCGCGATTTGTCCTTGTACTGTACTTCGATATCCAGCGGAATGGCACGGCCAGGAAGCCCGTGGTCACGACTCCACTGTGGATTTAAGTCCGAGTTCAACTGCTGTTGAAGGAACCTCTTTTTTTTCGTACGATATATGTACATAGAATGAGTGTCGGCGTTTATTATTAAGTGAAATACTGGATGGTGATATTATTCCTCTTCTCCGCTTCGATCGCGGCTAGATTTTTGTGTTTAGCACACGAAAGCCCCTAAAGCAGTGGATGCGATAGAATACCTAGGTACCTACCTAGGTAGGTACTAGTCTGACACGTGAATGCCGTAAATTACAACCACATGGTTTTACAAAGATAACCAGGTCATGATTTAAATGAAGCTGTGTTACAAACGGCTATTTATGACACATGAACAAAAGTTAAAACAGACATTATATTAATAATTCTCACTATGTTTAACTCATACTAGGTACACATCATAGGGTGCCCCCGCTGCAACACTCGCGGTTCTTCCGTTGCGTTCAAGGTGTGCAAGACTCAGCAAAATGTAACCAGGTTATGGACTAAAATAGGTAATAAATAATAGTAAAATTGATACATATATGCATCTACCTATGCTATGCTATGGTATGCAAACCTGCCTTAAAACAATGGCCATCCATTACTGTAATATTCCGTCATATGATATGAAGATCCAATCCGCCCAACAAGATGGTATCAATGGTCGCTAACCCCTATTCCAAAATCTGACGTGCATTTTTATGCGCAGATCGTATGTAACCCCAGAATATGAAAAAGTCCTAGACGAAGCAAGGACGAAGCAATAAACGGTTAATCGCATAGAAATTTTTGGTGCCCAAAATCTATTTCCCAGCTTTCCCCTCAACGCCAACCCCCTCAATACCGCTGTTATATATGCCCAGATTGACCGGGTGCTTGTGACTGATCCGTGCCGTGGCTTGGCGAATGCGGCGATACATGGCTTGGTTGAGGAGATGCGTGACTGCTGATCTGAGTGCTGTCTAGCATATGCGGATCGTATATCGTCGACCCAGGCAATTCTGTTGGTGTATTTCCAACGGCAGGTAACTCGGTACTGTATTGTTGCCCGTACGGTTGTTCCATATACTGCTGAGGATATTGTTGTGGGTATGGTTGCGGATACTGTGCATACTGCTGGTTGTACATCATCGCATTCGGTGGCTGTCCTGAGGTGATCGTAGATGAATCAGTCATCCCAGGAGAGGTAGGATTCTTAACGGGCGCGTAGAATCCGTGTTCTGGCGTAGAATGGGCCGCCGCACTAGCCGCTGCTCCTTCGGTGGCGGCTGCTTTGCGACGGCGCATGAAAAAGAAAGCAAGAGCACCAAGTGCTGCTAAGCCTGCAATGCCAACGCCAACGCCAATTCCGGCTTTTGCTCCCGTCGAAAGACCGGTCGAATCTACGGAATCTGTGTTTGTTGCAGTTGGAGCGCTCACTGTAGATGAGCTACTTGCTTCTTCCGGGGTGAGAGCCGTCCATGATCCAGACCACGATTCTTTCCAGTCATTCGTACTAGCTTTAATTCCACCTCCATTCGCCAACTCAACAACATTTGCCGATGGAATGTTAGGGCCGGGTGCTTGTGCGAGCCACCATGATTTAGTGCCCCAGTTAGCGCCGACGAATGCATCCTGTAAGAAGGCACGGCCAAGTGTGTAACCTTTAGAATGTCCAGTATAGCAAGGGAAATACTGCGTAGGTTGATCGACTAATGGCGCAGTGAGTGTGAGATTCAGATGCCGGAACGGCACTGAGATAGAGACATTCTTGGTATTCGAGTCAGCGATGAAAACAAATTCCAAAACAGAGGCTGAGTTGACAATTTGTGTGTATTTTGGCTCGTTGGTATTCCAGTAATATAGGCCGAGGCCTTCATTGTATGTGACAGGTAGATTTTTCGCAATGGCATCACATGTCGACTTGGGGAGCGATAAGTAGGGGGAGCAGCCATCGACGGAAA
Source organism: Annulohypoxylon maeteangense (assembly GCF_022496945.1). NCBI lineage: Eukaryota > Fungi > Ascomycota > Sordariomycetes > Xylariales > Hypoxylaceae > Annulohypoxylon > Annulohypoxylon maeteangense. The sequence continues at coordinate 862,350 of NW_025953261.1, forward strand.
CCTGAAGGCCCCCAGAGGTGATAGACGAGTTGCCCGATGACACTTGAACACAATTAGCATTTGCACCCTTATAGGAATGAAATAGGTGTCTCAAACATATACATGGAGCGGTTATTTAATGAGGTTCAGGTTCCATGAGAGAAGCTAAAAAAGGACGAACTGAGAGTTTAATAACACTTACAGAGACCACCTAGTGACTCAAACTGCCACGGGGAAGAGCCGTCTACCACCTTGATTGTGATATCCTTCAAGGTGATATCTTTCGTATAGTCGTCCTGATACGATAGAACGTCTCCTACAATTCGATTCTGATCATAACCGCCAAAATAGAACGACCCGGGCATTTTGGGATTTGCCGAGCCAATATGCATACCAAAAGAGTTGGATGCGGTCTTGTTATGTGCCCATAGATATCCCGGGATAAGACTCGCGTTGATTGCTGGCCCATAGCTGTTCGAGAACGACTGGTTCACTGTGTCAGGTGCTCCTATTCCCAAGCAGCCCACAGTCAGGGGATACCACTGGCCATTCGGGTATGCCATGTAGGATTGATTAAGTAGAGCTAGAGAAACATTTGCGATTGTTGATCCACCAAATTTCATGTTATCGATCCACGAATTCGTCGGTTGGCCTCGTATATCAACTCCGGCCATATAATCAGAACCCGACTGGAATTGAATGTGTCCTGTAGAGCCGGTGGCATCTACTTGGGACTGGGCGTCATTGTAGAGACCGGCCTGGTTGGCATAACATAAAGTCCTGTTCTGGTTACAATAATCGGTGGTGAGAAGGAAACTCTGGAATTCCCGTCCCGGGTATAGTGCTATCGTCTGGTCATCGCCCAATGTCACCTCCACTGCCGGCCAAGGACCGTCCGGACCGTATGTCGAATCGGACCACGTTGCGGCAACCGGCGCTGTAGCTCCATGAACAGGTCTAAAGATAGCTAGATATGAAATGAGTGAAATGGGTAAAGAGAGAGGAGAGAAAGCCATGGTTATGGACAACACACAAAGGTGTGGTGCGAGTCACACGCAGTTTGGCGGATTGGTGCGAGACGGCACTCGACGTCGCGATCAAAAGAAGGAAGAAGGAAAGATTTGATCAACATCAGAGAAAGAATGAGAGAAGTGAATACCTAGGTATGAGCACCGCTATACCGATGGACGACCGGTCTCGACTAGGGACACGATCCGCCTTGTACAATACGCTTGTACAGTACATAGATCCATCGTAGCTTGTATTCTGCAGCGTAGGACTCTCGAGCGCTTACGGAAAGCAGCCGCCATACCACTAGACCAGGCCAAACCCAAATTCAGGAGATGAGGCTGTGGATCGTGAGACTTGCCAGGGTCACGTCCCACTATTTTTACCAATACCTGAAATGTAAGGTCTTTGGGGGATCCGAATGCTGGACCCCCTAAACCAAACTTGGCGAAGACCATCATCAGCTTTCCACTAACGAAATCGTGTCAATGAAGTCCTTAAAGCCTACTCGACAGAGAGCTTAGCTGCGCCTCTTTAATGCGGTGGACGGGGACTGAAATTGAACATCGCGCAAGGGTGGTTGGTTCTCTTGGGGATTTTCTCATCTTGAAAGTTAAGATTTTAAGGCTGAGATGACTTTGCGGAGGGAAAATAAGGTTAATATGCTAACATCGCGGAGCTGTTGGACTGTCTAGATCGTGACCATGAGTTCTTTGACCACCTAGATAGGTACTGAAGCCTTCGGTATTCAACTCTAGGTAGTTTTGAATCTATCGCATGAGAACTATTAGGTAGCTAGGTAGTTATTAAAGGAAAGCTTAAACGGCTCGAGGTTCCATCGATACCTGTTTGATTAGGGCTGACAGGTGGGCTGGTGGGCTGGTGGGTTCAGGACTTTTTTTTTTTCTTTTTTTTTTTTTTGCCTAGCCTGAGACGCCGCATCTCAAGCCTGATCAGGCTTAGTTGGTCGATGATATATCGCTACCATGACCTTACCAACCCGCTATATAGGAGGTCGGTATTATACCATACCTAGTAGTATACCACTAATGCACTGTACCTATTTAATCGTCAGTTTGGTAGCTTTAGCACACACAGGTAGGAAAGGCTTAATCTCGGCGTTCGAAAGCTCGAAGAGTGCGAAGTGCGAGTAATCGCATACCTAGATTGAGGACTAATTTCGAGATCATGAAGTTGAGTCTCTGCTTGGCTTACCCGAACATAAAGTTAACGAGTGCATTCGGACGAGACATCTTCAAGTTTCATATTAAGGCTCGAAGAGGAGGGAAACTCGCTGCAGCCGAAATCTACGAATTATATTCGGCGGTTGCGGCCTTTCTGCCGCTCGTATGCAAATCCTTCCAGCTGGCGAAAAGAGGCGAAACTTCATGCAGATTACATCTGATCATCGGTGCCCTATTGCATCGAATTAACAAGTCCGGTTCACCCCAATTATTACCCCCGGTCCTTATCCCATGAGGCCCGAAGATTCTGTCGATTTAGCGCCCCCCACTTTCAAGCCCCAATAAGCCAATCACAACAAAGCTTCATAAAGCTTCAGTGTTATTTCCTCCTCCACATGAGCTTTTTCATTCTTATATACCGAATTTATAATATACAATGGCGATATATGGTATAGAGATGTATGTGATAGGTTTAATCGTTCAAGTTTTCATACGACCAAAATCGGGAAAATCTCTAATATGATTGGTTAATGAGGTGTAGAAAGTGGGGGGCGCTAAATCGACAGAATCTTCGGGCCTCATGGGATAGGTCACGGCCAGTTGGGGGCCAAAGTCATCGAGTAGGGATAGAGTGGCAGAATGGACAGATTGGAAATATGATGATTGATGTGCTTAATAATTGAGGTAATAATAGTAGCTGCCTGGTATGGATACTCAATTGGAACTTATGTAGGCTTTCAAGTTGATAGATTGATGTAAAATGCAAAATAAATGCTCAAAGGAAAAGAAGCGTGAAGTACCTAGCAGCCTGCTAGGTAGTACATCGAAGTATGACTATATCAAAATCAAATATTATGAAATTACCTCCCTTAGTTACATAATTATACATGGGCCCCACCTAGCTACCTGGGCCAGTGGAATTGGTCGCTATCCTGGCAAGTCGATAAGCAGTAAACCACGTGTGCTTCTTCACTAAAGTGATGCTTAACTTAATACTTTCAGCCTATTCGGAACAATGAAACATTTACTACAGCGTAAAACCTCCACAACCTTAACCTTAACCTTGAACCTTTCCACCACTACTGGGCAGTCTGCGCCACGATACAATACGTACGTAGGCAAATGTAAATGCAAAATACCTTCCCTTACAACATAACTTGGTTAATATCCCCTCATTCATAGAGTCGTCAACTTTACTTTAGTAAATGCCTTCTTTCCCAATGAGTGCTGTTTCATCCTTTAGTTGGTATTGATTCCTTTTTCGGCGGAACCTTACCCGTTCAACTTCCTTTTTAAGACGAACTTCGGTCGGTAGTCTTCGGCCGTCAAATCCTCGATATCCTCGATCTCCTACCGAGTAAATCGTACAACATGGCTCCGCTTTGGGGATCATCGTGGTCCTCTACCTGGGGTTCTCTATCTGGATATAGCGCCGTTCAAAATGGCGAGCAGAGTGCAGCGACCAGCTCTGCTACGGATTCCTCCCACCTTAAACCGAGCGTCGGCCAGATCTTGATGTCGAAAAGAGTGCGATATACTGCCATTTCATTCGCCACTTTCGGCCTATTCTTTCTTGCCTTCCGAAACTACGATCGCTTGCCATCCATCGAGAGCTTTCGAGGAAGCAGTACTGCTGCCGGTGCCAATTCAGACTGCCCTCCCGCCGTCGTACCGTCCTTCGAGGAAGCCCAGGTCAATTGGTCGCGATTCGCCTACACACAATATGTCACCAATGCCGCGTATCTGTGTAACTCGGTCATGATCTTCGAGACCTTATTCCGCCTAGGCAGCAAAGCCGACCGTGTTATGATGTACCCAGAGAATATGATGGACCCAGGCGAGACGAGCCCGTCGTCGGAAGAGGCTAAACTAATCGTTAAGGCCCGAGACGAATATAAGGTGAAGCTTGTACCGGTTTCGGTTCAGCGAAGGGCTGGTGGTGATGGTGAGTTCCACAGACTACCTCGGTATATTTGTTTCGTCTCTTGATTTCTAACTCTAACAAGCTACCTGGGCCGAATCCTTCACCAAGCTCCTTGCTTTCAACCAAACCCAATACCAGCGCGTCTTGAACGTCGATTCCGACGCCACCATTCTTCAGAGCATGGACGAGTTGTTCCTCATGCCGCCATGCCCTGTCGCCATGCCTCGCGCCTACTGGCTATTTCCGGACAACAAGATCTTGTCATCCCAATTAATGCTAGTCCAACCAAGCGCGGTCGAATTTGACAGGATCCTGAAAAAGATGGAGTCGGCCGGTCGCAACGACTACGACATGGAAATTGTGAACCAGTTGTATATCGATACTGCCATGATCCTCCCTCATCGCCCCTACGACTTGTTAACTGGCGAGTTCCGCGGTGACAACCATGTGAATTATCTTGGCACGGATAGGGAAGAATGGGATCCTGTTGCCATCTTCAACGAGGCCAAGTTCCTTCACTTTTCAGATTGGCCTGTGCCGAAGCCGTGGATCTCCATGTCCGATTCGATGCGGCAAGAGAAGCAACCAAAGTGTGTCGAGAAGAACGGCCAAGAGGATTGTTCCGCTCGGGAATTATGGAACGGATTCTATAATGATTTCACACAAAGACGTTCGGTAAGTACACCTCATCCTTAAGTAATCTTAGCATACAAGGCTGGATGCTAATTCGATGGCTAGACTGTCTGCAGCACCAAGAAGAAGGGAAAGCGATGAATCAGTTGAATTGGTGAATGAAGGTTCGTTTGGTTTATTTTGGCAATGAAAAATATTGAATTGTATTTTACGTGGCATGATATGTTATAGATACCAGCATTGGCAAGCATGTCTCTGCGTCTTCATCTGACAGGGTGTTAATATGTAGCGGACTACTCTTTCGGATATGCTTTCAGGAGTTTTAGGTTGAGTTGTTTTAATACAGGGCATTGTGTCTTGATGTTGCTATTCTTGGTCACTGCTAGACATTCTCAGGGGCCCCAGAAGAATATTTCTACGTGGAAAATCAACACTGTTGCCTAGATCTATAAATCATATCCTTATCCCAGGTCTGCTACTAGACAATAGAATCGAACGCCATGGCTACCTAGGCCCCTTGTATTCTTGCTATGTCCTCAGCGACCCCATGAGACCTTGGATCCGCCACCTGTGGTATCTTTCCAGGGAATTGGTGCGGAGACGCTGCCGCCAGAAACATTGTCCTTCCCGCGCTCTTGCCCATCCTTGCCTTTGTCGCCCTGGCCTCTTGATTTATCCCCTGACTTGTCTCCTGATTTATCATGTGCCTTGTTGCTGTCCGGCATATCGGCGTGTACTTTGGAAGTTTGGAGAGAGATAGATTGCAATGTAAGGATTGGGAATAATGACTTTCTGAAATTGAGGTAAACTATTTCCTGCTTTGTTTTTGAGAGTGAATTAAAGTCGACTATGACTAGAGGGAGAAAAAGGGAGAATAGGGGTTGTTAAATATACTTCACCGTAATCTAGGTAGTGAATGGAGCCGGGGATTGTACGCTTGCTCTAGTATGACAACAGTAGATGAACAACCACTGTGTGTATCACAGGTACTTACCATGGAAACATCATTGTTCTTTGGCCAATCCTATGTGGATTCGTGATCTAGTTCCCTCAAGTCTCTTCATCTCTTCCCAGAACGAGTAAGCGACTCGAGAATATGACACACTTTTGCTCTGTTTGCTCGCAGTTTCCCAATACTCTGTCAAGCGCCTTGTCCAAACCTGCTCACCAACCAGATTCATTGATGACTGGGTAGCCTACTAGTATTATCTCACTCATGTGTGCAGTTATTTGCATTACCTATTATAAGGTACAATATGCCAGGTAAGCTTTTGATATCAGCATAGTAAGTACTATTAGTACTTGAAGATACGAAAACACCGAATTTCGCGTTTGACTCTTTTCGAAACTTTGAACTTTCTCATTTAGTTACTAGAACTACATACCTACCTAGGTAGGTAGGTAAGTATATAGTAGTTACAAGTCCGTTCTTTATTCCTCAAGTGAGATATATAAAAGGTTTCCGTTGAATGCCCTTCATTCTCCCTTTCTCGAATCTTGCAGGACTCGTTAAAATTACACGACAACTTGATTACTAGCATCTTGTCACTATTCTCGTCTTACCAGAAGTGAAGGGTCCAGCGAAGTAAGAATAGGGGCTTATATGTACTATTGTTAAGAGGGGAGTCATGCTAACTGGGGAATGTCACTACACGAAATAGTGTTAACACTGATGATATGTGTATAAATACCTACCTACCTACTAGGTAGGTAGGTACTAGGCATTACTATTTCTACTAGGTATTTATTCATGATGTCGGAGACTCGGAGTTCCGTTGTTGCCTTGGAAAGGTACCTAACTTAAACTTGAGTCTTATGTTTAATCTTTAGTGCAGTTTGAGTTCGAGACCTTAACTCGAGTTTAATATGACGTTCCTGGGTGCACATGTGAAACCGATGGAGAATTGACTTTGAAAACGAGCCATAGCCTGGCTGCCTGGTAGCTAGCAGTGGAGCCGGAGGAAGGTATGAGGCCATCGGTAGTCGGGAGTGGCATGGTCAATTATGTAATTAATTTCTGAAGATTTGGAAACTACACCGCAATGCGCCTTTTAAAACATTCAATGTTCCTTTCTTCTTCCTTCAACTTTTCTGCATAGTTCAGCTCATAGCTCATGATAGCTGAATCCGTTTGAGGGATATATGAAAATCTCCAAACCGCGCCGAAACCACCAATTGGGATCAGTTAGATATCAGGCTTAGCAGGCTTAGTCTAACAAAGACCCCCAAGTTTCACCATATGGCGGTCAACCGAAATTCCAAATTTGTGGCGTCGGTAGATTGCGGCGGCCATCAGCGGAAATCAGTGCGGCAATAGATAATCGAGTGCCTAAGTGGACATTCGAATCCCACTAACGAATATTATGGAGACGCCGTGATTCGCCCACACCCGTTACACACCCATATAACGTGCTGTAGTATATCTAACAGCCGGCCAAGAGATGAGCGAACCAGGATGGCGGATTCAGGGTCCCCCACGTCTAGTTTACCGCAGCCTGGATGATCGCCTGAATGAGCTAGAGAGCACAGGATCGCGCCCCGAAGAAGGAGATGGGAAAATATAACAAAAGAAAAAGGAAGGTGATCACACGAGAGCGCCGCCAGTTCGGAAGCGAAATCATTTTTTTTAATCAATCTCTACTTTACACAACACACACCGCGCGTCATGAGCCTGGAGATGCTCCATGCCGTCTGAGCTCTCTCCAACGGTACCCCGGTTGTAGAGACTGTGTTTGTATGCATGTGGCCGTACACGGCCTATTCCGGTTTAGCTTATGCTGTGCAGCCTACGAATTCCGAAGCCGATACAGATAGAGCGCCGCGCATTTCAGTGGTCAAAATTTACGCTGCACTCGCCTGGTCGATGCTGAAGCGCGCACGACCTCAGTGCGTCTCGACAGTCGATGATGGCCGTCGATGTCGAGGAGCTTGTCATCGAACCCTTCCGGGAGGTTGTCGAGCGGGGCAAGGAAGCCGTCGCCAATGCCGAGGCAGTGAATGACAGCGGTGAGAATGAGGATGACGCCGACCCGTCCAACGACCAAGATGCGGCGGAAATGCTCAAGGTAGCACGTTCGCTCGTAAGAGAGGGTGAGAGGGCTTTGCAACGACTACTACCATTGTGGAAAGAGCGTGTCGACAAATACGGCGACGCCTTCACGGAGGCTATGCGACAGAATGGTGAATTTCTACCTCTTGATATTATTCCATGCCGCCGATGAATTGCCACCCAAGTTCATGGTATGTGGGACCCACTGACGCCTGATTTATAGATAAAATTCTCGATAGTCAGAGGCGGCTAGAAGATCTTCTGTACGATTTGGACGACTTCGTCCAAGTCGATTCGTTTGATGCCACGAAGTTTGCGGAAGTCCAAGCGGCATCGAAGTCTTTCGCCCTTACTCTAATGGAGACCATTAGGAGATTGCATATTGAAGAGAGCGCATCATCATCGGTATCGACCATTCCCTCGTGGATACAGCCGTTGTCGGCACGGGCTCCAAATGGCAATAATAGCAACACGGGCTCTACAACCACTTCAAAGATGAACGACAACGTTGACATTAGTGGAACAAATACCCCAGTCCGGCGGCCATCTAGTCCTGACATTTTGGGAGCAGAGCGCGACTTTATCAGTTTAGTGACTGGTCCTTCTGCCGTCCCACCTTCAAATTCGCGAACATCAGCCTGGGTTAGCGAGCAGACGACAACAGCAAAGTTATGGCCTCGCAGCAATTCAATACCTGAAGACGACTATTATGTAGGACAACCTATGATATTTAACAACCTCGACAGTGTCGCTCTACACGGCCAGGAGACACCCGTGCCAACAGCACAGCCTAACGCGCCTTATAGCCCAGGAACCTCTTACAGTAGAGTATCTTGGTATACCAGTACTGGAAGTCATGCCTCAGGGCCTAGGTCATCAGTTCATATCCCTACCAGCGACCAGAGAACGACCTCGCTTGCAAGGCCGGGCCCGTCCGAAAACCGCGGGTCAAAAGAGCTTGGACCGCCGTTGCCCAATGCGCAACCGGTCTACGAAGACGGCCTCATACCTACGGAAGAGCTCTTTGACCCACAAGCGAATTCGTCTTCTGGTTACCAAATAGGGTTGGATAGTAGCCTCTATATACAGAAGGGATTGTGTTCTGGTGCACAGACGTACCGAGTCAAGGGACGTAAGAGTGCTACTAAAACTGTGATGGAATATGTAAGTACATCAAGATCTATTCCTCTACATCGTGTCGGCTGAAGGAAGAGATAATGGTCAAAACCAAAAAGGTACCTGGCTTATGCTAATGCTAATTACGAACAGGGGACGAGACGAAGTCTTTGTCGATGCACGGACTGTGAATTTACACAAAATCTATTAGAAGCTGAGCTTGATACTGCTCAAGATTGTAAGGAACCCATATGAATGATAAGACCAAGCTTGGCTGACTAGAACATTTCATAGCGACTGCAAATTTCTGTAAAGCGGGCGTTATGTTTAGACTTCGTTTTCTATATAAATCGCACTTAACATCAACCTCGGCGTTTACATCGCAATTTGGCTGTCTCTTTTGTGCGCAAAAAGGCCAGACCGTCTATGCCGACGATGCAACTGTATTTACAACACAGGAGCAGCTTTTCAAGCACCTATCGCGCCACCCGCAGCCCTTACCGGAGATACCCGGGGTGGTGATTTTATATGGCGACGTATACAAAGATAACCCCAATGCTGAAGATTACGATCTTCACTTTCAGAACCCTCCAGTTGCCAGTATCCTTCCGGATGCAGCGTCCCTATCAAAGTTTCCGTCCGCCGTAGCTGTCAAGAGCCACGTCAAGCGATATGGGCGCGACCTGACAGACCCTGACGGGAATTCGGATCAGGTTACGAAGTTTCTTGAAGGCGCCCGTATTGTGGGTATAGAATTTCCAGAAAAATGGAAGGGGAAATGGTGCACTGGTTGGCATGATGGCCAATGGGGCTCATTTGTTGCTAAGCATGTGGTTCTGGAACCACCGGCACAACCTCCAAGTCCAAGTACAAGTGCTGATGGAATGTTTGTCACGACACGCTGGAAGTGGGAGGTGAAGGATACATCAAATGGATGGTTGCCACTTGATAAAGATGAGACTTTATCGAATGTCACCTGTAGGTCCTCAGTTCCTATTTATCATCTTCCCTATCGTGATAACTAGCTGCTAACTACGAATACCCTTGGATAGGGATAAACCGGGACGACTGGTGCTGGTCAGGCATGAAGAAGAATGGGAAAGTAGGGCTTTTCCCACGATCTCATATTAAGATGGAGTCTCTCCGTGGCAGTGCTGTCTGGCGTGGAGAGGGGGAAGAGGAAGAGATGCCTAAGGCTAAAAAGCAAGGCAGCTTTGGGTTACCTACGATTAAGATGCGGAGGATGACCATTGGAAGTTCTACATCTTGAGGCAGATTCGGGAAGTGGTGATCTTATTTGATGAGGTACAAATAACCTACGATGCTCTGTATCCGAAATCTGGATCTGCTAAAGGGTCTTTATACATGTACGGGTATACTTATCTAGTGGCTACCGGGTATTGCGAGGACGTTGGCGTACTTTTGTATTTGACCGAAGTTTCTACCAATACATTTTCGATTGGTGTATGTGGATGGCTGGAAAGAATAAAGAAAGTCCCCGCACCTCCACAAGTCACCAGCCATATCCTCCCCACCTTGGCCGGTTTGGGGTAGGTACAATAATACTTACCCCACATCTTCAATAAGCTTGTGGCTTTACTGTTCTACGTACCGACGCTAAGACAAAAGCGGGTATAATGACATCACCGGAGCGTTTCCTCCCCGGTCTTCAGCTCATGGTGATGTTCGAAGAGCAACGGCCAAGGCAGCCTTGCACTTATTGCGATCGAGATTACAGCCGCATGGAAGAGGTAGAATGATACTATTCGATGAAGTATAACACTGGTGCTTTCTATTTTGGAACTAGTCTGGCTGGTTTTGGTTCACCTCTGGAATTGTCTGTAGACAGTTGCTGTAGCTACTACGTCATATTTGTATAACGCAGTGGCCACCAGTACACAGAGCACGGGACATACAGCGTAGAAGCTTCCCCATTGAACATGAAATGGGCTGATGGGGTGGTCTAAGTATTTTCTCGTTTAATTTGTTGGCCAAGATACATTGATCTCTGTGCAACTTCCGGAGCTCCAGGAGATAGCTCTACCCGTAACTGGGTACCTTAACTGACCTAATTGACCTGAATTTCTTGACCAGAGGCGAACTTGTAACTGAACAACAGCTCGAACAGCTGGACGGTAAACAAAAGAAAGCAGTGACGTGATACATTTTTGGCACATTCATCATCATCATCCTTCATCATACATCCTCCCAACTCCACTACCTAACCCGTTCCCACCTTATGCTAAACAACACCGCTGTCATTCTTCTTTCATCCACCACGATACTTGTACCTGCATCGTCTAGTTTTCTTTCCTGCAACAAACCAACATTTCCATGAATAGGATCCTGGAGCAAACTATCCTAACTTGATACTACTAATCTGATTCATCATGAGGTTGTTATCAACCGTCCTCTCTCTAGCCCTGGCGGCGGATGCCGTCGTTGGTAGCAGCTGGTTCAGCAAAGCTGGTAAGTGATTGCAGTATTGTTTATTCTTCGTCTTGTGTCCCTATATCCTCTTACAACACCGAATCCCATTTGGCCACTGGCTAACACAGTAATTTAACTAGCTTACAACAAATGGCATGAGACCGAACTCGAGCGATGGCTGTCCGACAACAACATCCCCTACCCTACCCCCGCAGACCGCAAGGATCTCGAAGACCTCATCCAGAAGAACTGGGACGCCTATGCTGTATCTCCTTACAAGAATTGGGATACCGACAAGCTCACATCTTATCTCACATCGAAGGGTGTAGAGACAAAGGACTCCGCCAAGTCGGGCAAGGATGCACTCATTTCCCAGGTGGCCAATGCCTGGTATGAGACAGAGGACAAGGCTCAGACAGCTTGGACCGACGTGCATGAATGGATACTCGACACCTGGACTGAGAGTTCCCTGAAGGCTTTTGCAGACAAGCATGACATCCCAGGTAAATTTTCAGCGTTGATATCACTATATATACGTCGCTAATTTAGAGAATAGTCCCCCAGCCCCGAACTCGTGATACACTCCTGCAGAAAGTTCGTTCCAACTATGAGACAGTGGCAAAGAAAGTAGGAGAGACCGCCTCGTATCCCGGCGATTGGCTTTACGACACCTGGTCTGAGTCTGACCTGAAAGAATGGTTGGATACTCACGGAGTCCCTACTCCCCAAGTCACTGAGGTAAGAAGTCCCATTCCCATGTATCTAGTATACTTGATTAACTCTTGTCAACCTTAGCGTAATCGACTAGTCGCCTTGGTTCGACGTAACTCTCGTCTTGCTTACCTGAAACTTCAAGACCAGCAAGCTTCTGCTTCCGCCAGCGCGAGTGCAGCCTATGCCGCACTCACTGACAAGATTATCGATGCCTGGGGCGAGTCTCAACTAAAAGAATTCTGTGACAAGAACGGAATCAATGGTAAGAATCCTTCGTATTATATTTTCGCTTCTAGTATTAATGGCATCTACAGTCCCTCAGGGCAGCAAAGTCAACGAGTTACGCGCACTTGTCCGTAAAAACCGTGCTCAGATTCTCGGTGACAATCTATCCGCATCAGCAACCAACGCTTTTGGTGCTGCCACTAGCAAGGCTGGCAACCAGTGGGCAAAGGCTACTGATGACGCGACTCTCGCTGCTCAGGATGCTTTCAACACTGTAGTTGACGCTTGGTCTGCGAGTCGATTGAAGGCTTACCTAGATGCCCGTGGAGTTCCGGTCCCCCAAGGATCTAAGGTCGACGAGCTTCGTGCTTTGGTACGACGAAACTCTCACAAGGTTGCTCACCCATACTCCGCCTGGACGTGGGATGACCTGTCGTACGAGAACCTCAAGGACTATCTTGTCGCTAGCGGTAACGATGCGGCTAAAAAGATCGGCGAGAGCAGCTCCGCTAGCCGTGATGACCTTGTCGCGGCTGCTCAATCTGCTTACTCTTCTGCGTCTAGCGCCGGCGGTAGTTCGTACGCCTCTGCCACGAGCTACCTCTCTCACGCCACCGAAGCGGCGAAGACTGCTACATTCGACACATGGAGCGAAAGTGAATTAAAGGCTTACCTAGACACCTACGGCATTGTAAGTTTATTTTATCTAGGTCATGCGAATCTAACTTTCATCTTACTGACACATTACTTAGCCTGTTCCTCAGGGCTCTACAGTCAATGAACTCAGAGCCGAAGCACGCAAGCAGTCTACCTACTTCAAGTACGGAACCACGAATCCAGCCAGCACCGCCTTCGCCAAGATCAGTGAAAACGTTAAGGGCGCATATCAATGGATCTTGGATCAGATTCAATCTGGCTCCGAGGCCGCGAAGCAGAAGGCTGGTGATGCCAAGGAGGAGTTGTAGATCCAGTCTGTTGTCTGTTCTAACCTACTCGACGAGTGGGATAACCCTGGGTTTTTGGCGCACGTAAGGGGAGAGTATTAATGGCAAGGTTACGATTATGAAGTGTATCTGATACCTATGTCGCAGATGAAAAGCATTAAGAAAAAACGGGGATAACATTCTGTTTGTCTGTCTAGGTTTCTTTTCGCACGGATTTCACGAGGGAAGCATGACGGTTACGATTGTTTTTCAAGGACGTCACCTTTTCAGTTCTGGAGTTCGAGCATACGGACGAGAGGCAGGGGTTAGTCAGTGTTCTTTTTGCTAGTCAGGTTTTATTGAGTAATGAGATTGTGGGATTAATTATCTTGTTTTATTGCTATTGCTAATGAATTTTTTATGTTATGGCTTGCTGTTGTTATTAATTGTGTGGTTGGTGAGTGTATCTGCGGAAAGTCTTTTGTGCTTCAAGTTCGGATGTTAATGGGCAAGGTTTGGATTGCACCTTTTCTAACCCGGTAAGTCTTCTTAGCCCATATACGTGCTCGGTGGTTACTCGTCATGAAGAAACGGATTTTTCTGAAGCCTTATAAGCGCCATACTCGCTGCACGACCCATTCACACTTATACGGGTAACTGGCGCACCATGGCTTTTGGTCATGATGTCGCGACGGCCACTCTATCTATTGTGGTTACTAGGACAATATAAGATATACCGAGATCTTCGGGAACTCAGGTGTGAATCAGCCTGGCGGTTTACCTCGACTATCTGAACTGTCCCACATACCGGGTTATGAAAGGATAGACGTATCGTTCCTGCTTCTCTTTTGCGGCTTGCTGTGCTATATCCACGATGTCCTTTTTTGCAGCTGATGATGTCGACTCCGATCTCTGGGGTTGAGGTGACTTTCAATCGGCTGTACTGTGTCATCTCCCGACCACGTCGGCGTGGAGGAAGTTGGCCATATCGATTGTAGCTGGTGCTTGATGAAGGGGAACAAGGCTAGAGGTACCGGAACGTTATAAACTCGCAAGACGAGACGGGTGTATGCTGCTTCGATGTTCCGCGATTTCGCGATGCGGTGTGGGCGTTCAGGCGATTTCCCCAGGTACCTACTTTCCTCCCGTAGCGGGAACCCCTGGATCGCGAGAATCATTCTATGAAGCTTAGAATAACTTTATTAAATGAATGATTTTAAGATAAAGATTGGTTTCTCCCAATTTCTATCGATCTTATGCATGTAATGCTTCTATGAAGTTTAGAATCATTCTCGCGATCCAAGGGTTCCCGCTACAGTATAGAGATACTATTGGGAATTGGACACAGTTATGCCGGTTCTGTGCCTGGTGCTGTGTCTTCCTCGTATAACAAGATGCACTTAGGTAGGAAATTATGAATCGTTTGGAATGGAGATAGGAAATAGAAGAGCTTTGCCACAGCGGTTTTCCACGATATGCTCAATGTCTGCTTGAGACGACGCTAAGAGGCTCTGTCATTAACAGTCTGACGAGAACCTAATTACATGGGGCGATCTACGTGGTTGTCGGGATATTGTTGAATGCTCCATCTTAATTTATACCAGACCTAAATACGCAAATTTACCTAGGTACCTATGCTGATGATCTTATGGCGTTTCTTCAGGAATCTTAAGTTGCTAGCAAGATGCGTGAGGTAAAGGAAAATCGAGCATTGCTCGGCTCTTTCTGACGTAGGTAATCATATGTACCTAGGTACTTGGGTATATATAAGTATTACTCAATTACCTAGGTTTGTTTACCTATTTTGTATGTTGAGATGCAAGGTATAGGAGGATCGAAGTCGTATCGTATTAAGCTAGCCTTTCTGATACGACATGGAAGCGACGTTTCTGCTTAAGTAGCTTTATCAATAGGTATTAATGCCCGGGTATTACTTCACGAAGGCTCTTAGGTACACTCTCCGTAGGTAGGTGCCTAGGTACGTTTTGGGTGTCTGTATAGAACGGGCTTGGTGCTTTTATGACTTTGTCATCTTGAGAAAAGGAGAGGAAATTATACTTCCAAGGAGGCTGATGAAGTTGATTATACGAACCCTATGAGCGCACGGGGATGGCCGAATAATCTAGCCGTGATCATAAGGTGACAATGCGTTATTAAGGCATAGCTCCTAGGGATATGTTTTAGATAGTACTCGTAGTAAATATAGTAGGTAGGTATCAGAGAACAAGAAGCGGCATTGACCTGAGAGCGGAGATGATAGTAAAAAAAGCATAGGTTGGGAGAGACGACCCTTGTATCTATGTTTAAGGGGCATGGCAAATCTGAACGCAAATGCCTAATACCTATATGATCACAGTGATACACTATTATTGCTAGAACATTGAGGGAAAGCTTTTTATTGAGTTTGTTATGAAATTACATGACTGCATGGCATCATCTCCCGTCTTAAGAGAGACGAAGTTACGTGAATATACTCATACATTTCGGTATGGGTACAAACAGGGTTAGTGCCTTGCGAATATCCTGATCATCAGTTTTCCACAGCCGGACATCATGCTCCAATTCCGTCCATTGCTGTTTGAAGGTGACAGGAGTTGGTATCGGGCATACCAACTTATCTATTCGGTTGCTACCAGAAAGGAGATTGAAGGAAATTGATGACAAAATCCCAGCTGTCGGTTTTCGAATTGCCTGGTTGTTCTGGTCCCATCAAGAAACTGAAATTTCTATCAGATCTTCGAGGAGCATGATCGTGGGTGGGTCTGGCCACGTCTGTCTTGTTGAACCGCTAATTAAGAGGCGAGAAAACGTCCAAGATCCGTCCGATAAGTGCATGGGGATAGGTATTTAGTTAAGGAAAAGGGAGTCACAACACGAGCTGTAATATGAAATAGGTTGAGTCTTGTACTGTATAGTGTGGTTTAATGGCCAGGAAATGGTCTATGAAAATAGGCCACACCGTCCATCGGCGTCTTTAGTAAGGGGTCGGGCGAGGGGTAGACGTGCAAAGGGTTAGATTCTGAGGATATCCACGTCCGGAATGCTCCTTTGCCGCTTATGACCCAAATGGTGCTCCGACGATGATTTTCTCTTCTGCGACAAAGTCGCAAGTGGGCTACTAGCAAGCTCGGGCATCTTCTGTTTTCGCATAGGAGAAATGGGGACATTTGTAGTAGCTATGCGCCCATCCTTGATGCCCCGAAGAGTGCCTTCGAAGTAGGGGCCGGAGAACGCAAGTGATTCTCGTGTAGCTTTGCTACGGCTGATCAACTGATGATTCACTTGGTCTCGGCGAAATGCGCCGACAATATTGGCGTTGTGATTGAAATGATCGAGAAGGGACGTCACATCACTGTTCGCGGTGCTGGGACGACCGGGAGTGCGACCCGGTGTGTAGAATAATTGGTCATCCGCTTCATCATGCTCGAGCACCTTCTCTGCTTCTGACGAGTCTTCATCGTCATCGTCGTCGTCTAAGGTGATAAAATCTTCTAACTTGAGACTCTTCTCCGCTTCGTCAACAACTTGGCCGTCGGAATCAGAGGTCTCAACCAGATTGCCGTCGGATGCCTGGGCATACCAGGCTTCGGCAGGACCGACGGCATGGGTATTCATAAAGTCCCCGTATGTGCTGGAAGATATCATACCGCTCATCATGATACTACCGGGATTACTGAGGATAGGGGAAGATTGGGTCTGTTCAAAATACTGAAAGTTGAACTGCTCGGGAGAGAGGTCAAAGCCTCTGCCTTTCATACACTGATGTGTGAAGATCATCATCTTGCCGGTTCTCGGATTCAGAATCGCGATTGGCTTCTTGCTAGATTTGTCGAGGTCGAACCGACCGACACGGGGCTGGCCACGGCGAGGCCGGATAAGTGTCACGACATCTGAATCAGAGGAATCGTCCACGGTTTCCCGTCGAGTCTTACGTCGAACAGGTTTCTCAGGTGGGTCTTCTTCATCGGTAGTATCCCCATCGGCTGGATGGGGGAGATTAGCACATACTTAGCTACAAACCATGTTCCATTCACTCACTTTGATATCCGTCAAGGGAGACTTCGTCATTCTCGGACGAATCGACCGGGGTGTTCATAGCAGTCGACAGATCGTTGCTTGTCATAGGTGTAGCAATTGGTGTGCTATCGTCTTCTTCTATGGCTCTAAGGAAAGCCTCATAATCCGAGGTTCCGCCCTCGATACCGTTTGCCATCCAGTCTGTATCGTTGCCGTAATGGTCCCAGAATGCTTCCGAGTTTGATGAATCATAGGGGTCCGGGTCATGCTCGATCTCTCGACGGAAAGATGGGTCGAGGATACTCTTGTCAACGAAGAGATCTGGGAAGAAACCATGGTCTACATCCTCATCAGTTTCAGTCGAGTCCCCATCCGATGAATCGTCAGGGATATCAAAGCGAACACGACGTTCTGTGCTAGTATATCCCTGATCGATAGTCAAGTCATCATCCGCATCAACGTCAGACGAAATACCGTCCCAACTAGCATTCTCGTCCACGTCGTCGTCATCACCTTCATAGTGATCTTCTTCATCATCGTTGTCATCATCGTTATCGTCCTCTTCGTCATCATCATCCTGTTCATTCTCTTCAATATGCGGCCGAGGAGAGATAGAACTGCGAATGGTATGTTGCAGTTCATCGGAGAGAATATGCTCCTCCTCGGCCGCTACTACATCCTCCTCATCGTCGTCTTCGGAATCGCTGATGTCTTCTACCCCAGAATAGCCGCTCTCGTCGGATAGGTCAAGCGACGATGAACCATCCGAGCCCCGACGCTTGGCGACCTTGACCGGGGTAGTCGGTGGTCGTTGTTGACGCACGTTCCGTGACATGGTGATATGTACGTGCTATTTGTATGGGATATGTGAGGTGTGCAGGGATTAACAAGGGATCCACCCCCGGACTCGGGGTTGAGGGGATCGAGGCAAACGGCGGTGAAGCCCGACTAATATTCGAGGATCACCGATACAATTGTGGTCCTTCGGAAATATAGAATCTTAAGCCGTATGATCGGGTCGAAGCTGTCTCCGTTTTGAGTATGTAACCCAGGGTATGTTGTCGCAATAGCGTGTAGGACGGGGTATGTGATAATTGGTAAGGGATGAAGATGAGAAAATCTCGTCGTCGTGAACAGATGGAAATTGGGAATGCCCGCAATCAATGGGCTAAATGTGTAGTAGTTCTAATGGGTATTCAGGCTTCTGATGAGCAGTGGACCCCTTTAGACGGTAAAGGGCACACAAGACAGTGAAGGCCTGTATAACTTCGTCGATTGTCGAATTTGGATTGAATATCTCGGTGAACTGTTGGACTGAGGGACACGGGTGGGATGGCCAAACGTGTCCCTCAGTGGGTATTTACAGCTCAGCGACGGCCGAAGGCATTATCTCGACGAAGTTTGATATGTTCTAATTGGTAACTTTGCTTAATAGCTTTTGTTATGCGACTTCGTTGTCTTGAGGTGGTTGAGTTTTCCTTGGAGGAAAAAGTTGAAGGGGAGAAAAAAAAGATTCTTTCCATTCGCTTGCTAGTAAACTTTTTTTTTTTTTTTTACTTTGGCTGTTCCATTAGTGGGGTGACCCACCCCGATTCGTCTGCCGCCGTGCGTAAGATTGGCTATACCCTTTTTGGCGATAAAGTTATTGGCACGGAGCAAGTACAGAAGGCAGGGATTGCATGATCTATGGGGCACCGCAAAAAACCAACTATGGTATGGAGAGCTCAAACGCTAAGGTTCAATTCCTTCACCTCCATCCACCACAGAATATCTTCACTGCTTCAACATCAAATACACTACACTGATACATTCATACTGAGGGTCCGTCACCGCCTTTTCTTACTTGCATTAACATACAGGGTGCTAGAGCCTAAAACCTAATCGTCAATCCTGAATGGTTATTTCGAGGTCTGCTTGCTGCTGTTTAGCGCTAATTCGATGCTCCAAGGCGTTTGAACAGTGGAACTCGGTCCCTTCTAAATGGTCATGACCCAATACTATTATCAGTGGGAAAAAAAAAACACACAGTAAAAGAAGATCCTGAACATCCCATGTTCCACTACCTACATGCATACGATGGATATACGCTGTAATTCTGGTCCAAGATATTCGTGGTATCCATCGTATCCATAGATCCACCGAAAAAATGTACGATGCCTGGAAGACTTTTGGTTCTAGTGACGCATTTGGGAAAGAGTCATATTTTCTAGAGATGACACACATGAAGCCCCTCCAACCCCTCCAAGAAGTACCTCCCAGGTAGCCAGGGTTTGCCATCTTGCTCCTACGTCCAGCATAGTAATACCATAGATGAATCGGTGGATATATTTTAGGTAATGAAGCTGTGAAGTTACCTACTACACAGGCAATATGTATTTTAAATCTTTAAAAAATATGGTACGTACTTTGGACCCTTAAAATTGTAGTTAACTTCCTGATCTAGATGCCGTTCCGAATGGCTGGCTGTTCAAACAATTAACCTACAAATTTATATGAAATGAATTGTAACCTTCGGTATTGAATTGGCACGTGTGGTAATTGGAATACATCTAGAGCCTCCTGTGTGCAGTTCCACGCACAAAAACTGCAAAATAAGCGAGATGGAGCTATTGTACACGTATAGCCAAACGTATAGTATCCCACGATGTATGTACATACCCCATACCTACTTGCATTGTATCTGGCTGTCCGGTCCACTTCCGATATTTTCATCGACCCATCCTGACCATCGACCTCGATATGTACGCTCATGTATCTCCACCTCCAACCGGATTTTCACTCGAAAGTTGAGAAGAGCTCCAACATAACTTTTTAAGATGATCCATGATGGTACATACGTAGTGTCTCCATGTAGAAGTAGATCCTCTTTTTCGGACAGGTTACTTTTTTCTCCTCCGTTTTTTACCATATTTGTTCGGTGTGGACCAATATCGACATTCTATTCCTCCACTCGAATGGGCGATGTCATGAATGACGTGCATTTTGCATACAATCGAGATCCCTAATTCTATAATTCTCGTTCATGTCAATCTAAGAATGGGATTCTAATGGACTAGTTGGGTACTTCAATGAATGGGCTCTGTTATGGGAAGTAGAAATATCAATGTTGACAAGTCATTGCGAGAGATGCATGTCATGAAATTGAAAGTGTCTAATTTGGCCTTGAGCCAGCCGGAAATAGACTCGGAAGCCTTGCTGGCTGCTTATGCAGGCGGGCAGCTAGTGTAATGGCTTGACTCACGTCTCGGGTGCCTTTCTTATTGGTCTCATGCAAGATTTTACTTTCGAAAATGTCTGTCGTCCTATTAGATCAAGAACCATGTACCTATGGAGTAGGTCCGAGACGTGGCCATCGTTACTCAAGGCGCCTGTCAGGAAAAGGGGCATTTGGCATATATTGTAACCGAAGGCACACGGGAGCTGGTCCGGCGATCAAAGCGAAAAGCCACATTGCCTGGGTGGCGTCTGAGCAATACGACGCTCCGGCTTGTATTCCCTCACCCGCGTAGCCCGCGTTATCGACTATTCGTACAGAGTAGATGTTCTAGAATGACTCTTCCGCTCTTCCTCACGCCCTTACACAAGGTATGGATCGTAATGAAAAAAGGTGTAATGAAAAATGCGGAGGTTCGCGTCGCCTGGAGGCAGTGTTATACCAGGGACACGGTGGAAGCGATCATGGGCAAGCCCAGAGGATGCGCTTCCTCGTTGCAAAAATTAGAATAATCACGATTGAGTTCAAGTAGAACTCTTTCAGAGATTAAACTGAAAAGAACAGATACTACACTTGATCTAAGCCAAAACTGTTGCATTGTTAGCATAAGGGTTCAACGGTTCGAAGGTATGGTGGTGGTTACTCACGGCAAAGAGAGCTGGAGAAGAAAAGAAAAAAACGAAATAAAATTCGAGAGGGGAAATGTTCTTTTTATCATTTTGGGTAGGGCAGTAGGGCGGGGACGAACCACAGAAAGCATTGCAGCCTCAATTGGTGGGTCTCAAATGTGGCTGACACTGGCTGACTGGCAGACTGGCTGACTGAGTTGCAGGGGGGCTACCAGGTGTCGGCAGGTCCAGTGGACGGTTGCCATCGAAACAAGCACCTTCCAAAGTAAATATTGACCTAGAAAATACCAGGTACAAAGTTACCTAACAAGTACATACTTCGTACAGTCGAATTTTATCCACACGTGCATTTCTAAAAACTAAACACTCAACCTCCAACCATTTTCATTACAACTGTTGCATTCACGCTGAACGGAATATTTCTTGCATTGTAAAACACAGCACAACTCTAGAGGCCGATTTGTGCACCTTCTCCACTGCATGTAATTGCATTCGCATTACATTTTTATTTTCTCACCGCTTCACACCTTTTCAGTGATACCGCACCGCATCACCACCATGGAACCGCCTCAAAAAGGTCACGCGAACCTTTTCCAGGTTTATTTGCGCCTGCGTCCTCCTCCATCTGGTAGCTCTAACGCCGAACGTTTCCTCTTAGTCGAGGAGCCTGCTGAACACAATGCGCCTACACATATCACATTGAACCCTCCGAACGACCGAAGACGAGCAATCGAGAAGTTCGCATTTACCCAAGTCTTCGAAGAGAATTCTACCCAGCTCGATCTATTTCAAGGAACTAAAGTACTTCCATTAGTCGAGGGCGTATTAGCACCTCACGGAGGCGATGGCACAGATGGCTTGTTGGCGACTCTGGGAGTCACTGGTTCCGGCAAGGTATGCGTAGTTGAGGCGCCGCGAGAATAATAACGGAAGTAATCTTGACTAACCTCAATATCGTTAGACACATACAATGCTTGGGTCTAGAAACCAACGGGGCTTAACCCAGCTTGCTCTCGATGTAGTCTTCCGATCTATCGACTCAAACATTGTTGACTGTGACACATCTCCCACTTTGGAGGCTAGTATAAGAGCCTCGGATGCATCTGAAGCATCTATCCACTCCGCTCCGGCGTTCCTCGAATCGATTTATAGCGATTATAATGGCCCATCTAGAGCTGGATCCAGGGCTGCAACGCCAATGATTGTAGGGCCCCCAAAGACTTTTGTTCGACCTTCCCTATTCAACTCCACTCCTTCTCTGCCTGGTCGATTCCCAGACAGCCCCAAGAGTATCCGAGTCGTTAGTCGCGAGGATGATCTATCGAGAATAACACTGCTTTCAACGCCTCCCAGCCAACGGGAGATTGCAATACCACGAACCCCGATGCAAGTTGCGTCTGTTAAGCCAAAGTTGGCCGAATCTCCGTCACCCAAGAAGCATTACATGTCTCTTACTTCAGCCGCAAGAAACAAGAAGACCATTACTAAGACTCCAGTTAAGGGCGAGTATCCACTACCACCGATCCCGACTCCGAGACGCCACCTACAACGGCTATCCGCCCTCCCTCAAGCTCCCGATATTAGTTCCGTCCGAGCATCCTGCGACCCATCTGCCGAATATGCTATTGTTATCTCTATGTACGAAGTATATAACGATAGAATCTTCGACCTCCTAACCCCTCCGATCAAGTCGAATGCTACGAAGGAATATCGACGACGACCGCTCCTATTTAAGCCCACAGAGTTATCTCCTGACCGAAAAGTAGTCGCTGGACTTCGAAAGATCATTTGCGGTAATATGAATGAAGCATTGATGGTTCTTGAGGCCGGATTACATGAGAGACGAGTCGCCGGCACGGGTAGTAACAGTGTCTCGTCGAGAAGTCACGGATTCTTCTGTGTCGAGATTAAGAAGAGGCGTCGTGGCCGCACTAATGGAAGATGGGGTGCCAGCACTCTTAGTATTGTTGACCTGGCTGGTAGTGAACGAGCGAGAGATGCTAAGACGCAAGGCGCGACGCTTGCTGAGGCTGGCAAGATTAACGAAAGTTTGATGTATCTCGGACAATGCCTACAAATGCAGAGCGATGCTAGTAACACTACAAAGGTACGAGTAATACTATACCGACAAACCTAAGAACTTTACTAACAGTCCATGACAGCCTAATCTAGTCCCCTTCCGTCAATGTAAACTTACCGAGTTGCTTTTCTCTAACTCATTCCCCTCAGCTGCTCAATCACATTCTTCTGTTAACAGACGAGCGCCTCAGAAAGCCGTCATGATCGTTACTGCCGATCCATTGGGCGACTTTAACGCCACCTCTCAGATCCTAAGATACAGTGCTCTCGCTCGGGAGGTCACTGTTCCACGTATCCCCTCTATCACGTCTACTATCTTAGCAAACACGACGATGCAGTCAGGCCAGTCCGAGTCAAGTGTAGGCTCCTGTAGCCCTACAAGCTCACCTGTTATGTCCCACCAAAAACCCTATTACCAGCCCTCCGGTGCCCATAGTCGCACGTTCTCGCCTATGACTGACACGGAGCGAGCGACTATGGAAAACGCGGCTCTGGAGATTGCTAGGATGGCAGATATCATCGATCAGTTGAACACTGAGCTGGCGCGAGAATCAGAAGAACGCATGACTGCCGAAGCGCACTTACTATCAATGCAAGACCGTATCGAAGATCTCGAGCAAGAGATTCGGGAAGAATGTTACGCAGACTTTGAGCAGCGGCTCTCCTTAGAAATGGGACGTTGGAAGGCGTCGCTATCCCTAGAACAGGAGCGTGGCGAGGAGCATTGGGACCGCAAGGTCGAGGTGTTGGCCCGAAGTGTTGGCGTGGTCACGGTGACATCGCCTAGCTCTGATGACGACGACGGGGAGAATGAGGATAAAGAAAACATACTCATCGAGAATCTGGAAGAAGAGAACGAGCGATTGCGAAGAGAGGTCTCGATCCTAAAGCGCGAGCTCTCCGGCCGTACGCCGAGCAAGCGGGCGCCACTTCAGGAGAGGGGCGACGTGCCTAGCAGTAGATCCTCTACAGTTGGAGGTGATGCGTTGGCGGGCCTTGGAAACCGCATGGAGCAGCTGCGCATGAATGGCGGCGAAGACAAGAAGGTGCTGAAGGTGTCGAGCAGCGGCAGCCCGCAGAAGAAGGTTCGAAAGCTGCCGGCGAGAAAATGGGAGGGTGTCGCGGCCGAAGATGAGCTAAGTTAAGCCGAGTTAATGGGATATGATGTGATGCGGTGGGATTGGAGCTATGCAGGATATCGAGGTTCACGATAATGACCGATAATCGATGACCTACGATTGCGGTGGTGGTATGGTCTGTGACTGGTGGCGGATGATTAATGATAAACTGAACTGAACTGAACTGAATTGGGGAGCAGCTGATGTGCGCCGAATTGGGTTGAGTTAAGGATACCCCCTATGCTGTCCTGCTTTATTTTGTTATACTAGTTTGCTTTGGTGGTAATGACTTTTGAATTGGTATCATTGGTGTTTGGTTTGACGTTTTGGTTGTTGCTACCCAGACTATGTGTTAGTTATGTGCCTTGACAATCGTGTTTGGATTGGTATCGTTGGTATTGTGACTGAAGTTTATGTGCTTTCATGAACTAGGTATGGTGTATGAGGCCTCATTGCAAACCTGTGGATTAGGATTATCTTGGCTGAGGCGATGTGTTCGAATGATCGATCGCGATCGAGATGACTTAGTGGATGATCCTCATACTATCAAGGATTTTCAATTGATATTTGTTGAGGGCGTGGTACAGTTGGTGGCGTTTTGAGTGACGCCACGTTCGCGATCAGCTCCGTAGGTAGGTAGGTATTTCTATTCCGATTTCTAGAGCGCCCGTTGTATATGAGGAACACTCTCATAAACTGTCTTCGCTTCAAGTGATAAACGTACATGATGTAAGATTTATTGAGATATAAACGTGAAGTCGTGAGTTTCTCACTCTTTCGCTGGTCCTTTTCATCATTTACCTACCTAGGTACATACCTCTAGGTAGGTACCTAGCCTCCCAAACCTCTCGCTACATGGCTTTTGATTCATTACTCGTACGCTAGAAAGGGAAATTGATTGAATGGGAGTTTTTAGATGATATATGCAAGAGCAGTGTTTACATCTCGGTTATCTCGTTGGGTAGCTTTCAAAGGCAAAATTCCGATATTGAGGCTGCGATTATGATCCTATTGGAAGTACTATTCAAGTATACCCCTTAGGAGGGCATATTTCTAGGTAGTTTCTAAATAGTACCTATATTAAGATATCATTGTCCAATAGCGGAACTTTGTGCCCATGAGGCGCTTATGGAGTATATTAAATCGCAACATTACAGTGTCTAGCGAGGGACCCTTAATCTCCAGAATTGCCACTGCGTTGTTGAATGGTCTAGATCAACAGAAGAGGCAAAGTCAAGATATTTACGTAGATTATCCCACCGCGCTTAGATGGCGACGCGGTTCCGTTTTGTGGACAAGTTAGGTAACCGAGCACCGTATCCACCCCGTTTCTCGCTTTCATAATCGGATATTATGCGTGGCTGGGTGCCTAAAGTGATCTCTTCAAATAAATTGTTGACCTAAAGTGCCTTTAGAATAATTATATCGTATTTGATTATAATCGAAGTTTGTTGCGCATACGCCAAGGGACGGAAGCCAGTTAAATCCATACCTTGGTTCCTATAGAACAACATCTATATCTTCACTGGCCCCTTCATTAGCGTATAAAGGCTTCATCCCACCGCCGTGTCGCGGGAGGGCTAGAAATAGCTAGATATTCGGCTCAGAGTTCGACCGGTCTTGGCGATTTGGTCACTTGCTAAGATGAAGTTTGGAAGTTTGGACGAACCATACCACGCGAGGACCTGCATGAGTTTACTCCAAGGGGTCCGGCATCAATTGGCTAAACATATTGGACAGTGGAAGACAGTAGCAATTGCCTTTACCAGGCTCTCTTTACGGAGCTTACCTGACTTGGCGTCCGTTACATCCCTGGATAATATCGACAGATATTTTCCACTACCCCAATCTCGGCATCATAGACATTAACGGCATTTCAACCTGTCGATCGTTTCCATTAGCAACCTATTCCTCCAATCCTATCGCTTCCTAAGGTTACACCAGATCTTGCTGCTAAGATCCCCTCGCGCTGTGGCGCTGGCATGGCTAAAATCATGCACACCAGAACGTATTCAGAAACTCGAAAACTTTGGGTATCTATTGCGTGATCCGTTTCCTCGCAAGACTCTCTAACATTACAACTTCAGACCATCATCTTACGATGCAAATTCGGAGGTATGATATAATTGATCGCGGTTTTGGCCTCGCGTCATCTCCGTTGTTGGGGCTCGCTTAAGACTCCGGTGGAGGAATCGTCCTCCGTTCTAGCGTGAATGTTCCCTCTGGAGGCCCCGCTTCGCCATCTCATTTTCATTCCAAAGCGGCGGCTCGATCTCCGGGATGGACATAACGGGCCGCAGAGCCATCACTGGGGCAAATACGTCCATCATGCCACGCCTGACATCCCCGAATCAACGCCTCTCCCCATTCCCCGCAAATACCCCAGGTTACTTCGGGCCACGATCCTGAAACCTATACCATCCAATCTATATTGAGTCGGAAATATGTGGTAAACCCTCCAAGATTCTAATATCAGCAACCCTTTTCTTGGTTCATCATTTAGATCGCCACACCCCTCGAACGCGCTCTTTCTATTGGCCACATTAATCATATCAACGTACGACGACCGTTTTGGGCAGTGACAACTCTCTTATCTGGGTCTACCGTTTTGTATCGTCGCCCCCAAGATTCGAGAATGAACATGGTGTAGGCTGTACTATATCGTGGGGGACCAACCACAGCCCTTCGTTCTCGAAACACCCGCCGGAGCCTTAGCAGCATAATTGAGATTTTAATCTAATTCAAAATGGTCATAGGGCCGAGAAAGTCAGTGATCGACTATGCCCTGCCACAATTTGACCTTGTCGAGTCGGAGCCTGCTGCCGGCAATATGGAGTCGAGAAAGTTAATTGCTGGGCAAAACACCACGTCGTTGGTGTATATAACCGAGTCGAGTCCCAGATGCCACACCATGTTTCTGGTCTTACGCTTCACTATCGTCCTCCAGGTTTAGAACATCTTACCTTGGTAACATCACAGCAAAATGTTGTCCCTTGCCGTGTCGGCCGCCCTTCTCGGGTTGGCATCCGCCCAGCAGGTCGGAAAGGAGCAGTCCGAGACTCACCCCAAGCTGAGCTGGAAGAAGTGCAGTGGAAGTGGTTCCTGTACCGCGACCAACGCCGAAGTGACCATCGACTCCAACTGGCGATGGCTTCACTCTACTTCCGGCACGACTAACTGCTACGACGGCAACGAGTGGACTTCAGAGTGTAGCTCCGCTGAGGACTGCGCCACCAAGTGCGCCATCGAGGGTGCCGACTACAGCAAGACCTACGGTGCCTCCACCAGCGGTGACGCTCTTACCCTCAAGTTCCTCACCAAGCACGACTACGGTACCAACATCGGTTCCCGATTCTACCTGATGAACGGCGCGGACAAGTACCAGACTTTCTCCCTCAAGGGAAACGAGTTCACCTTCGATGTCGACCTCTCCACCGTCGACTGTGGTCTTAACGCCGCTCTTTACTTCGTCGCTATGGAGGAGGATGGTGGCATGGCCAGCTACCCCAACAACAAGGCCGGTGCCAAGTATGGTACCGGTTACTGTGACGCTCAGTGTGCCCGTGACCTGAAGTTCGTCGGAGGCAAGGCCAACGTCGAGGGATGGAAGCCATCCACCAACGACGCGAACGCCGGTGTCGGCCCGTACGGTGCCTGCTGTGCTGAGATCGACGTCTGGGAGTCCAACTCTCACTCCTTCGCCTTCACCCCCCACCCTTGCACTGACAACAACTACCACGTCTGCGAGAATGACGGTTGCGGTGGTACCTACTCCGACGACCGATTTGCCGGAAAGTGTGACGCCAACGGTTGTGACTACAACCCGTACCGCATGGGCAACCACGACTTCTACGGCAAGGGCAAGACCGTCGACACGAGCAAGAAGTTCACCGTCGTCAGCCAGTTCGCCGACAACAAGCTGACCCAGTTCTTCGTCCAAAACGGCAAGAAGATCGAGATCCCCGGCCCCACCGGCTCCGGCTTCCCCGCCACCGCCGACATCACCCCTGAATACTGTAAAGCTGAGACTACTGCCTTCGGTGACCGTGACCGCTTCACTGAGGTCGGCGGCTTCGACCAGCTCAACTCCGCTCTTGATATCCCCATGGTCCTTGTCATGTCCATCTGGGACGACGTAAGCTCCCCCTTGACCCTCGTTTCCCGAATTTTCACTTTGCTAACACTTCGCCCTATAGCACTACGCCAACATGTTGTGGCTCGACTCTAGCTACCCCCCTGAGAAGGCCGGTCAGCCCGGTGGTGACCGTGGTGACTGCGCCCAGGACTCTGGTGTTCCCTCCGACGTCGAGGCTAAGATCCCCGATGCGTACGTATTCCCTCTTAGTCTATTAGATACTCGATGACTAACAACTTCACAGCAAGGTCGTCTGGTCCAACATCCGCTTCGGACCTATTGGCTCTACCGTCACTGTCTAAGCTATGGGCTAAAGGACAAGAGGCTTTACGGCCGTATATATTCTACACATGTATATATCTCTACCTTTCGCATCAGATTGTTCCCCCTATTTAGCTCCAGCGAGAATAAAACGGATCGTGTTGTCTCCATTAAACATACCTATCGCTACTGCCGTGATGTATATTATACGTGAATAAACTTAAACGTTCCTATTCAGCGCAATGGATTATTCGTCACGACAATCGAATCATTATAAGACTATGAACACTAAATCTAGAGCATATGGTTCACGTACCTACGTACCTACTAGGTACGTGCATTTCAAAGGACGTAAACTGGAATGTTTTAATTAGGTAACTACCTAGGTAGGTCCCTAAGGTAGGTATTTATGGAATAAGGGTAGCAGTACAAATACGAATACAGAGAAACGAGGTTTTGTGGCTTCCGTACCTATAATACGATTTTAAGATCTTAGGAGACTGTTTAGGGATCGTTCGAGAACGACACCGCCAAGCCCCGCTGTGGCGATGGCCCATACCCACTTATTACTCACTTCACCCAAACCGGGCCAAAAGCTGTTCTTGGACTGCTTGTATTGTTGGAGCTCTTGGTACTTCACAGGGTTTCCTTTGGAGTAGCGCTTTTCTTGATTCTCCTCGTTTTCCTTATCTCCTCCAATAAAACGGAGGAAGATGTAGTTGGCGATGGGTCCAACGATTGTGAGTGGGTGGAGTTGTCCGGCACTGTAGAGGAGCAGTGGGAAAGATAAATGGCACAGAGCATCACCAAGGTAGCTGTAAGTAATTAGCGTCATGTTACTTCTACCTGCCCAGGGTGTGGATTTGATGAAACTTACTTTGGATGGCGGACAATACTCCATACGCCCTCACGATTGAGTTCAGCACTCGCAGTACGGCTGTGGGCTTCCAGTTGAGAATCGGCTAGAGCTTCTAGGGAATACCCGGCCGTGAAGAGGAAAATAGCAAGGCTATGAGAAATGGTAATAGCTTCGGGGAACGGCGCAGCTAGGGCACTGGCAATCGGAGCTCGGAATGGCAATGTGAAAGGTAGAGAGATCAACGTCTGGATGAGAGCTTCCGGGAGAAACATGGTAAAGAATGCCTTGTTCCAGAAATCCGGTTTCTTTCTAGCTGATGTTTCGTAACGAGGGTCATCTTTGCCACGTCGAAGGGTGCGCGATGCAACACGGTAAAACAGGCGAATACCCCAAGCACTGACCCCGACAAGGAGAAGCTTCTGGTTATACGATAGGGCATCCCATGCTTCCGAGAGGGATAGTCCTTCGTATACGACGGGAGCACCGATGGCACTCCACCATGCATTGGCGACCTGTCCGCTGGGCCACAGCCAATCTTTGGCTGCGACAGTGTCAGTGTAACGGCCTACGCCATAGGCAATGATGCTGAGACCGCCATGGAATCCAAAGGAGGGAAGAATTGCATGTTGAACAAGGCCTAGTGTCGAGGTCGTGCCAACAAATCTGACATTGGCTTGGCGGTTGGACGCGAAGTGGGCTCCGTAACGGTCTTGTTCTGCACCAGATCCCGTAGGCAGGCTCCCCTTTAGTTGTGTAGCAGGCGGCCCGTCGTGTCTACCGAACCAACGCTCATACCTATCTTGCTCAGCTCCCGAAGTCCTAGGAAGTCTCTTCTCGATGTCAAGTCTAGTGGGAAGTTTGTGGCCACCAAACCAATGTTCATATCTATCTTGCTCAGCTCCTGAGGTTTTTGGAAGCTGCTTCTCAATGTCGCCAAGCTTGTCTCCGCCAAACCAGCGGCCGTATCGATCCTGCTCAGCCCCCGATACTTGAGGGAGACTTTCGTTAATTTGACTGGTAGAAGATAGCTTGTCGCCACCAAAGGAACGTTCATATCTGTCCTGCTCAGCACCAGAGGTTTTGGGAATGGCTTGCTGTGCCTTTTCTTGTACTTTATCGGCTTTGTTCCCACCAAACCAACCACCGAAGCGATCTTGCTCAGCCATTGTCAATGAAGATGATCTTACTTACGTAGTAACTATGAGAGGGTAAGCATTCTGGGTATTAATTGGTAGGTACTTAAATGAGAATTTATCAACTGAGACAGGAAGGTTCATTCGGTTTGTAGGTATGAGATATGGTATGTGAGGAGAAGATGACGTAGCCGTTACATTCATATGACGTATAAGACACTTTTCGGCAATGCAAATTTGCATTAATTCTACAACAATAAAACACCATCATAATGAATAGCATAAAGAAGGTATGAAACATATCTTGATGGTGTGGAAGAAGAATATGCGTCTTCCCCTGAATAAAATGATGTTAATAGGGGGAGATTGATTAGGTAATCCAGTAATATTACTAATCAGTTTGTTTGAATTCATGCATAAATCAATCTATTTATTTATGTGGGGTTTGCACTAAAAAGGTCTTTTATCACGCATTAGTTGATAATAAGGGGCTTATATGGAATAGGTGCATATACCGTAATGCTACGCTTGTAGTGCTCAGGTGTCTGATCGACAAACTAATATTGGTTGGCTCTAATTGACTTGGATGTTACATAGTACATATTCCTTCCATGACATTAATTGCTAAGTTGTTGGATGAGAAACACGTAAAGCAAATATATACCAGTGCTTGTCTGTAGGTTTCCAAACTCAAGCGAATCATAGGTAGTAAACCCCCAATAATTTATCTACTTATAGTATTTCCAAGGTCAGTGGGTATACTGATTCTACGACTTTTGCTGCCCATTCTCCTAGGATATTACTTACTCACCTAGGAACGCGACATGTATAGGTACCTGTGGATGAGAGAACAGATTTGTCCACTCTAGCCTAGACTGACTACCTACTAACTAATCGCCTACTTGTCGAACCACAATTCTATAGGACCTGACGATACTACTCACTATCGTGCTAATGAATTATAGTGGGTTCATACTGTCACGTACCTATAGAGCATATATTTTTACACCAGAGAAAATGTGTAGTCTTGATTACCTAGGTACCTACCTAGGCTGCTACCATAAGGCGGAACCAAAAGGCATGGAAACAACGATGTTGTTGCGCGAAGAGCCCCTAACTACCCTCGCTATGGAGAACACGGTATACATACAGGTGAAGCTCTTTGTCTATCCTGCTCCTAGGACTAGCGGCCAACAGGACCCTCACGGGGACTCAACAGGCCGAATCCCGATCCCATAGACCTCTAGCTACTGACCTGGAGGAAGACCAATGTCTGACACTTAGTACCTGGGTACCTACTAGGTAGATAGGTACCTAGCTAATAAGTAAACCTCAGGTTCATTGCCTAGGTATTTAGGGACGAATCACGTCGACACGATGAAGTATCTTGATTTGATAAAATGATGCTACACCGACTTTAATCCATAAGTTAACAATTCAAAGTAATATCGTAAAGCAGTTCAGTTCACATTTCAAGATTACTAGTACCTAGTTGGAGAGGCTTTCTATAATTCTTAAAGATACCTAGACGGCAAGTTTGGTTTATTTTGGGTAAAACCCATCGAATCTGTTAGTCTTAGTCAACGGAAATCTTTCGGGACAGGCTCACTGCTAGGAGACGTATGGAGGCGCGTCGGTATCTTCCTACGCGTGACTGCACCCCTGTCATCATCAATTCTATTAACTACCATACCCACCCAGAGAATACCTACCTATCGTTGTCATAAATTCTATAGCCCCACTCAGTTATCTTGCTCGGAATGTATCTCTCAGCCAATAGGCTCGCAAAACCTAGACGGCAGTCTGATGCGTGATACTCTAACATCTTCTTGCGACTTTCGACTTTCCTAAACCTAAATTTCTTTCACACAACAATTTATAGAACTTGGAAAAATGCTCCCACAAACTTTGGAAGAGCCATATGCTCAGGGTAAACTTGATACCACCGCATTTATAACCTGGTTAGCCGATACTGTTCATACATGTAATCGTACAATCGAAACAACTACCGCCACATTTCTACCACTACCTACAACATCTGGCCAGACGGAACGGTTTCAATTTCAGTCGAGACGAAGGCAACGAAGAGGCAGTCCATACCAGTATTCCCTGCGGGAACTGAATGAGCGAGTCAATTTTATCCTCGAATCTCACCCGACAATACGAATTCCTAAGCGAATTAAAGTTAGATTGCAACGCGCAATTGATGTCCGCCAGAAATGTTTGGAGTGGTTTGAGGCTACAGAAAACAAGCCAAATGAATTCGACGTCGTGGGCCACCGTCATTTTATTCGATTCTTAATACACGCCCAAACAAGATTCAACGAGCTAGAGTTCACCAATGCTGCTATCCGCATGTCTGCCCATAAAACACCTTCTGTGGATCATGGCATTTGCTTTGAGTAGGTGAATTTTCTTACGCGGAAGCGGATTTCAGCTAACATCGTATAGGAATCGATTCTCGCAGCTTGAAATCGAGAACGGAGATGACCCTTAGAATTCCATCTTATTAAGAAACACCCGGGTACAATACTTCCGATCAGAGTGACCTATAATCTTCAACGATTTGAACCATTTCCTTCGGCTATCGATCGGTTACAAGTGAGAGAGAGAGATATTGAAGCACTTGGTGCCTTGGCGTACCAACGGACTCCTTCTCATTCGGTCCGGGATGAAGTTACAAACACACGAGTTGCCTCATTATAGGTAAGTTTGATTAGATTCTACTTCTAAGGCTAAAAGAAATACTAACACACATTAGGATCTCCACGCCGACAAATTAGCTTAATACTCGTTCTTTCAACCACCACCGAACCCGGATATTCAGCGCTTTCGGAGATTTCTTGAACTGCCCAGTTTTATGGGCTCGCCAATTATCAGACGAGGCTTGGTTTATACACTCTAGTGGTAGACTTTCTTAACAGTACTTTCAAGGACCGGCTTGCGGGAGAAACGGTATGATGGCATCGTGTCCTATTTGACGGCAGAAAGCCTCGGGGATAAAATCAAGAGGTAAAACATCATGAACATAGGCAATCTGCTGGCGTATGGAGTTTACGAATTCTTCTCCAGAGGTGTCCTTCGTCGATTGATCAACAAGTCCCATCTACGTCGAAACCCTCAGTGCAATAACATTAGGGGATGTTTCCACAACAACTCGTATAGTAAATTCAGATCCTTGACTAAAGTCCCAAATTATTGGCCTCTATTTCGAAGATATTTGGGATGGAGAGATCGACGGTTCGGGTAGTTGCTAAAATAGGGTACCTACTTGGAAACTGATAATTTCATTTTACCCGTTGGAAAACCATATACTAGATTCTAGTAGGATAATCCCCCCTTGTGCTTACTCCCAAGCTTAGTTCTAGTAAACATGTTAAGATGTATGAATTGAGCTATATAATATCCTCTAGCAAATGAAAAGGGCGTAAGTATTATTGGAGCTGCGTAGGTTGACTACCTACATTTAGATGTACTACCATTAGGTACGTACAATTCACTCTTTTCTCTCGTCCCATTCGCTAAAATAAGGTAGGCAGGGAAAGAACAAGGCATATCTCGAGCCACGCCATATTATCATCTTAATTAAAGGCATAAACAAAAGAGATGGTCCGAATACCGTCAAAAGTTCGCATGCTAGATGAAATATCACGAGGGGGAACTAAATAACAAGGAAACAACGACGTTACCACGCGAGAAGCTCCAAACTACCTACTATTGCCATGGAGAACACGGTATACATACAGATGAGGCTTTTTTTCCGTTCTAAAGATAATCCTAGTAGATTTTATATTTTTCTAAAACATAAAATTTGATCTATACAGGTACCTAAGTAGGTGTTTACTTATTAGGTACCTATTATAAAATATTAATAAATATCTTAAGCTTATAATCGTCCTATATATGATATCTCATGTCAATCCATACCAAACGATGTAAACGAAATCGATACTCCGTTTGTTTCACAGGTTCCAAGGTTTCAAGGTTGTACAGGTAGGTATACATACTTCCACACAAGATAGAGATGATTACTACCTACTTATGGCACCTAGGTTAGTTCGTTAAGTTACAGGCATGGACTTTATTAAGGTAAGATCAATAACGTTGTTGTTACATGACATGAACGAACCTTGGAAGATACCTAACGAGAAATAAAATATTGAGGCAGCTAAGAGGTAAACCTCAAGCTAATTGCCTCTTCCACGAGGAATAATCTCGTCGCACTGACAGGATGAAAAATCTTGGGTTGAGAAAAATGATATTATACTAGGTTTAATCTGTTGATTGCTAATCGGAAGTTAATAGAAAAGTTTCACTCTCGCAATTCAGATGTCGCAAGGCGGCTACCTAGTAAGTTGGCAGTTCGAGATTACGGGTAGTTCGGGGAACTTTGAGTAGTATTTACCTAGGTACCTACTTACCTATAGGTAAACGACTATGTTCGGCCATATCGGTTAGAATATCTTGAGTCGAGGTAGTTGTCCTAATCAAAGACCATCTTACGGGATGAGCTCGCTCCTGGAGGCGTGGGGAAGCGTGTCGGTATCATCCTACGCGACAGCACCTCTGGCCTCTTAATTTTACAAACCACCATACCCATCTGCAAAAGATGCATCCGTATCATAAATTCCATAGCCCCACTCATTTATTTTCTACAGAGGTACGTATGTCACAACCAATGGGTGCGCAAATTCTTCGTAGTTGTCTACCTAGTCTACGATATCTTAACTTCTTTTCTTTTTTTTTTCTTCTAAACCTCGGAACTCGAGCGCCTTTTACCGCACTTCTGTCAACAACCATCCAAAATGCTACCAACATCATTGGAAGAAACTTACAACCAATGTAAAATCGATACCGATGCGTTTTTAACTTGGTTAGACGACACGTACCGCGCTTGTGGTTATACACCTCAAGCAACATCTACAATGTCGTCAGCACTAGGGAGACACAATACAAGCTTGCCAAGTCGACGAAGAAATAACAATGCTTCCAGATATGCCACATCGATAAGGAAATTAAGCGCAAAGATTGATGCTATCATTCAATCACCTACCATGATACGGATGCCACGAAAAGTCAGAACGAAGGTGGAACGGGCGATTGACGGCCGCCAAACTTGTCTGGAATGGTACGACCGTGTGGATAATAGAACGGATGAATTCGATGTGTGCGGGCATCGATTTTTTATCGAGTTTCTACAAGAGGCTCTGCGTAAATTCGAAGAGATAGAACCTATGATCACTTCGATTCCCAAGCCTGCCCCCAAGCGGGAACCTGTAATCTTTGAGTAAGTTTCTCTGACGCGAAGCAACGCCCCAAACTAATGCATCCTGTAGGAATCGGTTCGCCCAATTAGGCTTGGATGACATGTCTGAGACTTGATTTCATGCCAAATGGGAGTACGCGGTGCCTTGAAAGGCCGAAGACTGTGCGTCAATCCCATGCAATAGATGATTATTAAAGAGGAAGTCCAATACTAGGTAAGCTTTCAACTAGACTTTCTTGAGGTCAGACCTAACTGAGCCCTGATCTAGGAATTCCTCTTCGATTTCTACGTTAACGATCGCGTTTTTCTTAAACAATCGACCCGTCCTGGAGTAGGGCTGAAGATCACTATACGCCTAGCCCCATATTTTGCGATATTCTCGACTAGTTGGAGAGACTTGTTTCATTTACCCGACGGAGATTCCATCTTCGAAACGTCGGTTGACTGGTCTACTAGACGGTTGACAACATACTACGACGACCTCGATAAGAAGCCTGTTAAATCCACACCTATTTCGTGAATAACACCCGAAGAACTGGATTACGCAACCACTCTTTCGTTCTTCGTTGGAGGACAGGGAAATGGATCCCCTATTTGGTACCTGAAAATGAACTTAAGGCATAGTAGAGTAGCAACTGGTAAGTAAACGTGAAAGACTAGGGTCGGGTATAATAACAAGACGAAGCTTACTACGTACTAACCCTCGTCCAGAAACCATGTCCACGGATTACCTTGACAACCCTACGATAAAGACGAACGGGACGAGTGATGGGATACATCGTATAGGAAACCGATACACCAGAGCAATTGGAACAAAATACTTGCTCGAGTAGCCTAATTGGATTCTTTCTACTACCTAGGTACCAAGTCACCCTAAGTGTATACTAGGTACCTATTAGGTTACGGCGTTGGGGAGTTGTGGAATGATTTCATAGGCGAGTAGGGAGGTCGATTATCCGTTCTTGATGGCGAAATATACTACGTGCTGGATCACATTACCTAGTATGATTACCCTTTCTGTGCTAATTTTAATGGTTGTAGACTCGACGAAGCGTACCGATCGGTAATGGAGAGTACAAATACTCACCAACAGAATTGGTAAATATCCTATCGGAATCCTTAACTCCATCCCATTAGGATTACTCTTGTAAACCTGACGCACTTCCTCGGAACGTGTCTTAGCTGACTAATTCAGGGGTAACCTTAGTAATCCACTAGGCTGACCCAATCCAGAATAATGTAGGTGGGTGAGTAATCTAATCCACAGTACCTAGGTAGGTACCTACCTAGTACTTAGTAGGAAATGCTTAATTAGGTACCTAGGTACCTAAGTACCTATATGTAATTACGTAGTATTTTTTACCGTTCGCACACCGAGGAGTCAGGTGCACTGATTACTACGTACTTACCTTAGGTACCTAGGTACCTAGTAGGTACTATTCTGGACTGTGCGTAAAATATCATTATCTACGTATTTTTGCTGCTGCTAATCATACTGATACGCTTATTTTGCCCGATGGGGGGATATTTTTACACCTCATTTGATACGGTGCTAGCTGTCCAGGTGGTGCTGACTGACATACCGTGGACCATAGAAACTGCCCTAAAAGGGGCGAAGATTCGCACCAAAAATTTACATTAATTCACCAAATTATGGTGGCAGCCGCTGTAACTAAAGTCTGCTTAAGGGGCTTGGCCACTGAAAAAACACCACACAGTGATCCATACTTTATTTTGATTTACACGGCTTTTAGCCGTCAGCACTTGCAGCGCATCGGTTTAAACCCTTTCACCTTTACAGGTATTTTCGGTATTAATAAGCACTTTGGACAGTTAATTTACAATTTTCGAAAAAACGATAACTTAATTTAAATAATTACTATAACGGGAAATAATATAATCGAATAATAATTAAAACTTGAAAATAATTATTATAAATAATAAATTAATAATTAAATACTTAAAAATAATTATTAAAAATGATTAATAATAATTAAAAAAGTTTAATAATAATTAAAAAAGTTTAATAATAATTATAAAAATTTAAAAATAATTAAAAAAATTTAATAATTATTAAAAACGTTTAATAATAATTAAAAAAATTTAATAATTATTAAAAACGTTTAATAATAACTGGAAATTTTTAATAATTATTTAAAAAATAATTTTTTTAAATTAAGTAATATATCGTTAATAAAATTAATAATATTTATTATTTTTTAATTTCGAAAATTTTAAAAATTTTAAACTTTTAAGTTTTTTTTTAAAATTTTTAACATTACTTTCCTTTTCGTTACTTTTTTTTTTATCGTTACTTTTCCTTTTTATTTATTACACTTATAATTATAATAATATTTTATTAAGAAAAAAAAACTTGAAACTTTTTTTTTTCATTTTTTTTTTTTACATTTTTTTTTATATACGATTTTTTTTATTTTTTTTTATATATATATATATTAATACCATTTAAAAATTTTTATTATTAAATAATACGTTATATTAAAATTATTATTAAATTTATAAATTTATAAATTTATAAACGCGTAACTTTAAATTTATAAACTTATAATTACGTAAATTTATAAATTTATAAACTTATAAACGCGTAATTTTAAATTTATAAACTTATAAATATATAAAGTAATAAATTAATAAAATAATAAAGTAATAAAATAATAAAATAATAAAGTAATAAAATAATAAAATAATAAATAATAAATAATAAATAATAAATAATAAATAATAAATAATAAATAATAAATAATAATAAATAATAAATAAAAAATAAATAAAAATAAATATTTATAATTTCCAATGAATATTTAAAGTTTTAAATAAATGTTTAAGGTTTTTAATTATTATTAAACCTTTTAATGATTGTTATTTAGGGAGTTATTTGTTAACGAAGGTATGCTTGTGATATAGTCCAGGGATTTTCGAAAAAAAAGAATCATTGTCAGGCGTTGGTGGGTCCCGGTACGGTACGTAACTCACACAGAGTCCAATTCAAATGTGTCATCATCGCTCTGCCCTCCCTGACCGCCTTAACATCGCCTCAGGGCCATGTCAGCTTGGGCTTCATTTGGACATTTGTATCCCCATTTCATCAAATCTTCCACCAAAGACTATAGACCCATCCAATACTTAATCTTAGCGGCCTGAGTTTATTTCGAAGTTTGAATCATCATGGGTTTTACATCAGAATCACCTCATAGCTGTGAGCATTGCCAACAGATCACCATTGATCTTGGGCTTGACGAGACCACCATACAATTCAGATGTGGGACCAAGCAAGTTGCTGCGGCTTATCAAGATGGATGCCAGCTTTTTCATGCTTTTATCGCTAGCCTGGGGAAGATGATTCGTGTAGAGGATTTACAAACCACCAACCGGAACCTGAGTTTTCATATTTATTATGAGAAGGAGGGTTTGCCTCAAGTGCCAGCATACCTTATTCTTGGTGTGAGTGAAACATTGGAAGATGGAACAGTAGAAGAATTCTTGGGTCTTGGAGGATTGCAACGTCTTTCGCTTTGGACAGATAAAAGTACCGCATATGAGCCACATCTTCCGAGTTTTTATTTTTATCCCATCGCTTTTGCTAATTTTGCGCTTTTAGGCAACCCCGCCGCAGTCGATATTTCTACTAGGCCTTACGAGTTAGATCCTGCTTCTCCTACATCTATAGAGTTCGCTCGTTGCTGTATAGAGTCCTGTATGAACGACCACGAACAATGCAGACGACCAGTAAACAATATAATGTCTCGTCAAGGGCAAGCATCGATCGATTCCAACTCTATTCCTTCTCGCCTTTTGCATCTAGTAGCAAATGACTCGGAGTTTCACGTTCAACTTATTGATTGGAACTCACGGTCCGCTATTGAAAAGGAGACGGTATGTCTTGAAGGTTATGCAATCCTATCATATTGCTGGGGTGGATCACAGCCGATACAGTTAACTCGT
Source organism: Annulohypoxylon maeteangense (assembly GCF_022496945.1). Lineage (NCBI taxonomy): Eukaryota > Fungi > Ascomycota > Sordariomycetes > Xylariales > Hypoxylaceae > Annulohypoxylon > Annulohypoxylon maeteangense. Next base: position 902,209 of record NW_025953261.1, read on the forward strand.
GATAATTTCAAGGCTCTGAAAGAAGGTGTCCCAGTGGCACAGCTGCCAAAAAGTCTCCGTGATGCAGCATGGTTTACGAACAAAATAGGATTAAAATACTTATGGATTGACTCTCTCTGCATCATCCAAGATGATAGTGAAGACAAGGTCTATGAAATATCTCGTATGGAGCTTTATTATGGCCAAAGTACGGTTACTATCTGCGCTGCATCTGCAGCTAGTTGTTCAGAAGGATTCATCATGCCCCGCGAGGAAGATACCGAGAACTACAAATTTGGCCCAATAAATCTGCGAGCGAAAAACTCGCTGGGTACGCTGGGATCCGTCCAGGCCGTAGCCGAGTTCAGCTTTCCTAGCGACGAAAAGGTTCCCGAGCCTATCGTACTACGAGGATGGACTCTCCAAGAGAGCATGCTATCGAGCCGCATTCTAATATTCTCCTCTCATTACTTACATTTCACTTGCACCGTAGCAAATTCTAGCTGCGGCGGTTTTGAGCCCATGTTGAGGCCTCGCTTTATGACACAATACGAATCTCAGATCCCTAAAGTGCATACTATATCTGGATTTCGAGACTATCCGGTTACGCATGTGTGGAGATACCTCATCGACGATTACACGGAGAGAGGTTTGGGATTTTTGGCAGATAAACTGCCAGCAGTTTCTGCTCTAGCATCCAGCCTCATTCCCATGGGAAAGGAACGCAATCAGAAGCTAGTATATCTTGCGGGTCTCATGGTAGATATTTCAGACCCGGAGAATTACTCTTGGCGAAATGAGTTTCTATGGAGGGTACATAAAATGCACAGTACAAGTCACATTCCTACTGGATCGCCATCGTGGAGCTGGTCTTCACTTAGCGGTCGTGTCATAATGTGTAAGCGATTTCCATATACCTTCGGCTGGAACATCGCCGAAGAGGGAGATACTAGAAAGATTTGCGAATACAAGGTTGAGCTCGAGAATGAAATGGCACCATTCGGCGCTGTTAAAGGGGGATTTGTCAAGTTACGTGCGCGAATTAAAGAGCTGAGCACAATTGAAGGACACAACTTCAATATTGCAACCGAGAGCAACCCCGGTTCCATGTTTGCGATTACCGACTATGTCACGCTCACAGTTATTCCCGACACAGGAGAGGGGATGTGCACGATCAATAGAGGCATCAACGGGGAACAACGAGTCTTTCTTGTTGAACTCGTACCATTCTATGAGTCAGGTGATACCCCTACCGGTCTCATTGTGACCAACGCAGCTGGTACGGATCGTTATGTTCGTGTAGGCATATTTGAATATCGGCATCCAGAGAATAATCAAAATGTAGAGGACCTCGCTTTAAGGAAGGATTTATTTGACGGTTCAAAGTTCGAGTATGTGCAAATAATTTAGCCTAGGCGGGGCAACAAGGTTGTGGTGGGTCAATTTTAAACTCCACAAAGAGATGTAGCGAGCTAACACCGCGCGTCCAAGTTCTTCAAGTGCGATCACATCAATCTAGCTAGGTGATAGCAGAAGGGTGATACGACATCGTTCTCGATAGATATTTTTATTGAAATAACAGAACTAAAACATGATATTTAGGTAGGTATAAAATCATGAGTATGAACACAAGCCAATTTGGGCATCGAAACATACCTAATTCATGGTCGCACAAAGTTTCAGTCTTTCCTAATTAGGGACCTCCCTCAAAGTTGATTGGCTTATTCCTGGCGACGGACGTCCGTCGCGAACTATAATAAACTGTGCCTATCTAAGGAACCTTTAATATCATACTGCGTGTTTCGCCTAGGTAGTTAGGTACCTACTATAACATGATGCATAGCTGTATTTTTATTTTTTAGTATCTTTTTATGTAATCGATGTTAGTTTAACTGAATGGGGCAGGAGGAAAAGCAGATAAACACGCGATTTTTGATTGGCTGCATTGAAATTCCATTGGTTAAGTGGACTGGTAGCACTGCCTATTTCAGAATTACAAGGTTACTCTCGGTGGTCTCGTCGATCTTATCTATCGCGGGCAGACCCAGACCTCGGGACTTGTGAGGACGATAGCAGAATACCTGACAAACGTTTGACACAACCGCGATAACTAAGATAGATAGCTAGACTAACCTTATCACCTTGAGATAGCTACATGACAATAAGTTGCGACCGCGTCATGGTGGCCAAGTTCTCGGCTTCTCTCATGCCGAATTCGTCAAGAAAGAGCCGACATCAATTCCAATAACAATGGGCTTGTCGCCTCGTCTCGCCCTCATCGACAATCATCAACCCGTCGCTCACCTACACGTTACCCTCTGCGAGAGGTTTGCTGCCAACCATGGCAGCTGAGAAGAATGGCCTAGCGCTCGAGAATAGCGCTAGTGACAAGAATAGTGATGACCTCCCTACCGATCTCAAGACTGGAAAGGACCAATTTACGGCTAGTCACGATGTTGAAATCGCAAATGGACACCTGGCGGATCTCGAAGTCGACATGGGTGAGATTCTTCACCAGGTCGAGGAGGAAGGCGATTACGATGCCGACACGAGCCCGTTCCCGGCTGTGCGAGCGGTCGTGCCGGAAACGGATGACCCCGCAATGCCTGTGAATACTCTCAGGGCTTGGCTTCTGGGTATTGTACGTCAGGGAGACGAATGAAATGTGATTTCGAATGCTCGCTAACGTTTTCTAATTAGCTGTTTGTATTCTTGGGTGCTGGGGTGAATCAATTCTTCTCGCTGCGCTACCCGGGTGTCCATATTGTATCTCTGGTCGCCGAGTTGTTGGCTTTTCCTGTCGGGGTTGCTCTCGCTAAGTTACTCCCTATCAGCAGATTTAACCCGGATCACCATTTCAACATCAAGGAACATGCTTTGGTCACCGTTATGAGCAACGTCTCTTTCGGCTTCGGCTCTGCTGACGCGACGAACATTGTCCAAGCAGCTAGGTTCTACGGCTTCGAAATGAAGACTGGATTCTCGGTCATGGTCGTCATTTGCTGCCAGCTGTGCGGCTATGGAATTGCCGGTCTTTCGAGGTCCCTGCTTGTTGCGCCGGCCACAATGATCTGGCCGGGTGTTCTCGGCAATGTCGCGCTGCTCAGTTCCATCCATTCCCGTACCAATGCGACGGCTAACGGCTGGAAAATAACCCGTATTAAGTTTTTCATGGTCGTGTGCACTGCTGCGTTCATATGGTACTGGTTTCCCGGCTTGATATTCACAGGTCTAAGTTACTTCACATGGATTTGTTGGATCGTGCCGGACAATCTAGCAGTGAACCATATCTTCGGAATGGTAACAGGGCTCGGACTATTTCCTCTGACATTTGACTGGTCTATGGTTGCATATAATACCAATCCTCTACTTAGCCCCCACTGGGCGGCCCTGAATGTCTTTGTGGGATTTGCGGTGTTCTTTTGGATCGTTACCCCTGCCATTTTCTACACCAACACATGGTTTACATCCTACCTACCCCTCTGCACAGCAGATGTGTACGATCGCTTTGGGGAGCTTTATGATACAGCTAAAGTCATTACCAACAACTTATTTGATCAAGAGAAGTATGAAGCGTACTCACCGCCGTATCTGCCTGCGACTTTCGCATTTGTCTACGGCCTTTCCTTCGCGTCAATTACTAGGTGGGTCCTAAATCTCCAATTGCCCGACAACAAAGATGCTGACACTATGGTAGCGTCCTATCACACGTCTACTTTTTCCACCGGGACGAAATCAAACATGCAGTCCGTGGAACTCTTAAGCTCGATATCCACGCGCGGCTTATGAAGAGCTATAAGGATACTCCTTGGTACTGGTGGTCTTCGATTATTGTCATTGTCTTCGCAATGAGCGTTGCTATGACAGAGGTCTACCACACAGGACTGCCGGTGTACGGCATAGTTCTCGCATTCGCTATGGGGATGATTTACATGGTGCCGTGCGGAATGATTCAGGGCGTGACGAATGTCAACGCCAATCAAATTAACGTGTTATCTGAGTTCATCGGCGGTTACATGTTCCAAGGAAGGCCAATGGCGAACATTTTATTCAAGACCCTATCGACTGATGTTGTCGGCCAGGGATTGTACTTCGCTGCTGACATGAAATTGGGCCACTACTTGAAGATTCCACCCCGTACTATGTTTTTCGCACAAGGAATAGCTACGATACTTGGTGCTCTTACACAAGTTGGAGTTACTCTGGTAAGTACCTACCTACCTAGGTAGTATTTATATCTTCACCTCTTTAATGTTGCCCTCGGTAGTACTGACTTTATATTTTTCTAGTGGATGTTAGGCAACATTCCTGGAGTCTGTGACTCAGACCAACCCAACGGCTTCAGTTGTCCGCAAGGACGTACCGTCTATAGCAGTTCAGTCATCTGGGGCTTAGTCGGCCCTGCACGTCTCTATTCAGTTGGAAAGATCTACAGTGGTCTATTACATTTCTTCTGGATTGGCCTCGTCTTACCGCCTATCACTTACTTCATCTGGAAGAAGACGGGCAACGACGTGGTCCGCAAGATCAATTGGCCCCTGATTTTCGTGGGCACAAGTAACGTTCCGCCGGCCAGTGGAATTAACTACAGTAGTTGGTATATCGTCAACCTTGTCTTCAACAAGATTATCTACAAGAAATTCTACGCGTGGTGGACCAAGTACAACTACGTCCTCGCGGCTGCTCTTGATACGGGCCTCGCTCTAAGCGGCATTGTAATATTCTTTGCCGTGACATACGGACCCAACGTTCAATTCCCGGACTGGTGGGGAAACACGGTGTAAGCGTCTCTTACTAATATTTGTTGGTTACATCGTCATAGATATACTAACAGTTCCTATAGATGGAAGAACACCGCTGACGGGCAAGGCTTGCCATGGCTGCCTATGCCGGATGTCGGATATTTCGGACCACCAAATGGAACATGGGCTTGATAGATATCAGATATGAGATAATAGAACTAACATGATCAGCATTCTCAGATAACTAGATGCCTCCAGCAATTGACAATACGAGATGATTTTTCCACATATATTTAACACGAACATGATAACAATTTCCAGCAATGAACTGACATTATTCGCCGACCTTCATGTTTGCCTATTAGGTAGTAATTATATGTCCGGGGAACTTTTGCATCTTAATATGCATGATACGAATGCTACCTATATAAGAATAGCCCGCGAATATGGGAGAAATGGATGTTAAAATAGCATTCACCCGTGACTAGATTCTAGCTGAACTTATGGAGGCCCAAGAGTAAGTATCCATAGGTAAGGGATAGCTGAGAGGTCAAGCCGACCGAGAGCCGCCCGAGGTAATGCTTGTCATGACGGAACTCCATAGTACTAGGTAAGCTCTACTGTATAATAACAACTGTTGGTAGCACAGAATTATGCGGAGATAAATGCAGTTTTGGTGTGCTATTCTAATGCGGGTCATCCGTCTGTAAGTAAGGTGGTTGGGCTGAATGATAGAACCAGTCAGATAATTCCGTTCCTACCAACAGAACACCATCACTAAAGTGGCTTTGGCGTAGGTAGTAAGCTAAAGGGGGAAGTTCAAAATAGGAGCTCGCCACTGATTTACGCATTATCATCAATACCTACTAGGTATAAGGAACTAATACGGATGAGGGATTAAGTTTCGCGATGGAAGAGGAGGTCGGACATGTGAATTGGGATAAAGCATGTTGGCTTGAACAAGAAGGCGATCCTGCTGGTAGTTGAGTAAGGGGAGTTGTGTATAGAATTGTTCTATTTAAGATGCCGTGATTCTCCCTTCTCGGCAGATTTTGATATACCATTCTCAAAGACAACCGGTTCCAAATCATAGAATTAAAGACCCTACTATTACTACACTCAAAAGACAATCATATTCAGCAACCGACAAGATGCGCTTCTCCCTTACCGTCATAGCCACTCTCTTCGCCGTAGCATCCGCCGTGCCAGCAGGATCTGACTTATTACTCCCTCTCGAGCCAAGATGCCTAGCTTCAGGTGGTAAGTTACCGTGGATCTCAAAAACCCAAGCGCATTCCCTTAACGGGGATGATAATATGAAAGCAAGTTACTAACACTGTTAATTCAGTTGACTGTACCGACGATGTCAATGCATGCTGTAGCGGTCTCTGCTTTGAAAACGAGGGATGTGGATGTTTGTTGTGCAGCTAAAGTATTGCAACGTCCTTGAATACCCGTATGGATGTTACAAGGCAGAGGAGAGTCAGATGATGTTTTTAACTCCTACTATTCACCCCTTTCCTCCACCTACACAACAAGTCTTTCATCAGAAAGGGATGGACAAGTTAACGTTCATTTGGATCATTCGATTCTTCCTCGTGCTAGAATGGGTTAGGTTCTCGGATTGGTGATACACATAAGGGACCTCGTGGAGATAAGTGACGGCGGGAACACTCCTTACACAAAGGCAGACATGGTATTCATATAGGATGCAATACACACTCTTTAAATATTTTAACATTAAATTATTGATATAATTGTCTATATGACAGCGACCTCTGGCTGGGCTTATTAATATTTGGGTTACTTGGATGATTTCAGACACAGAGTGATATCTCTGTGATGTACCCCCTTTTCTTGGTGACCTCACACATCCTTTCATTTATAAACCGAATATTCCAATACTCGAGCATGGCAGAGACCAAATTACCGCTTATCTAACAGACACAGAATCTAGCTCTGATGGCTCACCGACGGTAGGTAGCTCTCTTGTGTTCTTTGGTGGGAGGGTGTAATTATTAGATTGGTCCGAGATTAGTGTATTCTCCGCGCGTCTTGACACCTTTCGTCTCCATAGGAAGAATCCTACGATAAATCCTAATAGAAGAACTCCGACTCCGGCGCCGACCCCGATACCTGCTGCCGCACCGGGACTAAGAGCTGCGGAATCATCTTGAGATGACGCTTCCGGGGTTGAGAAAGTCCCTGTTGCAGAACTGGTGGGGATCGAAGAGCCGCCAGTGGCTGTTGCAACCTATTTCCTTGGTTAGTTTGGATTTATTGCTAGGAAATAAGATCGACTGACCGGCGTCGTGTACATAATTGCCAATGCGAATAAATGGAGAGATGTATTCTCAACTCTCGTTTCAAAGACGATTGTATTACTTCTGAAAGCAGTCCGCGTCACAATTATCGAACCAGTTCCGGTGTGCTTTGATTTACAGCGAAATGTCTCACGATCCAGTCCTCCGGTCGTTGTGAGCTCACACGTGAATGCATATGCCCTAGAAAGAAGATTTTATCAATTTTGCACATCGTAATTAAGATTTATGTGGGCTTACCAAGGGCAACATGTCACCGCTGCTGCTGAACCCGCGCCTTGACAGGCAGATGTGTACTGTGGCGGACATCCCGTTCCCTCATATGTGGTTGTGCCGTCCCAAGAAGCTGGCAAGCAATTCTGTATCTGCGACGGGCCTCCTAGAACTGTTCGCTGATCCATATCTACTTGATAATCCCAAATCCAGTAGTCGCTGGTTCTGAGGCACCCCGCCAGGGTGGGGGTCCAGGAGTTCACCAACGTTGGCGTCGCCATTGGGAGAAGAGGATTATACAGGTCGGATCTAGATATGAGATAAAAAAGGATCCATGGTTTTCGGATGTTGAGAAAAGCGAAAAGAGCATGCGCGCGCTTCCAATGAACAATCTTCGAGATCTTATGGGTTAGGATTCGTCACCCCTGTGAGCCAAGATGTATCATCCTTCGTATTTAGCACGCCAAACCTGCACCTGGGCGCTGCTTGCGCCGTGGAACCCCTGTGAGACCCAACCGAAATCCTTCTAGAGGCACGTGATACCTATTCCAGGCTTTAGAGCCGCCATTGAAAGAATAGCTGAGATGTTGCGCCTGAATATAAGATCATCAGTTTATTATCATTTATAGGTACCTACGAGGTAGGTATTTGTCTGTCTCGTCCTCAACCACTCACGCGAGAAATTGTAAGAGGGTTAGATTTTACATCTGCCCTAGGCACTGGTACCTACCTACCTATATACATGTAACCTTTAATCTGATGTTATTTCTCATGATCATTCGGGAAAAGTCCTGTCATATTGATGTCTGTTTATGTCCATAAGATTGACCTATTGTTTCTTGGTGCCAAGACGTTACCAAATAATCTTCTAAAGATGATGGCAGAACTTAACCGCCGGTGAAACAACGCTGGCTGACAAAGATGTAAGCTTGTCCATGATATTCGCGTGATTTGAATCTTGGCTCCCGAAATTCTTACCCATTGATTTCCTATGGCAGGGCTTTTCGGCAAGCCGGGCGAAGTTAGTGGAGCTAGCTCAGAATAGCTGCTGAAGAATGATAGATACCAAGCCATAGAAATATCTCGCCCTTAAGCTCTTTAAATGTACGTGAATTCAATCGATACACCAATTTCACAATACCTACCCGTAGGTACCTAGTTAAAGATGTCTACCATAGATAGGAGGTCTCTACTTGGTATCTATGACCTACAGTTGGATTTTCTACACTCTCTATTCACTAAAAACGTTTAAATCTCTGTAGTAGGTAAGTATTAATAAGGAAAGTTAAGGGGAACGCCAAAGCCCCCAAATCTCATCATTGCTCTGTTTATCCAATCGAGGTTGCAGCCGAAGCCCTGTATAACGGCACAGCAGTGGGTCTGTTGTACACACCATCAGATCTTCGCTGCTTCGGCAAGGCATTTTTTATTCTATTACTCTATTACTTTTCTTTCAGCGGGGCATCGTATCGTGGCTCAATCATCTTTCTCACTTGCATCTATGGAGGTACCCGGTAATTTCCTTTTCCAACCACTGAAAATCGTGACGCCTACGCCACCCCCCTGTTCTATAACACTTACAAGGTTATTTCTTAAACTTGCTAGCACAGGTCATAGGTGTGTACCTAGGCAGAATAGCGTCAGAATAAATGGGCCATGTGTGAACCACCCGAAATGGTACTGTATTACACTGTGTTTTGATCTATCCCCTATATTATCTAACTAGGAAATTGTCAGCTTTACCACAGCATCGAAGAGTCTAGGGGATAGTAAACTTACAGTGTATTACAGTAGTATTAATACATGGCTCGCACATGGCTCACTTATTCTGACGCTATTCTGCTAGGTAGGTATGCACCTGCCTCGTTGTTTGAATTGAATATGAGCCTCATACTTTGTAGGTCTGTCGCACCCGCAAGTCCATGTTTTAGCATCCCAGTCTAAGCGATGATCATCCGCTAGCTCGCTAAATAAGCCGTTTTTTCGCAACCGTCGATCTACGCTAGAACAACATCAACTCTGCACCCTCGCAGAACATAACGTCACAAACATTACCTAGATATTTACTATCTACGACGTCGATGTTTCCGACGCAAAAATTATTGCGCTCCATGTCGATGTACCTGCAATGCAAAACGGCCCATTGTATCGGACGATGTTTCCACAATTCAACACGATGAATGAGATGCATAGGGATGAAATAGTTCGATGGTATGCTGATATGTTGGAAGATGCATTTGAAGACCGATGGGATATTTTCTGAAGGTTTCGTCTGCGGCTGGTACTCCTGTCGGATTCTGCGGATGGACAATTATGAATCGGAGTAATGAACAAGCGATGGATGATGAGATAAATGAAGAACCGAAGAAAGAAAAGCGAAAGAAAACCTGGGTCCCGGAAAATATTGATATAGATGCCTGGATCTCTCTATCTAAAACTTTAAGGGCAGAACGTGATCGGCTCTTGAGGGATCTTGGCAATAATATATGCCGTAAGTTGGTTTATTGCGACCTAACTTATAGCTCCCTAGGTACCTAGTACCTACTAAAAAGTCCTCTAAGGTAATACAGGCTTGACTTTTATGGCGGTAAGCCCAAAATATCAGCGACAAGGTATTGGCTCAATGATGATGGAACGGATATGTGAAGAGATTGAGCAGAATGGGCGATGCGCATATGTTGTTGCAGCACCTGAGGGCGTTCGGCTTTATACCAAGTTTGGCTTCGAGACTGTCGCTACGAAGTGTTGAAACACCTCAAGGCACTATTACAAGCATGTTTCGGAAACCAAAACAGGTGCGAGAATAGGTCTACTAGTTGAATAGGTAGATGGTATAATTGATTTTAAACTATTTAGGTAGGTAATATTAGGAGTATAGGTCATGCGACAAGAAACGGCACTTTTCGTCACACTACATCTCTCCGTCTGGTACGTTCCCTATTATACAAACGTTTACCATTAAACACTAACACGGTTATCAAGATCCATTAGCAATACTGCAACCACTCTTTGAAGATCTGTAGTTCTTTGTTGCGCAATTGCGTGAGAGTTGGGCTATCGTTACGTCCCGGCAGGAATAGATCTTCCCTATGTGCGATGTTGCTTGTCAATATCATCCTCGACGCGCAAATGTCGGTTGAGGGGGGTAGATAATCAACGCTGACGGAAGCTGTTGGGTCATATTCGGCGTTCGACCAAATGATTCGAGTCGAGTTCTTGATGTCTTCGGGCGAGAAGTGGTAGCGTTGGAATATCTCCTCTTGGGTCATCGGCAAATGCCCGTACTCAAGCTTACAGGCTTGGGGCCGACTGTCTGATGCTGTCGGAAAAGCGGGGAAGATGGTCCCTTCAGGGATATTAGATGATGCCAGAGGGATATAATTGCAGATAATATAATTAAATGGCGTTGTTTCGATGAGTGGAACGGCAGAGGCGAGGAAAGTCGGATCCGTATAGTTAAGGCATGGAGCATGAGATGGACCTGGAGCTCCAAACCAAAGCCAGAATGCCTTACTCAGGATTTGCACAGGATCGGTCTCTGTCAGAACTATATTGATAATTTTATCCAACGGGTTAGCAACTGGGCTTCGACCCAACTGAACAGTTGGATAGTTAAGTTCGGCAGCGAATGAAAAGACATTGGTCAAGTCTAGAACGAGCTGGAGGTTGCCAATGGTGTCGTTCGGAGAAGGCGCAGAACATAGATTGAGCTCTGCTTTCAGACTCACACCTCCATCGTCTATTGTCTGGAGCCGCTTTTGTAAGACGGTGAAGGCGTTCTGGATCCTGTCTGCGGCCTCTTTGGAACGGTCGAGGTAGACTCGATTAACCCATCTCCACCAGTTGTACGTTTCGGGATTACTGCTGTTGGAGAACGCTTTGACGGGTCCTGCGGCCGCAAGGGATCCGAAAAACGTGTTAGGATGGTTTAGACGGAATGCGGCCGCGAGAAATCCTCCGTAGGAACCACTGGCAATGATGGCCTTACTCTCGGAAGCACCGTTGTTAGTTTCCTTCATATGCTCGATGAAGGAAACGGCATCTGCCATAACGTTGTCGAGGGTAAGATACTTCATGTTGCTGGGACTGTGGGAGGCCTGCCCAAACGGAAGGCTTTGGCCGAAATAGCGATGTTCTAAAGAAACGGCCAGTCCCCCCAGTTGTTTGGCATATTCGTACATGACAGTCGTGTTGGCACAGTCCAAGAACCAACTTTCCTCGCCCTGAAAGAATAATATTGGCCCGCCTGGCTTATAAAACTCGTTAAATATGCTGTAGCGTTGTCGGAACGTCCCATTAACAGCGCCGAAGTGGTCGATAGGTTGGTTAACCCATTTATAGTCACATTCTGAGGTTGTGTTATAAGCACTCACTAGCCCCATGACCGTCACGGTTGAGAAAAGGAAGGTAGTCAACATAGTGACAGATTGTTCCGAGGTATTGAATGGGGTTGGATACTAAGGTCTCTCGGCTTGGAGACTAAGATATACATACTTATATATCTAGGTAGGTACCTATGTAGGTTGTTTCCAGATGCGTGGCTACCTAGGGCGTGGTGAGTTATCCCGATAGTTCCAGCTGCCTGAGATTATTTTTCCTAGGAATAGAATTGCTATAAAAAGTCTTTTTACTTACTTAAGTAACTTGAAGCGTTTAATAAACCTCGTTGCCAATCTTAACCAACAAATCCACTGCGCAGTAACAATGGCAATACTTGGAGGCGGGGTCTACTTCGTAGGTACACATCTACCATGTTGACCTACTCAGTTATTAGGTACAGCGTGACCGACGCGAAAGCAAATTGGGAAAACTCTTCAGCTCTTTTGAAAGTCAGTCAGCGGACTGCGGCTGAGGGCACAAATTTCATCTTCAATGCCGGAAACCCCGAATATCGACGGCCAGCGATATCACAGCACACATCCTAATAGGGAAATACATGGCGATAAATCAACTCTTCAGGAGGGAATTGGGTACCCGCCAAGTTGTAAATCTACGGCGGAAAGACCCCTGTAAAATACTAGGCATCGCCTAATCAAACCACTAACATCTAAGTACCTACAAGGCAGGTAGGCAGGTAGGTATTAATTTAGGTACCTAAGCTACCTACCTAGTACCTACTAGGTATCCATTCGAGCGGCTCACAACGAAACTTTTCATACATAAAAGTCTATGATATGGATTGTAAGTACCTAGGTAGGTACCTAATTTCGGACCATTCAACGGAGTAATATTCCATTTGGTTGAAATAGTTATCACCAAACTCTCTGGGTTTTGTGCAGATAGTGCCTGTTGTGCTTCTGTGCCTTAGGTTAGGTAGGTACCTATAACCTTGGAATTTGTGCTACAAATTTACCCCACCATTGCGGTCCCCGCGATCGCGAGGGGTTGGAGCTACCTAGGTAGCCTAGCACGAAATCGGGGTTACTAGGGGGGCAAGGGGAACTTAGAACCATTTCAAGGTCAACAACGAAATTTAATCGTGATATATGCAATTTTATAAGAGAAAGTACTAGATACCTAGGTAGTCAATAGCAGGCTGGGGATATTTGCCCATTATGAATCTCATCCCCGACCGTCTCCTGCTTTGTCCTCGTTGTGCCAGCACCTTCCAATCTCTGCAGCTTATGGCCATCAATAATCTCGTAATCTCCCATTGGAGGCACCTGGATTATTTTTCTACCCTTCATGATATATTTAGACCCTTTTACCATTTTCACGATTTGCCTGCGTACCGAGATGTAGTTGTCATCTTGGTTATCCTCAAACTTGTTTATGCTAAAGTGATCCAAAGGCAAACATTCGCAAGGGTGTCCATGCAAGATTCCTGAAGATCCATTGACGATGAACTCCTATCCAAAAATGAGCTGTACGATTCCAATCATGGGTGTCCAATGTACTAGGTACTGACCTGCGTGATATTGGGAAGTCCAACTATTAGGTCAATCCTAGACGGCTTTTGCTCATAAAAGCAGAAGAGTTTTGGGGCCTGTTGTTGCTCTAGAGCAACTGTCCTGGTGAAATCAAAGACGCATTTAACCAGTAAGTCATTGTCTGGGGCCATGCTGTGTAATATGTTATCTTGCACTTGAATATTTGCTTCGGCAACCTTCTTATAAATTTGACCCTGTATTTGACGTTGGAAGCTGTCCTGAACTCCATAATGCGGCGTGCCCAGGAAAACTACTCCCGTCACAGAGTCAAATATACCGTAAAAGTCCTCGTCCTTATGATGTAATGCTGCTATGGTATAGGCCTATAATTTTAAAATTAGGTGGATTCATTAGACCCTAGGCAACTCGCTAGAGGCTTTACCTGCTGTATGACAAGACCTCCAAAGCAGTGTCCTATGAAGACGATTGGCCGATGCTTGCATCCATCCCGTGCGCTACCAAGTGCCATAAGCAGCTTGCGAGCAACACCATCAAGAGTTAACTTAACTGCTTCATCCCCAAACCAGTACGATGCATAACCAAACGCCATGATGCGAGCATTCGGTATCGCAGCGGGAAGCATAGTTTCGTGGCTGAGCCAATTAACGTTGTTTTCCTTAAACACCCAGGTTTTGATGGGGTTTACGCCGATACCGTGAACTGCCACGATGCTATCAACAAACTCGTTAGTATATTTGACAGCCAACCTATTTATCGTGACGTTCAATAGCCAGGCTCATACTTACTCGACTTCGATATCTTCAACATCCACAGGTTGGGCTAATATTTTCAGGCCGATATCTTGTGGCTTGACTTTTCCTTGACTCAGGCCACTTGTAAGCCTAGACCTCTGCTTGTTGGCCAACTTCGGCTTGTGATCTTCAGAGTTGTCTGAGTTCATTGTTATTGACGGTGGTATGTAGGTACCTAGTAGTGTTAAAACAAGATACAAGCGAAATATTGCAAAGAGCAGAATATATAAATGAAACACAGTCTACGAAGACGAGGTGCTGATTCAAAAGTGTCTTGAAGGAAGATGGGAGATAGAATAAGCCAGTCTGCCTCACAGGGGCAGTGCACTGTCATCTTGCAATATCTATGGATCAATTGTTCTAAGCCAGCCATCTCATGCATATAGAAGCTAACAGTGTTTTTCCATTTCCAAGTCACAAGTCATACCTTTATTTCCATTCTTGGGTATTATAACCGTCAAGTAAGAGGCCAATTGCATAGTGCTCCATTAGGCCGAGATATAAGTGAGGTTTGCATTCCATTCTCATTTATGGCGCTTGAAATATCCGCTACGAGGCCTCGGTCCGTCCCGTAACGAAGGATTTAGGCGGGGGCGGGGTACTAGGTACCTACCTAGGTAGTTAACAGATCCTGATTGGTAAGTAAACACTTACTGGGTTTCTTCCGTTAGTTTAAAGTTTAAAAGATACCTAGGTAGGGATAGATAGGTACCTACCTACCTATAAGTACGCCGAATTTTAGCGATTAACGTGTTAGTATTTCGAAGGTGAATGTATTTGTCAAATTGTTAATGTGTCAGGGCGATCTCTGCACACTTAGTGGCAGGCCGGAGAGGGTGGGGGTGTCGAGGCGCTAGCTAGTAGCTACCACTCGGGTATTAAGTAGGTAGGTACCTGCCAGTGTTGTGCTTTCTTAAAAATGCCTCTACCTAGATACTAGGTACCTACCTGTCTAGTATCGGCCTAGTACCTGCTAGGCAAAAACATCGGCGTTCTTTCATTCACTCTCTTCAAACTATCATTTTCAATTGAGGTATCATACCTATATTTACTAAGTACTAAGTACCTAGGTGAATATTCCTTTACTTAGTACATACCTACCAAGTATATTATCTCTCAATATTATAATAATTTCTCACATACCTAAAGCACTAGTGGGTTAGAAAGCAGTAGGAAGCTGCAGGTTGTAAAACGGGTAGTTGAAAGAAACGACGTTAGTTCCGGGTTAGAGTGGAGTATGAGATCGGAGAGGGTGGGACTTGGCCCGGAAGGACGCAGGCATCGCAGGGTCATCCTACTAGCTACCTACCTAGGTACCTATCTAGTAGGAAGGTACCTATGTTTCACATTATATTGTTAAGTCATGCTTGTCATATCTATTACCTAGATGTTAAACTTGATATCCATAACTTAATACATTTGTAATAGTGAGAGACGACTTGTTAATTTCAGCCTACCTGCTACGTAGCACTGCCACTGTGAATTGCTAGATTGCACCTATACACGATTAGGTAGGTAGTTTGAAAAGACTTCACCACCTACAAGGTACAAACCAACAACAATACCTACATGTTGCTACACCTGGCCTAGGTACCTAGGTAGGTAATGACATATCATAATAAATTCCGCACAATCAAATAAATGCTTACATGGATAGGTACCCTAGGTAGGTAGGTACATATGTGTATAACTGAAAGCAAGTTGATCAACCAGCCATATGTCGGTGAATCGGATTGATTGGTCGTATCGCCTAACCAACAGATTTATTATATACTCTTAAATATTGACATGTAAGAAATAAAAAAAACCTTCTATGTTTAACGGGTGTTTGTATGCAAACTCACGCGTTGGTTGCATTGACAACGAATCTCCTATCGCACAAACCACGAATCAAAACAGCCAACACGGAAAGGAAACTTTGCTACAAAGAATGAACTGTTCTGTCGCTGCGAAATAATTCTAGGTAATTAGTTACCTATGCCTAGTACCTAGGTAGGTATATAACAAGTTTCCTTCTACATCATTCAATTTTCTTTAGGATATCTTTATTGCGGTACAATCTACCTATCTAGAGCCCTTCTACCCGTCTATTAATTGCCATATCGAAGACTAAGCTATAGTATTATCATTCTTATCACAGTCTTTAACTACCCAATGGATCGTGGTCGTAGTCGGGGTCAATTCCGAGGCTATGGTCGCGGTCAGAATACTGCTCGTGGTCGTGGCCAAAACCAAGGACAAGGTCCGGGTGTAGGTAGGGGTCAATATCGAGACCGTGGTCACGGTAGAGGCCCAGGATTCAGCGGTCCTGCACCAGCCGCCCTTAGAGAACATAAAGCGTATGAGTAAGTAGAGACTATGGAAGCCAAATATTACCTATGTATATTCTCTATTTGACTTATTACTCACCTACATGAACTTCAATAGAGAAAATCCTATAAGTCCGAACGAAGGGGTCACAGAAGCAGAGAAAAAAATCCCGAAGTCTCCCAATCTAGACACAAACATCATCCCCCGACGGCCAGCATATGGCGACCTAGGAGATAAAACCCGACTTTGGGCCAATTACGTCGAAATCAATATGAACACTAAAAAAATACTAAGGCATTACTCCATAATATTTGCGAACAAGGAAGATAAGCCGACTGGGAAGAAACTTGTCCGACTTATCAGTCTACTCCTTGAAGAAATTCCGCAGCCGAATACGGGGTTGGTTACTGACTTCGACGAAATTCTCATCTCATGTGAGGATATCACGAGCATCAAAAGAGAAGGCAGGACGTTCACAATTCCTTATTATAGTGAGAACGAGACTGCGCCGCGCGAGAATGCCAAGACTTATCAGATCAAGGTTGTGCTCAAAGAGCTATTGCCTCTCTCGGCACTTCAAAACTACCTCAGAGATCCTACCAGTCAGTATAACAGACAGAGTATACTCCAGGCTTTGAACATCTTCTTGAATTATTATGCAAAGAACTCAAGCAGTCATACGACGATTGGCGCGGGAAGATCTTTTCCCCTAGGCGGAACGTCCGCTCAAGATCTTGGGCGTGGCTTAATTGCAATCAGGGGCTACTATTCAAGCATCCGATTGGCAACTTCTCGGATTTTAGCAAATATAAATGTCAGTTACGGGATATTTCACCTGAGTACGACCCTCGATAGGACTATTGGCAGTTATTGTTACAAGAATGGAATTACGGATACTACTATTCGAATGTTGGGCAAGTTTCTCCGAGGAGTTCGAATCGAGTATCATTATCGCAAGAACGAGGCCCAAACTAGCACTCGACGAGTGTTTAGAATCCATGATCTGGCTTCCCCAGAGGATGGCACGATAGAAAACAAGAAGAAAGTTGAAAACCCGCCAGTTGTAGCGAAGTACGGGGCTGGTCCCAATGAGGTTTCATTCTGGATCCAGGGCAAAGACAAACGCATTTCAATTTTGGAATTCTTTCGGAAAGGTAAATAAATCTATCTATAATCTCCCCTCATTATATTCGTAACAACATGCTAAAATTAATAGAACGGAACAAGGATTTGAATCCTGAGCTCCCAGTACTCAATGTTGGTTCGCGCCAGAACCCGACGTATCTCCCGGCGGAGTTATGTAAAGTATTGCCTGGGCAGAGGGCCAAAGCAGAAGGAAATACTGATCAAACAGCTAAGATGATAAGGTTTGCCGTACGCACCCCCTTGGATAATATGAGAGATATTATACCTGATGGTATGCGGGCGGTCGGCCTTTCGAAGAGTGAAAATCCCATGATGGTAAGTCGGAGCAAGCTTTATAATGGTAAATATCTGACTATGAGTATAGGATCTGTACGGCATTTCGGTCCCCAATGATGAACTGATAACCGTCGAAAGTCGTGTGCTCTCCCAGCCCAGGATAAAATACAGCCAAGGAGACTGGGAAAAGAAGACGAGATGGAATTTGTCCGGTAAGGTACTGAATCCCCAAAGTGATTCTAGAAAATGGCAATGTAAGATTCTTCGAATCAGATCATACAGAGATGACCACCTGAGGATACTCCGAGAATGTTTCCGAAAATTGAAACAAAACGGCGTAGATATCGATGAACGGCGGGAACCAATAGACATAAATGTGAAGGATAACAACAACGAATTTGAACGGGAGCTCAGGAAAGTCTTCAAATCTATAACTAAGGAGATCAACTGCATGATTGTAATCTTACCAGACTCAAGCAAGGTCACCTACAGCCGGATCAAGAGGCTTGGTGATATGGAGTTCGGAGTCACAACAGTCTGCATTGTTGCATCTACTCTGGAGAAGTCGCAGTACAATACCTCATCCCTCGCTGGAAACCTTGCTCTCAAATTCAACCTAAAATTTGGGAACCACAATCAAGCTATTGATGGATTTGGCCTGAATGATATCCTCGGATTGGATAAGACGATGATTGTCGGCATCGACGTTACACATTCGCCAATCGAAGATGCCCCTAGCATTGCGGGGATGGTGGCAAGCGTGGATACGCGCCTTGGACAATGGCCTGCGACATTACGGCGCCAGAGAGAAAAGGGTGGGGAGATGGTGGAAGAATTGGGAGACATGTTAAAGAGCCGGATTAAACTATGGGGGGCGAAGAACAATGGATCTTATCCCGAAAATATCGTTGTTTACCGCGACGGCGTCTCGGAAGGCCAATACAAACTCGTTCGTGATAAGGAACTGCCGCAGTTGTGGGACGCGTGCAAAAAGCTGTACCAGAAAGAAAGGATGCCGAAGATAACCATTGTGGTGGTTGGGAAACGCCACCACACGCGCTTCTACAGATACCCCGGCGCTGCTTCCAGTGACTACAACCCGCTAGCAGGAACGATAGTTGACCGCGGCGTGACCGAGATGCTCAACTGGGATTTCTTCTTGCAATCACACACTCCGATCAAGGGAACCGCACGACCTGCGCACTATTTCGTCGTCCACGATGAAATTTTTCGAGAGAAATTCGGCGCACAGGCAGCAAACAGATTGGAAACCTTCACCCATAGCCTGTGCTTCTTATTCGGGCGCAGCACCTGTGCTGTCAGCATCTGTACGCCGGCCTACTATGCGGATATCGTCTGCCAGCGCGCTCGTTGTTACGCAGATGATTCCCCTGGAATTAAAGACTTTGAAATCCACGATAATCTCAAGAACACGATGTTTTATATCTGAGAATTCATGCGGCTCGGCTAGTCATTTCAGGGATAGGTACCTCTCTTCCTACGACTTCTGACCCTGGGTTGTTAATAAACCCCCAAACCTCTCTCCACCCTTTCGCGCAACACTAAATAACCCGCCAAGCAGCTCATGGCATTTTCATTCCCTTAAAATGTTGGTTTCTACTTGTTGTAAGCTAGATTTAGCAATACACTCATTAAATAGGCACCTAATGATTAATGATGAACATGGTCCTTAGAAAGTACCTACTTGCCGAAAAAAAGGTATGCAAAAAGGTAATGAGGACGGATTGCGCGCACTACAAATGGACGCGTGTGACATCCATGGATCTTTCACTAGTGGCTAATATCCCTAAGCTGTAGCGACCACCCACTGGAATCTAACGGACGGATCACTACCTACCTAGGTGCCTAGGTAATTGCTTATTTGATCACGCACCACCTACTGTAGGCAAGGTACATATGTAATAATAGAAGCGAAACGTTCGACAACCGTCTTCGATGTCGCAATCGTGAGCAATGTTGACGAAACGCATACCAGAGCACGTAATCATGCCACCGAGACCAACGACATTTAAAGTAAAATCGGGTATTTATTTCATCTACACATTCATTAATCTTTCATTGAAGTATCTATACGGCATCCGCCCAACCCGTCATCCTCTATCGTCACGCGTAAGAAGCAGACCCTATAGAGTCCGTGTACAGCATACCGGCAACGCTAGCGGAGGTAAGAGTCGAGATGATACCGGAGATCAAAGCAGAGATGGCAACTTTAGACACGTCGCCGGCACGGCTAGGCGCGAGCTGCGACAAGACACCGATTTGAGTACCGAGAGAACCGACATTTCCAAAACCCTATATACGTGTCAAATCCTCGCTGAGAATTAATACAGGAGTTGGGGATCTTTGGACTTACGCAGCAGGCATATGTAGCAATAAGCTTAGCTCGTTCGGACATTGACTTATAGCGATCGTCGGACTGGAGGGCACCAAAAGCGGCGAATTCGTTGATGATAATCTTCTGTCCGATGAGTTCTCCGACGGGCAGCAGATCATCGTTGGGCACACCGAGTAACCACGAAAGAGGGTAGAAACAGTAGCCGAGGATGAACTGGATGGTTAAGTCGGGGTTCGAAATACCCCAGTAGCCACCCCACCAAGTAAGGAGACCATTGGCAAGGGCGACGAAGGCGATGATGCAGAGAAGAGTAGCCACAATCATACCGGCAATCTTCAAACCAAGCCAGGCACCGTTAGCGAAAGCGTGTAAAGCATTCGCAGCTCTATGCTCTTCATCGTCTGGGACCACAACACGACCGGAAGTAAGCGTCTCTTCGGTCTCCGGCCATCGCATTTTCGACACAGCTAAGGACGCAGGAATCGACATGATACAGGATGAAACGAGCGCCTGTGGATTGATACCGAGTCCGATATAAGCCACAAGCACGGAACCAGCAATGGTAGCGAAACCGCACGTCATAACCTGATGGATCTCGGCCAAAGTCATGTGAGGCACGAAAGGACGCACTAACATAGCCGATTCTCCCTGTCCGATGAACGGCGTGGCAGAGGCGACCACAGCCTCGGCACCCGAGACGCGGAGAGTCCAGAAGAAGAATACGGCAAACTTCGAGACGAACCACTGGATAAGGCCAACGTGATAGCAGAGGGCCACAAGGGCGACGAAGAAGATGATGGGAGGTATAACGCCGGTAAAGAACCAACCCAGCTTAGGCACCGAGCTATTCGTCAGGAATGTGACACCGTCGTTGGCGAAACCTAGTAAGAGTCGAGCTAGCGTGGAGATGAAGTTGAAAATATCGTAACCGGCTTGTGTTCGCAAGACAAAGACGGCGACGATGAACTGGGTCAACATTCCGCCTTGAGGAAAACACAAGTCAGCTGACTGGGACGAGAGAGGAAAGTCGAGCTCTGGATGTTACTTACCGATGACTGTGTGCCAAGGAATCTGTCTCCAGTTCCTTGAGCTTATTGTCAAGACGAAGATCATGACAACGAGTCCGAACAGGGATTGCGCTCGGCGGGCGCGAGTATTCTCGCCTTCCTCCTCGGGCACCATGGAGCCAATTAAGAAGACTGCGATAGTGACAAGAGCGGCCAGCGGTCGATGAAGCTTCGCCGGAAGCATTTCATAAACCCTGAAAGCGGTATGTCGCCAGACGAATTTGACGGGCATCATGACGTATTTAACCGGGACCCAGAGGAAGATGATGCGAAGAGTGATGGCGAGATACAGCAGAAACGGGATCAACCAGTTCTTCTCATTCCGGTAACGAACGAGGCCGAAGATCCACCAACTGAATGAGATATGTCAGCATCGCGACTCCATGCGCGACTGTGATACTTCACCAAGAGTCGTGCTAGACTTACGCGGTGAATACGAGCCAGATAAAAAGGTGAACATAAGCCCTATATTTCCGGTAGTACCGCGAGAGGATGCTAGGACGCTTTTCACTCCCGTCGCCTCCAATGTGGCCGATATTTCCACTCTCCTCATCGGTCACAGACTTTTCTGCGGCAGAATAGTCATGTGGCTTATCCAAACTCTTTTGCGGCGAAGAAGTGGAATAAACGACCTCGTCGGGATGATTGGCGGGATTTGCGGCCAATCCACCATGATGCAGGTGCGCATGGTGGTGCTCGTTCGCAAACTCAAGAACGGGATCAGGGTTAGGAGCTACACCTTCTTGAGGCGAAGCATTGTGGCCGGAGAGGCCCTTCGTCTCGGAAACAGTCATCGAATCGGCGTCGCAAACTGCAGAACCTTCGTGGTAAAAATTTCCTTCTTGTCTTCTTCTTTGATCCTCTCTTCCTATTAGTTTCGACCCGACTCGGAGAAATTTATTCTCGTCCCAACTGTGGGGATGGGGAGACGACGCTATGTTCCCGCGAACTTGACGTGCGAGTAAATCGGAAAAAAAGAGAGGAGAAAGGGAAGAAGATCGCGACGAGATTTTATCATTAGTGAGACGCGAGTAGGTAGCTAATCGATCTACCTTTCTAGGTAGACAGGTACATGTAGGAATTTTAATACCTTTCCAAGGTCAGCTTCGGTAGGGCAAATCGTACATTCGCGGCGATCGCGTGGTCTAGATGAACCCGGTCGACGCTAAAGCTAGCTACATGAATGTATGGAGGCCTTCTAGAAGGGGAAGGACGGCCTATCTAATCGAACGGCAACTCGCTGATAGACGGTATGTAACCCTTGAACACCCACTACTAGATACCTAATAGGCTAGCATGTATGGGTATGTATGGCCCCCGTAGTGATACGCAGAATCTGGATTTGGAAGACGCTGAGTGGTCGATCGGTGGGTTCCAGCGCCACAACCGCTGCTTAAGCTGACGAGATTTAATAGCACCGATATCTCATCTCACTAGTATCAGTGACACAAATTTCTGCGCTTTTATACGAATCTAGTATGATGGTGTGCCGTTACAATAATCTCTCAGAACGACCTCACGAGATAGTAGAATCATGGAAAAAATAAGAAGAAATGGCAACGCGGCGTTCTAAAAGTTCTAAAGGATTTTTAACTTTTTTTTCACCCGGTATCCGCCAAGTATCAAGGTCCATCCTTCCAATTGGCCAATCGTTCGCGATAACGGGGAGCTCTAAAGCCGGGGATAAGCTAGGATCATGGATAAGCCCTGGTAATTTTTTTCTCCAATCTTTTCTTACCTTCGGTACGTACTGATAGGCGCTTTCGCTTTCATCGCAGAAACACCAACTTGGAAAGATATCGATGGAGACGACACGACGTTACTTCGTTTATCGAGGTACATATTTGTATATATCGGGTACTCAATGAAAATGGGACCGGATATAAACCCGAGACACAAATATGTCTTTCTCGACACGACAGCTTTTTAGTATCATTTTAGTATCATTTCAACTCACCTACTGCGACGGGTATGGAAAATCGGCAAGAGAAAACCCCAGGCTCTAACTTAAGCGACTTCAGAGACGAAAGCGAATGACAGTCACGAACGCAATGAGACTTGATACGGACGAAGGCGAATAATATCAGTTTTAATATATCTATTCGCCTTATTGGAAGTCCCCAAGGCATAATTACATACAATTCTAATCAAAATGTGCAGATTCTACCTGCAAATGCAAGGAGGCGCCATACAGCTGGTGCCGTTTACAAGATGCCATTGGCTGCAGCTTTGAATGAAGGCTTCATTATGTCGTACCTGATGGCGACAGTGAGTACTTCAGAGATACCGTCCAAGTACCCGAAGCTGAGGGGCACGGTAAGACCGACTACGATCTTCCTAAAGAGGAAATGAAAGCCATGGATGACATCGGGTCCTCCCCACGAATCCCAGCTCTTCCTAGCTCGAACAATGTTTACTGCGGCGTTCGTTATCTCTAGGTACTCCTACTCCCCTCCTCCGTGAAACAACGGTACAACAAACAAAGGGACGCTGAAAGCTGACCGCCCCAGCTGAAGCTGTTCTGCATGCATGTTGGGTTCCATCCATCCATCAAGGCGGGATAGATTTCACATGTAAAATCCAATCGCCTTATAATTCTTTATATCATGCCCCCTACCTCCCTTTAAAAGGCATACCTACAAACATACCAGATACATACCTAGGCATTCTCATACATCCCGCCTCTCTACGTTGACAACCAAGATCAAGATTTGTCTAGGCTTATGTGGGATTATATGTCTTATCACCTTCCTAAAGCAGATTTTTGGCACGTGCACTAACATGGGGTTTCTAATACCCCAAGATTTCTCTACGGTTGGTTCTCCATGATCGATCTATCTAATATCTATTAGTTAAGATATCTTTTGACAGGTACCTATCAAGCTTAACGATAGACTCATAGATATATAACCTACCCAGCTAGGTAACAAGGCTTAACTTAAACAGATTGGTCGTGGTCTTTTGTTATATCTTCTATCTACCAGCTAGCGCCTATGCTTCGCCAAGACGTTGGCTGAAATCGCCAACGCGCTCCTAGGTCCCAAGGTTGGCAGATAAAGCAATGCAAGCGGAATGCTATCATATTGATAGCAAGGGCTCTATCGGCCGAGTCTAGACATGATTTCTTTCAATTTAGAATGAGATAACCTAAATCTGCCCCAGCTAACACGTTCGGAGATTGTACTCATTGGTTTAAGATAGAAGGGCATTATCTATCGATGCTTTTAACTTCCTAGTACCTCGGTCGAAGAGGCAGATTGGTCCCTGGGAGCCCTATGATACAATTTTCCACAGCCCAAAAAATCTCCCTCCTTTCCAGGTTCCTTTGACGGGGCAATCACGATATTCCTACATCAATACACCTATTATCGGAATTTCTATATGCCAGAATCCTCCTTCGGCCATGGGGCAGGTGCATTCCACCAGTTCGACCATGACGAGCACGTATCATCAAAATCCTTCTTTTCGGCATTACTAACCAAGATTGAACCCGCGCTCTCGACAATCTCCAGCGCGAGCCCCATAGATGCGTGCCACGCAATATGGCAATGGACAAGCCACGCGCCGGGGTTGTCCAGCTGAATCGCAACAGCAAGATAGCCGTTAGGGGGGAGCATGGCGGTATCGCGTCTTGGTGGGTTCTTCAATTGGAAAGAGTCGGTCTTCCCATCCCATTTGAGGTACGGTTCCTGCGCTAGGATGTAAAAGTCGTGGCCGTGGAAGTGAATGGGGTGTGCCATTCTGTTTGAATTTGATTTGTGAGTGATTTGATGGTAATATCGGAAGAGGCTTGGAGACACTTACCCTCCATACAAGGCAACAGCCGCGTTCTCGATCACGATCGCAACCCATTGGTCTTCAGCATCATCTGTTTTCTTTGATGAATTAGCGTGGGGATATTAAACACAGTGTCTTGAAGCATTTCTTACATTCAGTGGTAAGACATTGTACTCCGACGGAAATGTAGCTAACGAAGGCTCTTGTAGAGCTTTCTTCAATGTTGGCTCCGCCCAGTCAATATCCAAAAAGCTGCTATTGATGGTCCATTTAAACATGCCGTTATGGATAAACCGCACATTGACGTCCTCGACCGTGGTGTCGACGATTTTGCCAACGTCGCGCTTCACGTAGGGTACGAGGCGGTCGAGCGATTCGTCGTGACAACTCTTTTGGGCGTAAATTTCACTTGTAATAGTAATCGGATCTTCTGCGCTCATTAACTTGCGTTCGTATCGAATGATACCTGTCCCGTCGTCAGGGTGGCTATTGGCAACGCCTTGGCAGGCGCTGGCTGGTTGCCAGCCACTACGTAGCCAGTAATCCCCCGGTTCGGCGTTCGCGTCGACGATGATATCGTATCGCTGGCCGGAGCTAATCATGATGCTATCCGTCTCATACGGATCGATGGGGACAAAATCAGAGGCAATTACAGTGAAGTTGTGACCGTCGATATGAAAGTTGAAATAGCTATCGAGAGCAACATTTAACACCCGGATCAGGTACTTTTTCCCATGTTGGAAAATAGCCTCGAATTTCTTGCCATTGCCAGTGCAATGTGGGTCCGAGGTACCAGAGCAGTCAAATATGTTGGTGCCGTTGATTAAGATGTCTACAACATAACGTTAGTTAGTTCAATCGACTTGATGAAGTACGTAGCGAGGTGCCTTATTGCAAAGCATCACTTACTGTCAAGCTCGTGTGTGATACCCCATTCCTGCTTGTTAGCCCATGCACCAAAAATAGGGGTGTGAGACCAGTCCTGGAGGACAAGGGTGCCGAGGTCGTCATCGTAGTTTGCTGTCGCCGGTCCTCGTAAAATCATAGGACCCCACAGACCTTCCGCGTACTGCAGGGAAAAATGACTATGGTACCAACTTGTTCCGTATTGGGTAGCCCTAAACTTATACGTGTAAGTCTCCCCTGGTGCGATTGGGCATTGCGATATTCCAGGAACTCCGTCATTCTGGGTGTTATTGAGCATCCGTATTCCATGCCAGTGGACGGAGGTGCCATTAGATTTCATGTTGTTGGTTACATGAATAACGAGATCGTCACCCCAGTCGGCGGTGATAAGTGGTCCTGGCACGGTGCCGTTGAATGTCATGCAAGTTCGCTCGTATCCATCTGGGCTACAAGCAGTCTCTTCGGCAGAGAGCCATACTTCTACCACTTTGCCAGTCTCAGGAACTGTTGTGTAATAGTCGGTATCAATGCTGTATTCGCCCCAACAATTACGAGACGCCGGTGCGTTCTGACATAACGACGAAGATGGAGAAGATATGGAAATTGGTCTTTGTGACGTTTGTGGTGTTTGTAACATCAAACCCTCATCGGGTAGAGAGGAGGTAGAATCCCAGTACCCCCCCAACAAGAAGTTGAGGATAGAAAAGAGTGCCTCTTTCATAGCTCAGATTGCTGAATCGCTGCCTTGGAAATTACTAGCGAAGTCAAAATGAGCTATGGGTATTCGGTATAAGAGTGCATATAATAAAGAGAGATCTTGTTCGGTTTTATGGCGTTAGAGCAAAAGTTCAAAACCTCATAGAATACGTCCTTAGACAGCTCTATGTTAGGTATAAAGAGGTAGATATCTAAGCATCTGTAAGGAATATAGCGGAAATCATACAGACAGCTTTTTAACGGTTGGGCATCCGTAGCGGAGCAATCTCCTAGCCGTTCCATGATCGAATGCTTGAAAGCCGCGGCTAGATTAATCGATGGCTGATGGTGGGTCTCCCCTACGTTCGGAGCTTTCGGAGCATCCGGTCAGGCACCGGGTGCTTCCGGTAGCCTCCCTTTCGGAGTCCTAGTTTCCTAATATGGAAATCGGAATACTCGGGTGTAGCTAAAAGGGTTTCATCACCCCCCGAGATTTTATGAGGCCGCTAAAGCTTCCATGTCCTTAATACTACCCCTGCAAAGTCCTTTTAGCTCCGTGTCTTTCGAAAGGACTGATATTTTCCCCACGACCACCTACTGATGGCGGGTAGTTAATAGTACCGCGATCCAGAAATTCAAGATAATATCGTCAATTTTCTCCAAGTATCAGATCCGAACGACTATCTCTGAAAAAATGAGACTCTTCTGCGCCAGTGGGCTCCTAAGCCTATTCGCATTCATTTCACCGCTGGTAACCACAATCTTAGCCAGCTACCCATACAACCCACTTCCAGTAAGGTACATCCACCAATGGCCCATCCCATGGTATGCTCAGAGTCTGTATATCAGAGATAATGGCGATATCATGGTAACGACAGTCTGGCCGGTAGCATCGGTTTGGGTTTTGACGGATGTCTTAACCGATAATCCACAAGCCACCCTTATATACAAATTCAACCAAGTCAACGCCACCACCGCCATAGCGGAAACGCAAAAAGACGTATTCGCCATAATAGGCGCCAACCAAACCTCTTTAGGTGTTGGGATCGATGGCGACATGAGCATATGGGAACTAGATCTTCGTCCGGGTAACGGGTCCTACACCGAAGGCTTCACCATCAAAGAGATCATCCATATGTCAGAAGCTGGTCTCTGCGGAAGCTTCGTCCAGCTTCCTAACAGCCCGTCCATACTATTAGTGGCGGACACTCACAAGGGAGTGATATGGAGAGTAGATACTCTTACTCGAGAGTATGAACTCGCCGCCCGAGAAGAGCACATGGCTTGGCTCCCCTGGTTCATCACGGAATTTGGTATCAGCGGGGTGAAGATTCGCAATGGTTATCTCTACTGGTCGCTCAGCTACACCGCGACTATTTGGCGCATTGCTATTTCGGATGATGGTTTCCCACTACCCGGTGCGAAGCCGGAGGAAGTCAAGTGGGTTCGGTCCGTCTTCATGGACAATTTTGAACTTGCACCCAGGGACAATGCCACCATATTCGCAGCACTCAACGCTGACAATCGTCTAATTGCCATTGATAAAGATGGGAATCCTACTTATGTTCTCGGCACCCCTGATGAGATGATCTTGCTGGGACCCGTGTCGCCGGTGTTCGGTAAGGTACAGGGTGACACAAATACGGTGTATGTTGCTACCGGTGGGGCGTTACTGAATCCTGTAAATGGATCAATTATCGAGGGGGGTAGGATAGTAGCCATTGACACTACGACGTTCTTCGAGGGGTATCTTTCCAAAGATCCGGAACCTGAACTCGAGTTGCGCTCAGACATTGTTCCTACTTAATGTATCCTGGGTACTTGGTTGGCTAAGGATAAATTAGAGTTCGGCGTACGCTGATTTAATGGATATCAAATGTGATGTTGCTGCTGGATTCGCTTGGCGAGGTATCGTGCCAAACGCGGAGGACCATAGAATGTATGATTTAGATATACCGGGTCTAGGATGGCTTTAGTCAGTTCAGTCAGTTCAGTAAGAGAGTATAAGGAACATCCACTTACTGTATTACTACCTAGGTACTACCTAATAGTTAGGTCCTTTTTAGTGCCTTGGGCGATGAGCCTACTGTACGTTGGAACTTTTTATAGCATCCAAGCACGCGTCTATGTACCTCCACTAGGTATCAACTAAAGTCCCTGTTTGATAAGCCCACTAGATACCCAGTACCTCTAGGTACCTAGGTAAACATGTCCTTAAGTACCTACATTTTTCTTCACTTATCAATTGCAATAATCACGCAGGCTCCTACACCGTTACAATGCAAAACTCAAACATGTGCTACAATTAATCGCTACCAATTGGTGCCTGGCATCATTATCCAATTCTCTGGTGCGCCGTCCATCCCCGTGTTGCCGATCTCGAAATCGAATGAGCGGCTTGGATGGCCCGGTGGAGTGAATGTTCCAAGTACCCCTGGGGTTATAAATGCATCGGCTGTGTTTTTGTTAGCATTCAATGGTAGGTGCTAATCATAACTTATGTAGAGCTCACGTGAATAAAGTCCCAAATCCCTAAACATCCCTTGGCTATCAAGCCCCATTCCACCATCATTGAAGGCAATTGAGGGATCTATGTTCGATATGTCTTGCGCCTCTTTACCACTTGTACTGATATCCTCTTCTTTGGGATCAACATCGTACGTGGTGCCATCGGTTGCCCTCGTTAGTACAATATTGATGGTTTCCGCTGCCTTCCTCGCCTCTCTTGACGTACTGCTTTTACGCATCCAGATCATTCTTGTATTTCGCAAAGCCTTTAAAATTTCATCTTGTCGGCCCATGGTCTGCCGGCGATACACCAAAGAACACAGGATCATCGTAGCGGTCAAAAAGTGATGGTTCATAAGGGAGCCCACTCGGAAGCGCATCGTATGGAGTAGACCTCCGGAGTATAACTCCCTGTCGAGCAAATCCTGGATCTCCAATGAAGAAATTGCTGCATCTAGGCACGCCTTCCGTGAATACGCGAAGGTATCCTCATCATTTGACGTTGATTCCACATACAGAAACCGACGGTGGAGCATGATCTCACCCTTAAGATGAAGATGGCCAAGAAAAAGGCGAGCCATAATGACATGCGGGGTATCGGTGACACTGACTGCTATTGGTTTCATTCTCAGTGGTGGGGGGATGCTAGCTATAGCTTGTCGAAGAATGTTGTCAACTTGCATCACGTCAGTGTAGCTAGCGGCCTTGATTGATGATGCAACACCGGAGACATGGTTTAGGGCCACCAAAACTCTTCTCCTTGCTATGATGCCGAGAGTTGTCGTATACTCAGTTTCCGGGCGCGGAGGAGGTAACTCGATCATATTTTCGTCTAGGTCGTCGTCGTTTAGATTACGTGGCTCGGCTGTATCGTATTGGGTAGACGTGATCATACATGGCATTCCCATCTGGCTGGATATAAGAGTGTCGCCTAATAGAACAGTAGCCCACAATCTCCGCCGCATCTCAGCTTGGAGGGGTGAAATGCCAGGGAAATGACTGGGATCTCGGTGGTAGCCCATACGCATCGCAAGGTTAACCTCGAGGGCTAGCAAAAACCAGATGTCTTTTCCGGCATCAATACCCATCATAAATTCGATGTATACATAATTGATCAACGTCTCCAACCCATAGGGCGCTGACTTGGTGTATTCTCCCATGATAAGACACTGTACGATCTTCTCGCGATACAGATTGATTTGTAACTGCTCCGCTTCGCCTCCGCGAGACGAGTCGCTTGCATCAGAAGCTAGTAGGGCGAGGCATATCATGCTAAATAGTAGACCAACCCAGATTATACTAGATGCGCCAGCTGGATTTGCCCAGAATGCCTCGTACTGTAAATATTTATTAGCGTTGCAAACCATTAGTTAGATGGAGACCGGAAATCATACTTGCCTCCCGGACGAAAGTGGGGCCATGGACAGCCGCTGGTATCAAATGTTAGTCACAGTGTTGCGCAATGGCTTTAAATATAATACACGTACAAGATGCTACTAGGTCCAAACGGTTAAAGAAACGGGAGATATAGCGATCTACTGCGTTTTTAGGAGGAAGCGCAGCGAGGATCTCGGCCCGTGAATTTGCACGCGGGGCACCATAGAGAAGGAGAGCGTGAGGTGATGGAGGTCTTCCTACAGGGTCGCCTCCACTATCATCCTGGGCTTGGTCCGGGGTGTTGGCTAATCTGAGATTCTCTTCTTGGTCGAAATGGTCCTTGAGATCAGCAATACTGTCGAGAATCGCTGCCCAGTGGTCGCCTCCAACATAACGAACTTCGGAGGCACTGAGGCGCATGCTCCCGGCCTCCGAACGCTCTTCCATCATAGTGTCCTCGAGGGAGGTATTGACTTGTTCACGAACGCGGCCTGGGTCAGAAGGCGGAGGCATACCTACGATCGTGCTATTGCTTTGATTGCCAACGGCTTGTGGATTAGGCATCAGAGACTTGACCAGGCTCTCGAGATAGACGATGCGATTGTGCAGACTAGGTACGGCTGTTCTGTCAGGCGGCATAGCAAGGCCTTGGTTCTCTGCGTAAGTGCAGGCTTGGCCCCTCAGGAGGCAGCTTGAACATGATGGCTGTTGGCGATCGCATCGCAATTTGCGCCGTCGACACAGATTACAGGAAAGTTGAGGTTTGTCCCGTCGGCGATTAGGGTTCGCAAGTCGCGGTCGCGAGGCTGCTTCACCCTGCTCCCGTCGTTGCGTAGGCGACTGGGATTCAGCCGAAGCTGGAGGTGGCGTCTGGTGTGATGATGACATGACCGATGATGGAATGGTCTAAAGCATTCATGTCATCGAACGATGTTCTCATTCATGGATTGTGATATGGGGTCAATCAAGTGTCAACTTTCGGAGTTTCAGTGAGATCTGGGACAGATTACGGCCGAATGCTAACCAATATCGGACAACCAAGAAATAGGGATCTATTAGCTGTAGGACGGGGGTAAGCAGATGCAGTAAGACGGGCTCTCGGCTGCTGCCCAATGGCCTGGAATGAGAGCGCAATTTCTTCATTAGGACGGGCGTTGACGGACCATCCGACAATCCATCCATCGTTTTCACTTAGGTACTTCCGATCATAGAGTATGCTTTCGATCAAGTACTCGCGTTACGAGCTAAAGGATAATAGCGATGAAATTACCATCAGGAGAAGAATATCCCCTCTATGATAAATATACGTAAAAAACGATAACACTAAGGCAGTACATATAGGATGTGAAGAAAGAAAAAGGCCTGGAGTTATTAATGAAAGGGGGTTTTCTTTAAAGGCCTAAAATCGATAGGATAGGTACACCTTACAGTGAGTGCGTGTCGCACCTTCCATCTCCAGGGCTACGTAAAGCGCTGTGGGGACTATTGGTCCCACTAGTTCCCGCCAGCTAGTACTAGGTAGAAGGTTAATGTTAATCCCCTTTTTTTTGGTCCCCCTCCTTTCTCTCATGTAAACATCAACTTCTTCAGAGTAATTCTTGACGTCTTACAATTAATAGGGCTGTAACAATATTTATTTACATGATTCCCAGATGCAATCTTGTTCTTTTTAAATCATAGCTTTTCCCCATAAATACCTAATCCTTCCTAGGTATCCGGTTCTATCTGGTAGTCACGACCAGTTCTTGCCGAAGAAGTCAAGTATCAGCTGGTAGCCCCGCGTGTATTCCTCCTTGACCCTTGGGTTGGATAGGTCAGCACGCGCCGCCATAAAACCGTGAACCTGGTCATCAAAGGTCTCGACGTGCTTAGGGACCTTAAGTTTACTCTCAAATTCTTTAATGGTCTCGACTGGCTCTTCACCCGATGCGAGTAGAATGAAAGGTACCTTGATCCCATCAGCTTCAGCTGGATCAACCATTGCCGGGTGAGCGGCGGCGGCGATCTGGAAAAGGCTCGAGTCGCCCGATGTTATTAGCGATGCGACTTTGCCTCCCCAGCAGTACTAGATACGAAATATGTTAATTCTAGTACGAGAGGTAGGTCACGGGCTCTACTTTTTATACTTACTCCCAAGATACCCCACGATTTAATTGAGGGGTTCGCAGCCTGTACCGCCTTGAAATATTCAGGCAGCTTAGCGGCAACTGTGTGTGGTGCGTGCTCAGCATCACTAAAGAATTCACCCACATTCTTCTGTTTCTCCTCAGTATCCGGAGGGAACCTTCATAATTTCATCAGCATTTTTGCTGTCTATGCGAGATTGGTGTCATGTTCATACCATTCAATTGGGCACGGCTTTCCCTTGAACCAGTCAGGAATGAAGACCTGGTGCTGTTGCGACTTCTTGCCCGTGGCCAAGATATCGGCTCCTTGGAGCGTCTGGTCAAAGTAGCCGAAGATGTCATATATAACTATGATACCCTTTTCAGCATCAGTCGGGCCAGTGACGTCTTCATGGTAGTAGTTTCATATTAGCTAAGGGGCCCTTGAATGGAGTTGAGGAATTGGAACACTTACAGGTCTTGTAGTTTCCAAGCTCCTGATACGAGCCCTTCGCAACATAACCATCAGACACAACCGGTGGAATATTGCAGCAAGCTTCATTATGCCCGTGAGATGCTGGCATTGTAGACATTTTGGCTACTTGAGGAATAGGAACTCGCGAAACTTTTCCAATTGATTGTAATCCAATGAGTTTGCTTTTAGAAGTCTCAATGTTCCTTGTTACAGAACAACAAGAGGGAGCACTATATGAAGATCTGATACTTGTTGCGTAAGTGTCGGATCTCGAGGTGAGAGCTGTAGAATGCAACCTTGAAGTTACCAATGATGTAGAGTGTATAGAGGTCCGTTTTGAAAGACGAGGAAGTTGGGATGCCATGGCTAAAATAAGGGGTCATTAAAGGAGGGGATCTCAAGCAATAAAACGATGCGACAAGCATTTGCAGAGTTGTATCTAAATTTTCCGTAAGCCTTATACGGCAACCAATCCGGTTGACTTCCGTCTTTCCGTAACATGAAGCTTTGATAAAGGCGGATGGTCCGGCCGTGTTGGTGGTTATCTGCTAAGACAACATCCGCTCTCAGAAAGTGAGACGAAGCGAAGCCCGATCCTTCAGCTGCAAGAGATCGGGAAATTTCAAGGTCGGATATCCGAAAATAGTTATTCTATCGATGCGAATACTACGGCGATTTGACGTATACGAAGCTATCAATCGGAATAGTTCGGAAGGTTCCTAATTTGCATTTCTCTGATCCTGTCGGAACGCTGTGGTGTATTCCTCAACGGAAATATAGGCGTCATCAGCACTCAAAATAGCTTCATTTACTAACTCAATTGCTCTCATCTCGCATCTTCTCACGTGAAATCGAACTACGTGCAATTTTTGACAAACTTGCATTAATCCCAAGATTCACAAATCTCATGTTCATCAGAAAACTTGTCTCATATTGGACAGCATCTATTTTCATCATGAACTCCTCAACCTCAGAAGCTGCCCCGCCGGCGACTATGAATTCATCATATCTATTTACTGCCAGTGTCACCCTCGGCAAGCGTTACGGTCCTATTCCTATGGTTGGGGGTGGCATCCGCGTAGTCGAACCGTTCACAGGAGGAACAATTGATGGCCCCAACTTCCATGCCACAATTGAAGGAGGACACGCCTCTCCCATCGTGTTAAATGACACCACAACTGAGAAAGGAGGATCGGTCCAGTACCCATTCATATATGTTTATGGATACACAGATGACGGACAACCATTCTATATCCAGGAGGAAGGTATTGGGAATCGCGTCAGCCAGAATACGAGGCTAATCATCAACGTTGGAGGTTCGCACTCTTATTTGCAGACCTCTTACGTAATCGCCCAAATGAGGTTTATCGAGAACGAGGGAGGGCCAACAACGGTAGCCGTCGACTGTTACAGCATTCCCATGATTGCATAGTTCAGACTTCAAAAGAAGGAGGATTTAGTCGGGATCTCTTGTAGAAACTACAATCAAGCCTACCATAATACTATTAGTAGTTCCCTTTTAAAGAAAAAAGTTTGGTCATGTATCAATGCGTCCTCGTCCAAATTAGAACAGATTCTGGTCGTGTGGCTTTCGCTTTAGCGGCTAAATTCCTTGAATAGGCTTGAGCGATAGCGGCTGTCCACTAGAATTTAGTGGACATATCACTAGGTAGGTACCTAGTAGGTACCTAATTAAACCATCCATAAGGGAAATATATGAG
Organism: Annulohypoxylon maeteangense; assembly: GCF_022496945.1. Lineage (NCBI taxonomy): Eukaryota > Fungi > Ascomycota > Sordariomycetes > Xylariales > Hypoxylaceae > Annulohypoxylon > Annulohypoxylon maeteangense. The sequence continues at coordinate 936,866 of NW_025953261.1, forward strand.
GGGTTGGAACTGTTACTTAACGGTTCCTGGACCTGGCATCGTTCCGTAATGGTTCTACTGTGTTAAATATTAAAAAGCGTACGCAAATATAAGAAGCGTAGTAAAATCTACAAGCGTGCCAGGCGTACCAGAATCTTAAAGCGTACCATAGTTACTATTTGAATTTTTAGTGTTGACCATATCTAAGAATTTAGCGCTAAGGTTAATACCGTAGATTATGTAACGCGTAGATAGTGTAATGGTATATCCTTAGCTTCCATAATAAATAAAAAATTACATTTATAAGGTTCGAAATTAGTAAAAATTATCAATTAAATTTATTAAAATAAATAAATAAATAAATAAAATTAATAAATTAAAATAAATAAATAATATTATATAAATGAATAAATACGTATAATTTAATAAAATAAAAGAAATAAGGAATTATATCTTTTACAACTTGGCACGGTTCCAAAATTTGTAATGATTAAGGAATGATTCCTTTTGCTGTTACGTTTCCAAATCTTGGAACCGTTACGGAATAGTTCCCACCTTACATATGTTTCCTTTATGGATAGCCCTAGAGAACTGAAAGGTAGGTATATACCTACCTAATCCATCCTTATCTCCAGGGCTACTCTACTATTAATAGGACATAAAATAAATCCAATTCCGAAGAAGTTTAACAAGTGTAACTACTTCATTCGAATAAATGTCAATTAATCTTCGAAAACCATTCCTAAATTCCTTCAAGGACCATAAACCGCAAATACATGTTACAGGTAAATATTTCTCACTTTAAGGTACTACCTAGGTACCTACCTACCTAGGAGGTAGATACCTAATCCAAGGATCAACACCAAAGTCATCAATTGAAATCCTAACCAAGTCACAAGCCATCCTATCATTTACGCGAGCAGAACTCCGATATAATGACGGAACATCACCCACACGTAACCCAGCGCATTTCTAAGGAATGATAACATCCAGCCAAGACCTGAAAAGCCCATCATGCGATTGAGATAAATGAAGCGTTGGGCGTACAAGATCGCTTCCTCATCCCTCTGCTTCATAGTGATCTCTCCACGCCAGACCTTATCTAGCGAGACGGCGTGACGCGCAGCTTGTTCAGACGCCCATCCCAAGTGGGACCTAAAACCGGTGAACGCGTCACCAACTAGGACCAAACGGCCATCGTAGAAGCTGGCCGTAGTAGTTTGCGCCTCGATGACCTTGGTGACAAACGGCTTAGGAGTGTTGGACACCAGTTCAGCAAGGGGGGCCGTCATAGTAGAGCTCCAACGCGCAAGTTGGGCTTTCCATACGTTCGGATTGACGAGCCCCTGAGGAACCGTGTTAGGATGTACTTTTCCGTCCACGTCGGTGAATATAGCTTCCATCTCAGGCGACCCATCTGGCACGACGTAGTACCAGACCCAATTGATGAGACGCTTGCCCGGTTCAACGTGGCCAGCCTCGGTAGGAATTAGATAGCTATTCCATGTCAGAAAATGTTACCGTTCTATCATTGGTGGTTAAAAGCGCATATGGGGTCCAAAACACTTACCTGATGAAATAATGACCTCCCAGCAACGAGAAATTCAGGCGATTCGAAAAGTACTCGATCGTACTCTTAGACAGCAAGCGCTCAGGCACGGTCCCTCTCCAACCAATGTACCCGGAATACTCTTTTCGCGTAGGGGCTTGCATCAACTTTCTGACAGTTGAGTGAACCCCATCCGCGGCGATGACCATCTCCGCGCTAACACTATCCTTCTCGCCAGTGGTAACGTCCGCATATGACACAGTGACGATACCCTTGTCTTTATCATAGCTCACACCATAGACCTGCTTTCCAGAATGGTATTCAACCTTGCCATCGGTAGGCTTCGGCTCGGGTGGGTTCGGCACACATCCGGACTTGAGTCCGTCAAAGTTAGCTCTGAGGATAAGATAGAGAGTTCCCCAGTTGCTCATGTTGTGATGCCATGTTGTGTTGGCTACCCGGAGACGTCGGCGCCACGCAGCACTCATGTATTCCGCCGGAATGGCTGCTGGACGTCCAGTTGCATCATACTTGTCAAGGATTGATACCACCGTTTTTCCAATGGACACGCCCGACTCATGGCTAGCTCTGTCTTTAGATGGGTCTTGCTCCAGCACAACGACATGGCTACCTTGGCGCTTGAGTTGTAATCCTTGGAGAAGACCGGCAACAGAGCCTCCGATCTAATACCAAGCATGTCGTCAGTAATACGGAAATATAACATTAAATTCTCTGATATATCAAACTTACAATGATGACCTTTTGGGGAGCCATGGCTGATTGTCGTTATTAGCTAGTAAGGAGAATAGCACTACAACAGGAATGGGAAAGAAATCCAATAACCTCGTGGGCAACTTTAAGGAATTATATGGAATAGGTGAGCGATAGGGAAAACTTCTATTTGAACCCTCTTTGATCTCGTGCATCCTTCATGCTGGCTTGACGAATCGAGGTGGACTGGTAGTGCCACCCGATTATCATACCATTGAAATCTCTCGGAAGGTGTGAAATCTCCTTCTGTTGGAGTTTTCGGAATATTCAGGTTGGAGGCTGATATATGTAAGTAAGCAAGCCGAAAATTTGGCATTATAAGCCCCGAAAATTGAGCATCGGAGACGGGGGGTATGCCATACCCCTTTAGGATAGCTCCGAATCATATAGTAATATCATTTATCAAAAACTTGCAAAATGAAACAATCATAACTCATTGAATTAGAGAGATATTTGAAGGTATCGTCTACGTATATCGTAACATAGGTACCTACCTGGATATGAAATATTTCCGACATACAAGAGTCCGCTAGTGGTTGAATAGGGGTAGACACCTGGGCAGTTAAAGTTACCTAGATCACTCTGCTAGGTCTGGGTACCTACCTGTAGATACCTGTTTTCCGTTACAATTACGACTTCAGAGCATATCGCTGTCGCTTTCACCTACCTAGTTGGCTCTCTTCATAATGGTGTTTTACGTTCACTAGTGTGTAAGACAATCACAGTAGACATTGCATTACGCACCTTATTTGCTATCGGTTTACAGTTCTCCAACAATTTACTTACCTACCTACCTAGGTAATTAATAGGCATGTGAGATATACACGTAGTTAAGTACTAGGTAGGTAGGTAGATAATATTTCTTGAATTAGGTTTGAAACAACAAAAGATCGAATAGCTTCTAAATATTTTATCTTGTAACATGATGTTAAATCTTCATGGGCACTAGGTAGGTATGAACCCTTCTAAGCCAGTAACTGGTTGATCTTTATGATCTTTTCCCGCAGACTTTGCGCCTGCTCCTTCATCTTTTTGCATAAGTGGACATGTGAGAACCCAACTAGCAACCTATCCTCTGGTAGGCCTATCGTTGGTTTCTTCACCTCATCTTCCTCTAGTGCGTTAGTGTCCCGGTTATTCTCGCTCTTTTCCTGTTCTCCCTGAGAGATCACCCTCGCTTCAAGCGGGAGTCCTAGCAATCCTTCGACACCGCCGAGAGAATTGCATAGCATTGATAACACCTTTTTTTCAGGCTCCCATCCCCCGCATACTACACCCAATCGTCAGCCGTTACTCTGTACAGTAATCATGTAGCCTTTCGGAGCTCATCGCTCGTACTCTTATGCTTATAATCTCCTAAAGGGGGTAACTAGCTACACAATGGTTGCTAAAAGGGGATTATGAGGATCGAATTCTACTTACCACAGACGGGCCGCAATTGGCTGAGACTAAGTCCTCGATATGCATGTATGTCTCCCATAAATGGATAATTTAGAGATGGAGCCAGCTCTTTGTGGGCCGACTTATGGAGCTCACGCATTCGCTCGATGTGCTCTATTATGTAGCCAAATACGGAAGAGTATATCTCCGTAAGGATTATGTAGCATGATATTATAAGAAGATTGGTAGGCATATCCTTATTCTGGACTGCAGTAGTTGCATCAGAACAAGCGTAGCTGAAGAGAATGGTGTGGAACCGCTGGCATAGTAACACTGCGTCTCCAATCGGATAGTTGTCGCGATCCCAACTAGCTAACTCATGCAATCGATTGCCGTAACTTGACATTTCAGCCAGTAGCCCGCTGAGATCAACAAGGGGATTAGCGATTTTTTCATCTGTCAGTTTTTCTATGTCGAATCTGAAGTCCATGGTGGCTGGAATGGCATCAGAGACACCGATCAATTCAGATAGAAACTCCGGTGTGTCTATGCTGGTCATATCGAAATTGTAGTACCCTGGTAAGCCGCCCACTGCACCGTCTACCGATTCAGGGGGATCGTTAACTTGAAATAAGGCCGACTCATGTGACCAGAAATCCGAGATTTCCTGTTCCGGGGTGACCATCGGCGTGTCAACGTCGGTCTCGGGTGTGCATTCTTTGGCGTTAATTTTCGGTGAAGGAAGAGGTTGATGTGATTCAGGAGACGGAGGCCCGGGCAATACAAATGTACCCATCCCCGGCAAAGATGGCTTTTCTTTTTCCTTACGGTGAGAAGGCCGAGTCTCAGAGTCGCTGTCACTAGTATTTTTCCTGCTTCGTCTCATCTGCAATCGCTGGCTAAATGTACACATGACCGGAGTTTTTAACCTCAAGCACCGCATACAAGGCACCGTCGAATCCGTACTTGATGATGGAACACAACGGAGCTTCTGGGCCCGGCATCTATCACAAGATGCACGGAGCGGGGCGTTAGTGGTTTCCATGGTAAAAGTTCCGTGGCCGTCGCAAAACGGAAGGCCCGCTGTCAGCAATACAGCTATAGTGGTTTATATATGGCGGTACCTAGGTAGGTGGGTAGGTTACAGTGCATCAGTGATGGAGGAATATGTGCAGTCATAGGAGATATTAAGAAGCAATGAATTATGAAAATACTTGGGTCAATCAATTCTTGAAGCCTCCGCCTTCTCCTGCCATGCAGACGCCTCGTGGCGGAACCGGGATATAAATCAGCTAATTTTCTTCCCTGCCCAGTTTGAAGCCCCGTCGCCCATAGGTACGTATGACCCGTACTGTATCGCTCGATGCACGCGGATGATTCGCGGCATCTTTCTCGACCAAGGATCCGATTATAGGTTTCAGGATTCGTGCGTCCTCGTAGGCGATTGCTTAAGCGTTAGCCTATGAATATGCGTAGTAATCAAAGTTATGACATTCTTCGCTAACCCTTGACATAGGAGCTGAGTCTCGACTTTATGAAGAGGCACAGTCAGTTGGTAATAACAAATCAGGTATTGGTATTTCAAAGTGTCCTAGCTGACCAAGGGATCTATCTGATCTGCATGAGGCTTATGATCCTTGTATTAGATAACGCAGTAGCGCGGCAATACACGTGGTATATAGTAAATGAGAATGTTCCGACTTTGTTAACAGTGCCGCCGTGCCTCTTAGACACATGGATAGGAGTATTCAAAAGTACACTGAATCACATAACGGCAACCGCCATTGAATCCTACATAAACGCCCGCCAACTAGACTACTTCTGTACGCTGACATTTAATCAATATTAGGTTATTAGGTTATTAGGTTATGTTGTAGGAAGTTATCTTTAAACAAAAAGAAGGTATCATGAAATGATTTCTTATGTAATGTTCCAATGTAGCCCCAATTTGCGATGTGCGCATTCATACGTACGACATGAGAGTCTTGGGAATTAGTAGATTCGACTGCTACTTAGGTAACCTACCAAGTACTAGGTAGGTAGGTATCCAACATATTTTCAATATACTTAGTACCTAGGAACCTAACCCCGTATACGAGCACGCCATCATTGCCACAACTTGCCGGCTGCCAAGGTGTTGACAAATGGGGATCGAGAGGAACGAATGCCATGAGCATGGGCTTCGGGTCCGGTATGAATCCGTGGATGCGGTCGTTTTAAGTACAGTGAATACCTTTCAAACATACTGTGACACAATGACACGACTGGGAATGTATCCTAGCTGCAACGATGCGACCAAATGTAAGATAACTTCCTGACTAATTTGCGTACCTAGTAGATTCTCAACCTAGTAGCGAGATCTAAGTAAGTGTAAGTACCTAAAATAAGGTGTCGAAATAAGGTCTTAATAAGCTCTACCCGCGCATCAGCCCTACTGTGGGTATTGTGGGTATTGTGGGTATCACGCGTATAAATTGAAGCCTATACTTACTTAGGAAGGCACTTAAGTAACCTCTCGATCAGATTTATAATATTTCCCGTGTTTCGCTAACCTCTTTTTGGTCCATATGGATTAAATTCGCCGATATACGAAGCGAGTTTTGTGATTCCAGAAGCTCTTTGCATGATTACAGTGCTTACGTGCTAAAAGTCTTGGGGTTTTAGGGTGGATAGAGTGGACCCACCGTTACGGACGATCCATGGACTCGTCCGATCACGTGATTACCCCACCTAACTCTCCCTTTATTATTTTTCCATTTATCTTCCGGCCCCGCCCCGTTGAGTCCACGGACCCTCCGTCCACAACGCATGTTCTATTCCGACCTGTTTGCGCTATCTCCATAGTTCGCATCGCATCGTATCGCTTAGAATGCTGCGCGCTAAAGATATTGATTGCATCATTTGCTTCGATAGCCCGAGATTGGGTCAACACGGAACTGTCCGATGGACGACCAAGTGTCATGTCGGATGGGATTCCAATCTCCGTCCTTTACCCCTTTCCCACTTCTCTGCGATGTTGTATCTTAAAGACGCCCTGTCTAGCGTGACTTGCTACTATGTACGATGCTCCTCCATCACCATTCTACGAGCAATATTCAGTGCCCTTCATCACCTCGATCGTTGAACGTTCTGAATCGCGGCACTCAAACTTGGCTTGGACCCTACCCCTAGGCTACATTTCAAGTAAATCCTACCACATATTCGACTAATCAATTTACGATAGTCATATCTCTTCTAAAGTTATCTACCTACCTAGTACCCAAGCCATGTCGTCCAAGTCAGATTCGGATTTGGAGAAGGCATCCGGTCCCGTCGTAGTGAACGACATTCCAGTGGCAGACAACGTCGTTGACTGGGATGAGAATGATCCTGCTAATCCCCATAACTGGGCGAGCGGGAAGAAATGGCGACATATTATTCTAGTGTCCTTACTGGCCTTAGTAACGTATGTGTCATTCGCCTCATCTATCCTAAAAGCAGCTTTTAACATGATACCCCTTGTACAGGAATATGGGTCCAACCACTTGTGCAGCTGGAATCAGCCAAATCGTCCAAGAGTTTGGTATTATGTCAGATACCCTAACCACTTTAGCCATCACCATCTACGTTCTAGGTCTAGCACTGGGACCTATGTTCATCTCGCCACTTAGTGAGGTGTACGGTCGCTTGCCCGTCTACCATGGGGCCGTCATCGTGTTCCTAGCTTTTCTCCTTGGCACCGCTCTCAGCCAGACAACAGCACAGTTCATGGTATTCCGGTTCTTCTCCGGGGCGATGGGTGGAGTTCCTATGGCTCTTGGTGGTGGTACGATCGCCGATCTTACTGCGCCTGCGGAGAGGGCCATGGCCATGGCCTTATTCAGCTTGGGACCTCTTACAGGGCCTGTAAGCTTTCTATACTTTATTTCATCGTTCTTCATCCCACTTTCCCTACTAACCATGCATCCTTAGGTTCTTGGTCCCTTGCTTGGCGGCTTTATTGCTGGTGGCGCGGGTTGGCGATGGACGTTTTGGTTTCTTGTCATCCTCGGCGGTGCCATTGAAATCGCCTGCATTGTCTTCATGCGTGAAACTCATCCAAAGATCACACTCGAGCGCAAGGTCGCCCGCCTCAGACTTTCGACAGGCAACCCGAAGTTAGAGTCCAAACTTACCCGGACCAATGTCACGCCTCAGCAGGTGCTCGTCCAGGCGCTCGTGCGTCCTACCATGCTTTTGATCCACTCTCCTATCCTACTTGTCATCTCTCTATACGTCGCGGTAGTATTTGGCACTTTGTATTTGTTGTTTACTACATTCGTTCCTGTATTTGAGGGTCAATATGGATTCACCACAACAGTCTCTGGTTTGACTTACCTCGGTCTTGGCATCGCCTTACTCGCAGCTATGGCTACGTTCACTCTACTGAGTAACCGCATTCAAGCCGCACGGATGAAGAAAGAGGGCCTCCAGCAACCCCGACCAGAGTATCGACTGCTCCTTATGATTGCATTTAGCCCTCTCGTCGGTCTAGGCTTATTTTTATACGGATGGACAACGGAATACAAGGTTCACTGGATCGTACCTATCATCGGCACTTTCATCACTGGCTTTGGCGCCTATTTCGTACTTGTCAGTGCCTCCGTCTTATTCATTTCCACAGATTCTTCTATATAATCAATTGCTAACTAAAATTCAGATGCCTGCACAGTTGTACCTTATTGACCTGTTCGGGTCAGCGGGAGCTGCGTCGGCTCTAGGTGCGAATAATCTTTTACGTAGTGTGGCAAGCACATTCTTACCATTAGCTGGTCCTCCAATGTACGATAGGCTTGGGTATGGATGGGGCAACACTCTCTTGGGTTTCCTCGCGCTCGCTTTCGTCCCGGGTCCAATCTTGTTCTACAAGTTCGGAGAGAGGCTTCGGGCAAAGACTCAGGTCAAAATGTAGTCCAATAGAGACATTGAGCACGTGAAATGACGTGATAACAGGTAACCATTGGATACTTATACTATTAGAGATAATGGGGTAGCATGAGCAAGGATATCAGGGGAGTAGATACCTACTAGATACGAAGGTTCGGGTCAAAAGTTTGGCACATTGGCTCAAGGGAAAAACAGTGTGATCTCAAAGGTTTTCGTACGGTGTGGCGCTTCTTTTCAGTGGCTTAACCCCTAAAACCTAGTGGATGCCCGCTATATCTTAGTGAATTTATAGGCGGACAGATCACTATTAGGTCTAAGTCTTAGCCTAGACCAAATACAGTATCCAGGGATTGCTTATCTAATCGCGCACTGGGCAAGGGACGTGGCTGATGTGCCAAACTTTTGACCCGAACCTTCGTACCTAGGTAGTTAACTTAGAGAGTGTCAACAGAACCATAAAAAGAATGCCCCTCTCGTACATTTCACCACCAATGAAAATCCAAAGAAATCACGATATATTATCTAGTAGTTGCATAAGGAATACATTATTATAGTTTCACTACCAGGTAGGTACTGATCAAGGCTCATAACGGATTTATGCATTCAAGATTATTAAACATCCAAGCGAATGCGAGTTCAAGGTTGCCATGGCGATATCTAATAGGACGAAAGTACTTACCTACTCATTGCGTCACTTCGATCCATCTAATACCAGGCACAATTTGGGTAGGAGTTCTGCGTCAAGGAAGAGGCACGTCACTTAAGCACGTGGAGCTCTAAGGCACATGGAACATCAAACAACCCCATACGCTACCAAGATATGCATTACAACATATCAGTCTGGAGCCTACTAGGTAGTGGCATTCTTGATAGGTAGGTACTCATTGGACGCCAATAAGTCGTTCATCCGTACCAGGCCAAAAGTGGCCGTTCGGAGAATCCTTCTAGACGTGAAAAGGTGGGATGGCACTCTCTTCCGATGACTCGCCCGTCTCATCTTACCTAATAACAAGATCCATCCGAATTTCTATGTGGTCTATCCGAAGCCTTCTTGGTAGTTTGGTTCCGTGCCAGTCGGAAACTTTTTTTCGTATCTACCTCCTAGGTAGCCTTGTGGGTACTGGGGAGGTCTGGGTCGTCTCAGCTCTAAACAGCCTCAGCCTCAATATCAAATTCTCGACTTAGCTCCGAATATCAAGTACGATCCTTCGCTACGCGTCATACTAGACATCGTATCTATTCGGGAACATACTGGGTGTAGTCTAAACGTGTCGAGCTCATCACATTCTCCGAACGGAAAATGTTGTCAAGATACGAAATTCATGTTCCTGATCCATGAACGTGAAGCTTCATGATAGATATATTGAAGCGTAGATTGCCCCATTATGATTCAGTTGACTTGCATTCGTTCAACAGAGCTCATCCTTTCTGTCCAACTTCAGGTACGACTTCAACGCCATTAACTCTGTCTCGCATCTCGGCATCTAGGTTCCTTCGGTACTACTATCTGTCAACTTCTTCAATTACTGCTTTCTCGATCGATTTATTCTCAAAACTCCAAGCACAATGACGGACACGCCCTTAGAACCCATCGCAGTGATAGGGTTCGGATGTCGCTTCCCCGGAGGCGCCGACACTCCCTCCAAGCTCTGGTCAGTCCTTCGCAACCCCGAGAATCTAAGCAAGAAGCCACCAACAGACCGCTTCAACGTGGACGCCTTCTATCACCCGGTCGGTACTCATCATGGCACTACGAACGCCACCCAGTCCTACTGGTTAGAAGACTCGGAGAGAAGCAATGTGGCACAGTTCGACGCCGGCTTCTTCAACATCCAGCCGGCCGAGGTAGATGCCATGGATCCGCAACAGCGGATTCTAATGGAAGTCGTCTACGATGGTCTCTGTGCCTCAGGTCAACCCATGGAGAAGCTCCGTGGTTCAGACACAGCAGTATACGTGGGGTTGATGTGTGACGACTACCAGTCGATGTTGACGAGCGATTGGGAGACCTTTCCTCGATACACAGTGACAGGTGTTGAAAGGGGTATCCTAGCAAATCGTCTGTCATACTTCTTTGACTGGCATGGGCCAAGCATGACTGTAGACACGGCTTGCTCAAGCAGTATGGTTGCCCTGGATCAAGCCGTGCAGGTACTTCGAAGCGGCAAGTCAAAGATGGCCGTGGCTGCTGGCGCTAATTTGATCTTAACCCCTGGTACGCGATCGTGATTCCTATTTTCCTTATCTAAAGCTAACATAAGAGTGGACAGTCATGCACATAAACGAAGCTAGTCTTGGCATGCTTTCTCCTAGCGGTCGCTGTGCCATGTGGGATACGTCCGCAGACGGCTATACCCGCGGAGAGGGCATCGCAGCAGTATTCGTCAAGACGCTATCTCAAGCTCTTGCGGACAACGACCCCATCCAGTGCATTCTTCGTGAGACCGGAGTCAACCAAGATGGTCGAACTCCTGGTCTTACTATGCCTAGCAGCTCAGCGCAGGCGCAGCTGATACGGGATTGTTACGCGAGAATAGGCCTTGACCCGGTTAACAACCCTAGGGATCGGCCCCAGTTCTTCCAAGCGCATGGAACAGGCACACAAGCCGGCGATCCGCAAGAAGCCGCCGCGATATCCACAGCATTCTTCCCTTCAAGTTCTCTAGCAGCTAACGAAGGAGATAAGATGCTTGTCGGTTCCATCAAAACTGTCATCGGCCATACCGAAGGGACGGCCGGAGTAGCAAGTATCATCGCGACATCGTTAGCACTCAAGAATGGCATCGTCCCTCCTAACCTTCATTTTCACAACTTAAATCCTAAAGTGGCTCCATTCTTCAACGGCCTAGCTATCCCTACGACTCCAATAGCTTGGCCAACTGAAAATGGTGAAGTTAAGAGGGCAAGCGTGAATAGGTGAGAAAACCCAACCCTAACCCTTGATTTAACCCCAACTCCACCCCTAACCCCAATTCATCCTTAACCTTGCAATTTAAAATCAACGAACTCCTTTTTACCCTTATCCATTTACTATTGCAATTGAACCAAAAAGCAATACTAATCGTAGTACAGTTTTGGCTTCGGTGGCACAAACACCCATGCGATCCTAGAGGAATATGTTCCAATTCCCAAGGCCGGAGTCGAGGCATCTTCAAGTCTCCTTTTCACGCCCCTGACTTTCTCCGCCCACTCCGAGACAGCGCTCCGGAACATGTTATCATGGCATCTCGACTACTTCCTTGATAACCCCAACGCGCCACTTGCAGACGTCGCATACACTCTTCAGCATAGGCGTTCTACGTTGACTTATCGCAAGGCTATCGCTGCTGCAACGGTGGAGGAAGCAGTCAACTCTCTTAAGGAGCTTACCAGCGACGATACGGCCGACCTAAGCACCCGATTCGGTACTCCCCAAAAACCCAAGGTCCTGGGGGTTTTCACTGGTCAAGGAGCTCAATGGCCACGCATGGGTGCCCAGCTCATCGAATCCTCTCCTTTTGCCGCGTCCCGCATCGATGACTTAGACGCAGCTCTGCAAAGCCTCTCCAATCCCGCAGACCGACCGACTTGGACTCTTAAGGAACAGCTACTCGCCGGGAAAGAAGAGTCGCGGATTGCGGAAGCGGCACTTTCGCAGCCTCTATGCACGGCGGTACAGGTCATCCTAGTCGACATCTTGCGAGAAGCTGGAATTTCTTTCACCGCCGTCGTCGGCCACTCATCTGGTGAGATCGGCGCTGCCTACGCCTCGGGCCTAGTCACCGCCGAAGACGCCATCCGCATCGCGTATTTCCGCGGTGTCCACGCGAAGCTCGCCTCAAGCCCTAACCCCCACCGGCCCCGCGGTGCCATGATAGCCGTAGGTACCTCCGCAGAAGAAGCCTACCTCGTCTGCGCCGGAGATTTCGCAGGTCGGTTGCAGGTCGCGGCCGTAAACTCCAGTTCTAGTATCACACTGAGCGGTGATGAGGATGCTGTTGATGAAGCGGAGAAGCTTTTCAGGTCCCGCAATATTTTTGCGCGGAAGCTGAAGGTCGACACGGCTTACCACAGTGCGCATATGGATACATCCGCCGGTCCGTATCTTACCTCTCTACAAAATGCCGGGTTCACGACTCCTAAAAATGAGGTGTCTGGCACTACTTGGTTTTCCAGTGTGCGCGAAGGCGAAATCATGACTCAGGAGAAGCTCTCATCGCAATATTGGGCTGACAATATGTGCAACGCCGTCCTGTTCGCTGGTGCTCTTGCGCAAGCTACCCATACGGTTGGTGATTTTGATCTCGCCATTGAGGTCGGCCCACACCCTGCCCTGAAGGGCCCTGCTATGGCCACAATCGGAGACATCCCTTACACCGGGCTACTTTCTCGAGGCCAAAATGATATCGAGCAGTTGAGTGCAGCGTTGGGGTATGTTTGGACTCAGCTAGGTTTCGACAGCGTCCAATTTTCCGCCGTCCAGACTCTTCTATCTGGTAACGAGAGCAAGACTGTCCTTGATGATCTTCCACCTTATCCATTTGAACACCAGCGGACTTACTGGACGGAAAGCCGGATCGCCAATCACTTCAAGAACCGTAGCACATCCCATGCTCCTAACCCCGTCCTAGGTACACGCTGTGCTGAAGCGAACACGCCTGGCGAAATATCGTGGCGTAATGTCCTGAGGCAGAAAGAAATCAGCTGGCTCAAAGGCCACATGCTCCAGGGGCAGACTGTTTTTCCCGCTACAGGTTATGTTAGCATGGCAATTGAGGCCATCAAAGCTGTTGCACTTGATAGCAATCCCGATATTCCAATAGGTGTCTTAAAATTGGACGACGTAGAGATCGGCCGTGCCATCACTTTCGACGACGACAACTCCAGTGTTGAGACCATATTCAGCATTTCTTCTGTCGATGCAACAGAGACGGCGGTATCCGCAGAATGGGCCTGCTACTCTGTGCTCGCTGGTAGCACTGTTCTGAACGCCAAGGGGCGAGTTCAATGCCAACTTTCCACGTCTGAGCCAGATGAAATCCCTCTCATCAAAGCCGGTGATAACTATGACCTAGTCAACATCGACGAGAAGCAATTCTATGACAACCTGTCTGGCGTAGGATACGGATACTCACCACCCTTTCAAGGGCTTTCCAACATCCGCCGCAAGCTCGGCTATGGCGCTGGAACGCTGTCCGACCAATCCGGGTCAGCGTGGGAGGACAATCTCGTCCTACACCCCGGAACTCTAGACTCCGCTTTACAAACTGTCTTCGCAGCCTGGGCCTATCCTGGTGATCCTCAAATCTGGTCTCTTCATGTCCCCGTCTCCATCGCCGCTATCACCATCAACCCGTATTACACCGCACTAGGCGCCGGCGGTAAACAGGGTGCTATGCAGTTTGAAACGTATATCCGAAGCAAGAGCCATTCTAAAATTGTTGGTGACATCTATCTGAACGCCGAAGATGGCTCCCACGCATCCCTGCAGATGGAGGGCGCAACAATGGTACCATTCAGCCCGGCCACCTCCAAGAACGACCTCCCCATGTTCTCGCACTTCCAACACACGGTCGCCTCGCCTGATGGAGAGCTTTCGACGTCTGGGGAGAGATTGACACCTTACGAGGTTCAAGTTTATAAAGACGTTGATCGTGTTTCGTATTGGTACGCTCGCAACATTTCAAAAGATATTCCCGCAAAGGAGCGTCATGGCCTCCTCCCACACTACCAGAACTATTTGAAGTGGTGTGACCGAATGGTAGATATGGTTAGCCGGGGTGAACTTCCAAAGGTTTCCGCTGAGTGCAACGCGGATACTCGCGATGATATCACTCGTATCTTAGCCCAATATCAAGATCGTCTAGATATCCGTTTCGTTCAAGCTGTCGGCGATAACCTAGAACACGTTATTCGCGAAGGTACTTCGATGCTTGAATACATGAACAAGGATGGCATGCTCCGCGCTTTCTATGAGGAAAATGCTCTCTGTGCTGGCCCTACCACTCGATGGCTCGCCCGCATCCTTAGCCAGATTTCTTCTCGTTACCCTGGTGCCAATATCCTGGAAGTCGGAGCTGGTACTGGAGCCACAACTTCAGCTATTCTAGGGTCTATCGGTGAAGCATATGCCTCTTACACTTTCACAGATATTTCCAGTGGTTTTTTCATGGCAGCCGAGGAGAGGTTTGGAAAACAGACGAACCGCATGGTATTCAAGACGTTCAATATGGAAAAGGAACCAGCGAGCCAAGGATACGTCGAGGGAGAATACGACGTTGTTGTAGCTGTAAATGTTCTCCACGTTTCAGTGGACATGGTAGGTTGAGAGTCGTATCTCTAAGACATTCAGGGATCGTGCTAACTATAGGTCTTAGGAAAATACCTTGGCTAATGTCCGCCGGCTCTTGAAGCCTGGTGGGTTCTTAGTCGTAGGCGAGCTCACCTCTACCGATTTGCTCTTCACCGGTATGACAGTCGGTACGCTACCTGGCTGGTGGATCGGTGCTGAGACAGGTCGCACTTGGGGCCCATTGCTTAACCTGAATCAGTGGGATTCAACACTGAAGAACACTGGGTTTGCGGGCATAGACACGGTAACACCGGACATCAGCGCATCGTTACCGTTTAGCGTATTTGTTGCCCAGGCCGTCGATGATAAGATCTCGATGCTGCGCAACCCTCTAGCTGTCGAAAAGCATCCTGAGGGTATAAACACCGATAATCTTGCTATTATTGGAGGAACCACATACTCTGTCAACAAACTTGGTCGGGACACTAGCGACATTCTTTCGTACCGCTTCCGCAACAAGCAGTTCTTCAACACTATTGAAGAGTTCGCTTCTTCTGAGATGGCAAACGCAGCAGCAATCACCGTCCTCTCTCTCACAGATCTAGATGAACCCTATTTAAAGAATCTGACAAAGGCCAAATTCGAAGGATTAAAGACGCTATTTGCTGCTGCGGGCACCTTAGTCTGGCTGACACAGGGTTCGCGAGAGGATAACCCTTATAACTACATGATGGCAGGCCTGATTAATACCATCAAGACCGAGTATCCCACCATGACAGCTCAGACTTATGACTTAGATTCAGATGCTGGTATTGAACATAATACCGCGGATGATCTAGCGCAAATGTTACTAAGACAACTTGCTCTCCGCCGCTGGGGTGACGATGGTGATTTATTATGGTCGACCGAGTCCCAGATCTTCATCAGCGAGGGCAAACAACTCATCACCAGGCTCAAGCCCGACACGCAGAAGAACGACCGATACAACGCCCGAAGAAGAGATGTGTTCGCGGCAGTCAATCCTATCAAGGAGGCTCTTGAGCTCGTGGGAACCAGCCAGGGCCAAGACAGGGCTTTAGAATTACGCAAGGTATCGCCCTTGGTTCATTCCCAAAAACCGTCGACGCAATACCGTACCGTAAGAATTACCCATTCGCTACTCCAAAGTGTTGCTGTCGGTACTGCAGGCTTTTTCAGGTTGTGTGTAGGGACCGACGTCCAGACCGGCGACTTAGTTCTTGCTCTGTCCGACTCCAATAGGTCTCCCGCGAACATCCCAGCATACAACTGCATTGTACTCCCTGAGACACCGACAGCATCGACACTCACGTCAGTCGCCGCGAATCTTATCTCAGAGCAGATTCTCTCGCTCACTCCAAAGGGAGCCACTCTCCTCGTCAACGAAGCAGACTCGGCAGTGCAATCCGCGTTACAAGCGAAGGCGAATTTCAAAAATATTAGGACGATATTCACAACCGCCACTTTCGGACAGGAGAAGAACAGCCACTCGGTCTTCCTCCACCCGCGCTTCCCGCAGCACGTTATCCGTTCGTTAGTCCCAACATCAACCGCCGTCTTCCTACATTTCTCGCGCGGCTCTCAGTCGGACGCGGTCAGGGACGTGCTCGTCAACTATTTGCCGCCAGCGTGCGTAAGACTCTCAGAGGAAGCCTTGCTCAGTAATGAGGTCAAATCATTCTCCGAGACCAACTTAGCGCAGATCTTGAAGAAAGCTTGGGATGGAGCTCGCGCATCCAGCTCCGCTGTGGTTGACCCCGTTTCACTTGAGGAAGTATCCAAGCACGCAGCTATCGGAGAGGAATTAACAATCTTAGACTGGACATCCAGCGCCTCCGTCGCAGCCAAGGTGCAAACAGTTGACTCAGGTACATTGTTCCGCGCCGACAGAACATATCTCTTTGTAGGTATGGCAGGTGAGCTCGGCCAGTCGCTTGCACGATGGATGATCGAGCACGGAGCCCGGTACGTAGTCCTCACGAGCCGTACCCCGAAAGTAAACGCGCGCTTTGTCGAAGATATGGAAAGCCAGCACAACGCCATCGTCAAGAGCGTGTCCCTAGACATCACATCCCCAGAATCACTACGCTCCGTGCACAAGACCATCACTGCGACCCTCCCACCGATCGGGGGCGTCATGCACGGCGCCATGATCCTCGACGACGAGATTCTGCGCAACATGACACACGAGCAATTCGTCCGCGTAGCCAAACCCAAAGTTCTCGGCGCTCAGCTCCTCGACGAGCTCTTCCACACCAACGCCACCCTCGAATTCTTCATCTGCTGCTCTAGCATCTCCTCCGTCATCGGATGGAGCGGACAAAGCAACTACGCGTCCGCAAACGACTACATGAGCTCGCTAATGTGCAACCGACGCAAACGAGGCGTCGCGGGTTCGACGATCAGCATCCCCGCCGTCTTAGGCGTAGGCTACGCCGCGCACTCCGCGGCCTTCGACTTCGAGTACATCAAATCGATCGGGTACACCAACATCGGAGAAGAAGACCTCCACGCGCTCTTCGCCGAAGCCGTGCTTTCAGGACGGCCTGGACAAGCTTCCGAGGTAAAAGCGCAAGTCGCGATGGGCGTGGACTACGTGCGCGCGGACCTAAACGTCCGGGAGGCGCATAAGCGCGACGTGCGATTCAGCCACTTCGTGGTGCGGGAAGATGCCGACGGCGGGGTTAAGACGCAGGGAGGCAAGGCCGGCGTCCGGGTCAAGGTGCAGCTGCAGGAGGCCAAGAGCGGGGAGGAGGCGTACGCGATTAGCCGGGACGCGTTCCTGGTGCATCTGAAGCGCATGCTGCGCATCCCCGCGGAAGAGAAGGTGGCTGATTCGCTGACACTGATGGAGCAAGGTGTGGATTCGCTCGTGGCGGTCGATATTCGCTCGTGGTTTATGAAAGAGTTGGAGGTCGATGTGCCTACGCTTAAGATATTGGGGGGTGGCACTATTGCTGACTTGGTCAAGACGGCGCTTGATAAGATGCCTAGCTTGCAGCCAGAGGAGGCTGTGCCAGTATCGGAAGAGACTTCGGCGCCGTCGGCTGCCAAGGTGGAGATACATGAGCGGACTACGAGCTCGTCGCCGAATACAGCGGGTAGCCCCGTCTTGTCTCCTGAGCAATCTAGTTCTTCCGGTACTCCTTCTGAGCCCGACTCGGACTTGACGTCTCCGCCTGCCATAGATGTCGTGGATAAGATTGGTACCATTGTCACTGTGACGGAGATAGAGGTTAGCGACGTTGAATCTTGAGTGAATGAGACATCGCTTGGGGTTTCTTGTTGTAAGTTAGTTTGGAATTCAGGAGTAAAGAGAGTGTTGTTAGTTATGTACGGTTTCTATATTGTTAGTTTAAATAGACGGATGGGTTGGGTATTATTTTCGATTTACCTATTCTATATATCTCTTAATAATAAATATGCAAAATATTATAGAGAGGATCTAGAAATCGCTTAGGCACTCCGTTTGAATGTTTATCTATAGGACTTCCATTCTCGGTAAGCGATTGGATTTTATATAAATCTAGGTAGACTTCATACCTTTCATATAGAATTCAAGCCCGGGAAGGTCTTAGAGATTTAGCTGAAGAAGTTAATATGTAGGTACGGACAGTGGTAAACTAGTCCCTAATTTTTGCGCGCTTCAAGGCGTTTTCATTTTCTTTCGTGAAAAAAAAAAATCTGTCGTGTTTAATGAAAAACTTGGTATTACACAGCGTCAATGCAATACGCCGGACTCCATACCTACAAAGGGTATTTGGATCTCGTTGATACAGGAGAGCTTAGTATTCGTCTGCGATTTCTTCCCTTTCGTCTTCCCATTCGTCCTCGTCCATTTGTTGACCGACTGCCTCTTCGGCATCACCCGCCAGCCCTTCACTATCCAACTCATCTTCCTCCATCATCTCGTCGAAAAGATCGCTATTATTACCATCCATCTCAATATCGTCATCGTCGTCATCGTCTTCGCCATTTTCTCCATTTTTACCGTTCTTAGCTTTATTCGCGGCCTTTTCTTTTTGCTTCTTCTCAACGTTGGCTTTCTGTTCCTTTCTCCTCGCATCCTTCTCCTGCTTGCGCTGTTCCCATCGCTTTTCAAGCTCTTGTATTTCCTGTCGCGATTTATGGATATGCTCATGCCACATCGTTTTGCCGGAACAGAGCCCTTCTTCGACTTTGGTCATACGTAATTTCATGCGAGGCCCGAGCTCGACGAGGGTGACACGCCGCCGCTCTACTCTTTCGTCGTTGTCAGCACCCTCGTCACCATTATCCATCCTAGCCGCGCGGGCCTTGCTCGAGAGTACTCTGCGCGGTGCATCCTCTAGGACCTCTACCTCGGCATCCGTATCCATTTCACTTCCGCTAGTGCCATCTGTCATGTAACCCTCTCCGTTTTCGCCGCCTATCATGTATTCGGAGATGTCCTCTAGCTTTCCTAAATTCGGAACGCCACCCTTTCGGTTCTTGGCGCCAAAAAGCTTCTCCGCAGCATCCAGTCTGCGAAGCGGTTTGGAAACTCCGGCTGGTTTTGTAGAAATGGCGTAGTGTCTAAAGTTAAGTACGAACGATCCGTCGTCCTTGTCTTCGGCAGGTTCCCTGTTCAGAAGGAGAACTCTACGTATCGATTTTAAAGGTGTAGTTTGTGGATTGATGCGAGGGAAAAGAGACTGGAATACGGTAGTGGTGAGAGATTCGAGATGTTTCGGAACTTTAGAACTGGCATCAGCGCCTGGCGTAGAGATATTATTCATGATTAGCTAAAGGTTAAGTCAATGATTAGTGATATAGAAGATATAGTTAGAGTAAGAAATATGTACCAGAGGTGGTGTAATATATTCCTTCCCTCCACCTTTCGGATGTCTCTGAGCTTTGCGTATATCTTTGCAAAGCGAGTATTTTTCAACTCGGAAGTGTAGCGTGGGTCCCCGTGGGGTTGTAGCTATGCGCAAATTCGTATTGCCAGATTCGGATCGTGAGAATAGAAGTAGATGAGTGACTCCGAGAGTACCAGTCATAGTGACATAGTCTCTCAGACGGTTTGCGCGGCGCTCTTTTAAACGGCTAGCGGTGCCGGGCTCCATGACTTGACGAACATCTTTTGCCAATTGACTGATGCTAGATCCAACCTCGCCGGCGCCAATTCGAATGACCATGCTCTTCGGATCTTGAATAGCCGAGCGACCTGTTAAGGGGGCCTTATGCTTGGGATTGTTGGCGCCCACATGGGTGCGCTTTTTCGTTCGATTCTTAGCCATTGTTCATAAGGTTGCGACTTGATTTTAGACAATAATGTAAAGGTCAGTGTTCATGTAAATGTTGCGACAGGCGCCACAAATAATGGGAAGAAGCTTCAATTTTTTTATTTTCTTATCGGGCAGAAAAAAAGTTTATCTTTAGATATCAAGTAGCCTCTACTAGTTCAAAGCAGATAATCTTTATGTATTGCTGTGTACTGTGTACTCCGTGGGGTTTTACGGTGATAAGATAAGATCACTAAAAAGAGAAGGCGGTCATAATTTTTACAGGTGCGGGATGTATCTATTTCACTTTTCTCACATCCAAATCGCAAATTTAACACTTCGCAATACATCAACAAATGCGATCAATACAACGAAGCTACTATTAAGTGTTACACAAAGCACAATACAATCAAATACATGCAACACCATAACTCTATCCAATATGTCCACCTCTAAACGAAGAAAAACGTCGCCTAGTACCGAAGCCCCAGAGTCCCCAGATGTCCCCGAGACCCACGAAGCTCATGACGAGTCTCACGATTCTGCGACACTCGATGAAGGTTCAATTGTCGAAGCTGCTCCGAAGACATTCAAGGACTTAGTATGCATCATATCTCCTTGAAACTCAAGGACATGAATCTAACATGAATCTCCTCTATAGGGCATTGTCGATCCTCTAGTCGAAGCGTGCCACTCCTTAGGTTACAAACATCCTACGCCAATTCAAGCACAATCAATCCCTCTCGCTCTACAAAACAGAGATCTTATAGGTCTCGCCGAAACCGGCAGCGGAAAGACAGCTGCATTTACCCTACCTATACTACAAGCACTTCTCGAGAAGCCGTCAGCTTTCTTCGGTCTTATACTCGCCCCAACTCGTGAGCTAGCTACACAAATTGGCCAGGCTGTAGACGCCCTCGGTGCCTCCATTTCAGTGAGATGCGCCGTCATCGTCGGTGGTTTGGACATGGTCCCCCAGGCCATCGCCTTGTCCAAGAAGCCACATATTGTTGTGGCTACCCCAGGACGTCTGCTAGACCATCTCGAGAAAACGAAAGGCTTCAAATTGTCAAACACCAAGTACTTGGTCATCGATGAGGCCGACAGACTGTTAGACATGGACTTCGGTCCTATACTTGACAAACTACTGAAATTCCTCCCAAGGGAGAGACGGACATTCCTCTTTAGCGCCACAATGTCATCAAAGGTCGAGAGCTTGCAGAGGGCAAGTTTGCGGGATCCTCTGCGTGTCAGTATCACCACCAACAGGTACCAGACTGTCTCAACCCTGAAGCAGTACTATATTTTCATCCCGCATATGCATAAGGACTCCTACTTGATATTCCTCGTAGCAAGCGAGTTCACTGGGCGATCTACTATCGTCTTCACACGAACGGTCTACGAAACCCAGAGAGTGGCAATTCTATTACGCTACCTAGGCTTTGGAGCAATTCCTCTCCATGGTCAATTATCGCAATCCGCGCGTTTGGGCGCTTTAAACAAATTCAAGTCTGGGTCTCGCGACATTCTAGTTGCGACCGATGTTGCCGCGCGAGGTTTGGATATACCTAAAGTTGACGTAGTCTTCAACTATGATTTGCCCCAAGACAGTAAGTCAATATCGTGTACCGATGTAATTCTAAAGTTCATTTTCACTAATTGGGATACTTAGGCAAGACATATGTACACAGAGTAGGGCGAACAGCACGTGCGGGCAATGCCGGTCAAGCCATCAGCTTAGTTACCCAGTACGATATTGAGATATATCAACGCATAGAAGCCGCGTTGGGCAAGAAGCTGGATGAATACGAAACCGACAAGGAAGAGGTGATGGTATTCAAATCCCGCGTCGAGGAAGCCCAACGCCACTCGCGTACCGAGATGAAAAACTTGATGGATGATCGGGGTAACAAGGGTTCGGTTTTGAAAGGTCGACACGCAGGTAGGAACGCCAAGAGACGGCACGACGCCATGGACGCCGAAGAAGGATGAAGACATTATGAGGATATACGAATATCAACTTTGACAAACAGAGAGCATAAGAAGGGGCGTTTTGATTAGATACCCAGCAGCTCAAAAGCTACCAAATTTCCCTAACTGCAGATTTCCAGTTTCTTTAAACAGTGAAACCTGCACGACGTCAATTACACATGCATCATCATCTATGTTCATATTTCAAATTATCCATTACTGAAGATACCCCACAACCTCAAAAGATGCAGAGAACATGATCTTGTCTCAATTCAACCTCCATTCAAATGCCATTGGGCATCATTTCCCAAAATCAAAAGTACAAAAGCCACAATATTTAAACGAGCAGCACTAAGAAATTAGTGAAACCAGCTGCGTGGTTCCCCCGAGACACTCATTAATCGTGGGTTTTCCAAACGGCGGGGGGGTACTTAACGGCTGGAATGCAAGCTATATAACAGTATCACACTCGGCGTAAACTGTATGTCTCTTATCGGTATATCCCGCCGAAGACTTTGAGGGAATAGCTTCACTTGAGCCATTCTATACCTTATATACTAGGTAGGTAGGTAAATAACTGGCCTTTTGTACATGTACGTACTTGTACATTATGCACCCCAGAGCAGACTATTACCTACCTAGTAGCTGTACAATGTTGATCAGTTGGATTTCTTCTTGCTCAAGCTCATAGTAGCATCATCAGGAATCTAGAGCTACGTAGTTTGATCTTGGGTTACACTTAATGACGAGGCTGCGAGGTTGTCCTTGTTCCAAACATCCTTGGAGTGAATGCCATTTTGGACGATCTTCATAATATTACCTAGGTATTCATCCCACCAACACCACTCGTAGTCCTAAAACCACATCGATGACTAGGTACCTATCAATGTTTCATATACACGATTATTTTTCCATCTACCGCGTCTGGCGTGTGTAAACGCGGGTTCTGTTGAAGGAATGCGTATCAATAATGTCTAGCAAAATATTGCGTACCTAGGTATCTAGGTAGAATTCGAACATCTCTTCCATCCACCCAACCACCCAGGTGATATCAACACGTGTTGGAGAATTTTAAAGTGAGGCAAAGAGCGGTGTCATATCAGTACGCCCTGAAGCATACGTCACGTCAGATCCTACTAAATAAATCCGTAGGACATATTTAACAGATAGTTGATACCTACCTAGGTATGTAAGCTTCTTAGACTGCCTTGTCATATCATGCAAGGAATTTAAGACGTAAATATCCTGGGCTATAGGAGAGGGCGTTTGATGAAATTCATAGGATCATCGATTAGATGTTAATTTGCGTAGGCGCTCGAGTAGCTTGTGGAAAGCGGCCGAGCCTTAGAAATGGGTAGGATGAGGGAGATGTTTGCTCATGCTTGACGGCAGAGAAAATAGCGGTCTAGTTACCGGTATTTAATACCTATCCATAGATGGAAAAGCATTTACTCCGACTAAGCCCGTCAGGCAGTAGTAAATTCTGAGATGCGCACATGGGGCAAAATGAGAACAAAGACATACAATCAATGAGGCCTATTTTCGAACGATCTGAGAGTAGTACTCTAACAGCCACTAAAGGTCCAAACTCAACACCACTCAACCAGCAGCCTATCCACAACCCGTCTTAAACTCCCATCATGAGTGGGCCGCGTGCCTTTTCATCTCTAACCTGAGCTCATCTCTCCCCGTTAGGCTGCATCCACTGGTCGGGTCCTCCGTGTATGCGACCAACCGGAGCACGATGAACAGCTGTCAACGCTCGTAGGGTCCTCGAGAAAAGCGTGGGGATGTGGGGTAAGTAGATCAAGAAAGCGCATGGATGAGACATAAAAGACTATCGCAACCCGGTCTACGATGCTTCCTTGAGTTCATCTTCTTGGTCGTATATCATGTGTACTTTAGTATAATTGATATATTATGGTTGCCGTAATATTTCCCTGTTTTGTATTGTGAGTTGCTACTATGTGATGATTTAGAAGTGTTACAATTGTATGTCACTAAAGTTGAGCAGCATCGCCACTTGCAATATCTAAAGTTTATCGAGTTTGAACGAGGGCAGGGCCTCTTGTGATCTTCTCCACGAAATGTGCTCTGGATTTTACGCAAGAATCCGTCTATTTGCCATCGATTAAGAAACATATAGCTAGGAAGACATAGGAAAGGCAAGGTCCAAAATGCGAGAATGGATGCGAAACAGGCGATGGTGAAGAAAGGAGAGCCTCAGGCGGTGATTATAGCGGCTCACGATTCTAGCCTGGTGCAAGGCCTAAGTATGAGGGAGTATGTCAGGGGACATGTTCTGGCCCGAGCTACCCGATGTGAGATGCCGATATGCTTAATCTTCGGCCTCCTCGCCGTTAGCAGCAACTTCTGTTGCCAGTTGCGCCTTTACTTTGGCGGGCACGTCGACATCGATGCCTAGCTTCTTGGGTTCATCAACGCCATTCTCCTCTTCGTCGCCTTCGCCTTCGCCCTCGCCATCAATTTCATCTTCAAATCCATCTTCTTCTTCCTCAAGCTCAAGCTCATCTTCTTCCCCAAGGCCATCTTCGTCAAACTCCTCCTCACCATCATCCTCGACGCCATTGTCGGCGACAGGAACAGGCTCGACGGGAGCATTAGCCGTCTTTAGTTTCTTCTTTGGGGGAGCTTGGGGTGGCGCGGCTGCATCTGGGTCTGAATCTGTTAGCTGTGACGGAGAGTGAAAGGCCATCCCGATTCTAACTTACGCTTTACACCATTGCCATTACTAGTACCATTGCCGTTGCTGTGGCCGTGCCCCTGCTCCTCTTCCGGCTCGCCCTCTTCGTCATAGTCTTCTTCGTCATCCTCGACATCATCGGCATCATCGTCTTCATCGCCTTCTGAGATGCTATTGCGTACAGGATCAGCCAATGCTCTTTAGAGTGCCTGACACAGCTTCCACAAGTCGAAATATCAATTGAACTAGATGACTCCATAGCGAATATGGGATGCCCGCGACAATGCGCCAATATACGCGACAACGTAGAATAGCTATACGATGCCGTCGCGTCTTTTGCGACAGGAGCTGTTCTTGCGACTGTTCCCGGCTCGCGAAGCTTCGGACAAAGTCTTGGCAAGCCACAATGATAATGAGGAAGCAACTTACTATTCTTCTTCCTCTTCACTCTCATCACTGGGAAGTGCAACGAGCTCTTCCTCCTCCTCGTCTTGCTTCCTCTTTCTAGAAGTCATGTTTTAAAGCCTGGGATGGGGCCGAGGGTGATTTTTTTATGCGGGACCAGGGAACAAGTCGGTAGTTTGATAAGTAGGAGGAAAAATTGGATGGATTTTCGATGAAAAAGATGGGAAAGGAGGAGAGAAAAAGAGAAGGAGAAAAGGAAGAGAAGGGGGAAAGCTGGGGGTGTTAGGAGGGATACGGTGGCCGTTGTGCTTGGGGAAAGGCTGCTCTGCTCAGGAAGGGGGGAGCAAAGCGTCGAGTGTGTGAGAGGGAGGGGACCGGTAAGCTGGTAGCTGGGGGAGCTTTGGGGGGAATGCGAAAAGCGAATGGGGAGGGGACCGGACGGGGGAGCTTTGGAAGCTTTTGCTTGCTTTGCTGCTTGCTACTACATTGCTACCACATTGTTTTTTGCCTACTGCCCACACTGCCCATTGCCCTCTGCCCGCTGTCCGTTGCCCACCTTTAGCTTCTCTCGCTCCTCTTCCTACTCCCCCCCCTAGTTGCAGGAAGGGCTTGAAAGGTGCCCGTCATTGTGGACTAGCAGCGTCCGTCCAAGAAGCCACCAAAAGTCACTCGAGAGCGCTGCAGGTAATGGTGTGGGACTCGGACCATCCTCTGGCCAGGGCTCGATCGGGCTCGGGAAGCTCCTCGAAATAGCGAAAAGTCGGGCTTAGTAGCTTTTTGGTCTTTGGCCAATTCGACTAATTTGACCGATTGATGACGATTGCGTGAGAGCAAGCTTCGAGCTCAGACATCACAGCCACACTTCTCACTTTTCTCCCCTTTCCACTTCATTTATCTTCCCCAACTTGGAAGCCTTCCCCTCATTTAGAGCATGAGCCACTTTGGTTTACCTGTGAAAAATGAAGCTTCAAATCCGCAGTCAATAATTTCCCTTTTTTTTTTTTTATCACGTATGAGAAAGAAATTTAACGAGAGACTACAATGTCTCCCACGGCCAATTTTCTGGTAATCGGTCGAGACATGCCGAAACTGTCATAAATCAAAGAATCGAATATTTAAGAAGAGACGTAACTTATCTTCGATACTCACCCTCAATGCATCCTGGAAGTCCTGCTATGGTAGACGATTGATCCGAGACGTGATCGGAACATATCATGGTGGTTGTGATATGAATAGGTAACATGCGAATGACCACTATCACAGCTTGCGAAATACGGTTGAACAACTCCACGGTCGCAGCAGCGGTGCATTTCCCGTATGCGGGGATCGGATATAGTCTCCCGCAGCATTTCCAAGAGAGGACAAGTCTTGATAATTTGTACTTGAATATGTAAAAACGTTCCTTTAGCAAGGGATTGTGATATTGATTGGCGTGCATCGTGATAGGTTGTTCGGCGAAAATAGAGCCAAGAAGCTAGGGAAACGCGTAGAATACGCGTCGAATATTCGATTCTGGATAAGCTACGATAGTAGTTTATCCTCTCACTCCAATCTTGTGATCATGAGGCCATAAAAGTCCGCACAAAGGTGTGATAATCTTTCGGACACAGAGGAATCGACTCTTAATACAGTCTTCTATATCGAGTATAGCATGTTGACGTGGAAGAAATATGCGGAACGTCGGGTTTGACAGGGTGAATCATTAATAGGCTACCAACAACATGACCCATTCTGAAGTTGAATAAAGTATTAAAGAAAATTTTTGTTGATGATTATGAGAATGAAGATCAGTTACTGAGCCTGGTTAAATCCGGGTTCCGGGGAGTCGGCCGAGGAGGTAGATGCGAAGTACCTAACTTGAGGAAAACTCAAAAGTACTTCTAAAAAGGCGCCCTAAAGGAGGCAGCTGGGATATAGCTGATAAAGTGGGTCTGTGGGCTTGCCATTCTAGCTGTGCCCCTGATCCATAGTCTCGGAACTACCTAAACCAGGTCTAAACCAGGTACTCACTACCCGAACCAAATTCTACCTCGAATTTTAGTGTGAATATTCGTGGATCATTTTTGCCTCGAGATTTTATTCAAATCGACAAAATTTTGAGACGATAAACTAGAGGATTCATAATTCTTAGCTTGTTTCGCTTATAAGAACCAAACACTGAGGCCTATTTACTAATGCCAACTTTCACCGAGATAACAACAATTAAGCACCTGCATATAGTACCTATGTTAATAGTAGTAGGTACAAAGGTATCAATCCACAATTAGCATCTGCATAAGTATGCGTTTACTATTTTAACATTATGCAAATGAATATATGTTCCGAAGTGGGCATGTGGATTAATAATATGGATCATGGCATATAGACCGTGGATGACAACTTGCACAATCTGACGATATGATGATATGTTGCCATGGGGATTTAATAACGATCTTTTTCGCCAGGCATAACCTTGGGTTATAACAACCACAATTACATGTTGCAGTATTGGTTAGCAAGAGATAGTTACCTACCTCTCTACTTCGAGAAAACTTCCTTGGCCTCATTACTC
Organism: Annulohypoxylon maeteangense; assembly: GCF_022496945.1. Taxonomy (NCBI): domain Eukaryota; kingdom Fungi; phylum Ascomycota; class Sordariomycetes; order Xylariales; family Hypoxylaceae; genus Annulohypoxylon; species Annulohypoxylon maeteangense. The sequence goes on from NW_025953261.1 coordinate 964,616, forward strand.
TTAATCCTGAAGCAGATACCTACTAGGTAGGTACTCGTATATAACTACCTAGGTACACTATAAAGTCTCCTTTTAAGATATCACTTGCTACCTTTAGGTTTGCTTAAGGCGTTGTAGTAGCAGTTTCTTCGGGATCTGACCGGTGATATACGTACCATAAAGATCTTAATTTGGGATTATCTTGGAAGACTGTCCTTACCGGAAGATACTGGAGGTATTCAGTGTAGTGTAAAATGTTTTAGTTCTTTGAAAATAGCTCTTAGACTAGGTAGGTACCTAAGATAAGCTATCATCTAAGCTGGTGCACCGGGTGAAGATGACCTCATATTCATCTGAAATAGCAAGGTGGGAGACTAGATCAGCTTTGGCCTCAGCGATATTACCTACCTACCTAGGTACCTAGGTAATATCTTTAACATTCGATAATTGAGTCCCAGGCTGGTGTCGTTATAATAGTTGATAAGGGGATGCATTTTTAATACCCGTAGTTTAAGCGTAATCTAGGCAATATCACGTGATCAAACCAGCCCTTCGACTCACCTCAACATTCTCTTTGTTTAATTTGCTGAAATCGTAGGATTCTCACTACATGCCTACCAGGTACATAGGTAATAATACGTGCGTATTTTTTTTTTCCGTATGGAGACTATTATACAACCTTGCCTGCTCGCACTATGAACAAATAGAAGATATTAAATGCTGGGTAAATATTTTTGAGTAATATTCTTAATTCATAACCTTGAAAGTTATGATGACAAACTTGGGAAATTGCAATGCTCTTAAAGCGAAAATGATGTCAGCTTAATGATCAGCTCTCCTTCCACTTCGTTACCCTTTTTGTTTTTCCAAGCCTAGCTGAGCCAATGACAGCTACCGGTTTTGTACCCGCTAAACAACCTTGTCCAATGGCGGACCACAAGCCGTCCCGCGTCCGCTAAAATTAATTTTGATTACTAGGGTACTTCGATCATAGTGGCTACTAGGTAAGTTCAACCTGGGGGTTTTCGCCCCCTTGAGTTTTCGCTCCCTAGCTTAAAGGCTTAACTATTTTAGGTATGGTTTGGTCAATCTAGGTATAACGCGATACATTGAAAAGTTTAAATACGAATCACTAAGCTCTAATTAGTTAAGAGGCTTTCGACTTCCATTCTGAGAATAACTCTTTAAAATGAGCCAATTAAGCTATGCCACTAGATCCAGTTGGGATTAGCCTCCTTTTAAACCGTATATAACACTTATTCGGATTAGGCTTAATCCTAGCCAGCCTGGCATTTTTCATTAGTTACTAAAACTGGGTCAATGAGAATACGCGTTTTCATTAGTTAAAAAGGAGCTTCTAAATCGACAAAGGTTTTTGATTGGTTAAAAGATCAAGAAGAAATACATTAAGTTCATATTTGAAAAAGTAATCCATAGAGAAATTATTATATCTGATTGGTCAATAATACCCACTTTTGACCAGGGAGCGAAAACTCAAGGGGGCCAAAACCCCCCCATTGAACTTACCTCTATGACACTTACAGGATGAGCGGAGGCTCCGGGTAAGGCTAGAATAATAATAATTATACAATTCTAATCCTATTGAATGAGTGAGAAAACTTTTCAATTCTGTTGTTTTTTGGGTTCCTTTAGAATCTTCGTGTGATTTATAAAATTGTGTTCTACTCCTTTCTTGCACCGTCACCACCATTATTAGTTTCCCCGACTTTTTGTGTAGCGGCTTCGATTGCTGGTGCAAGCTATCAAGCGTCGACGTCTAATTGGAAGAAATAAAAAGCAATCGTTAAAACCTTGGAAACCTTGACCCTACTGCATTAAGGTTACAGCAGCTGGAATTAGACTGGATTGGACCTACCTAGACCTGGACCTGGACCTGGACCCGACTCTTGAAAGATGCAATCGCGCAGTTGATACCTGCTCGAACCTGCATGTTTAATTCGAATGGACGGCAGGTGCAGCTGGTGCAGGAGTCTTTATACTTTCAGGTACTAGGCGGCTAGGCAGCTAGGAAACCATCACCCGCTCTCTAAACGTGTGGAGGCAACCTTTGACCGAGACATCCACTCCAATTAATTTGTCCATGTTCGTCCCCAACCTCTGAACCTCAGTTATCATAAGGCAGGTACGGGTACGGTCAGGTTTGACGGCTAAGGATAATTGGTACGGAATACATCTTTTAAGGTATCTCCATTTTTCCTGTCTACCGGCAGACCTTCCATCAATCACTTTTACAACCGTCAACCTTCGACAACGAAACATACAAACAAGATAGACCCATACTTTATTCTGTACCCTTCATCGCCCTGTCTCAGCTCCCGAAACAACTTGGAACGAAACAACACTTGGGTACACAGGACAAGCACACAATCGATTCCCGATTTCTTTCAACTGATCCGAGTCTACGAGTCTACCTACCTACAACGTCTACGGCCTGCACACCAACATACTAACCGTAAGTATTGTACACCAACAAAGCGGGAAGACGCATACCGCATACGCATATTGCAAAGAAACAGCCGTTTTCTTCACCACTCTGTCACCACTTTCACTACTTGTACTACATAGAACAAGTAACAACCGCCGGCATGGAAGACACCTAAATTTAAAATCATCAATCACCTATCATCCCCGTCAATTCTAGGAGAATTCCATCCACGACATTCGTTATACCTTACACCTACCCTCCAAGGACCATTTCATTCGTTCGATTGATCATCACCACTGTCTCGAAACTCGGTCTCGGAGTGCCTAGGACCACGCCCGTGCGTGCATACCCAATACAGTCCAAACGTCCAAACACTCTTTCAGGCTGGATTCTTTTATCATTGACGTCGTTACATATACATACAATCGAAAGTGCACCTACTATAGATGGAAACGTTGGCAGCGCTTTTTTGTCTCCCTGCAGGACTTGACACTACGTTGGATCAGACTTTTTTGTTCCTGGTTCTTGGGTGTTAAGCAAAGTGGAAGTGCAGTGCATTTGGCATTAGCATTTGCATTGGCGAGATTTGGGGAAGAGGTAGTAGTGGTTTTTTTTTGTTGTTGGAGAGCTACCAAGCTCTAGATTTCTTAGCCTTGAACAATGGCGCGAACATTTACAACGGCCGACAATCTTGACGATTCAATCATGTCAACGACTTCTGAACAAGCTGAACAAGAGTATGGTGGTCAAAGAAATACCGGGGATGATGGAAGTGTGACACAACCTGGTTCGAGATCGGGCTTAATATCAGATGTATCATCAGCTGGGATTAGCACTAGACAAGACCGTGGCGTGAAGGGCCGGGACTTTGAACTCCACGCCTCTACAGCCCATGACTCGAAACAGACCCCGGTTCGCTCAAATTTCCCCAACGCCAACAGCTACAGGCACAATTTCTACAATTACAGCAACTATAGCAACTACAGCAACTTCAGCTACTACAACATACAATCCGATTATCTCGACGACTACGACGCCGATGAGGACAATGAATTCGACGACCAAGCAAATACAGCCACAACTACTGCTTGGAATACACCATCTACCATCAATTCCACACCCTCGACAAAATTTACCTTGTACTCACATTCCAGCCCAACAATAGACGAACATTCACGCGTCCAACCATTACTTCACTCACCACCAATATCTCCCAGGTGGGATTCTCTCGGTTACGATCGACCTACCGGCCTTGCAGCTACTTCTCCGGCTGTTAGTAGTTTTCATAGTAGATACTCGAACGCGACCGATGACCTCCACTCTAACACCAATTCCCTCAATTCCCCAACTAGAGATGAATTCCCCCTGTCACCACCTAGGAAGATGACTACCGCCGACGGATCACGCGTCGACAACTTCTCCAGGCCGAGAACCGCGAGTATAAAACAACCCAATCGTGAAATGCCTGAAGTTCGACCCACCAATCATTCCACAGCTGAGACAAATCATCTCGAAACACCATCGAACCACCCCTTGTCCTGGCCCCGAGAACGCGGCCAATCCATATCATCAAATTTGTCTGCTGTCACCTTTGCCTCTGTTCCCGTTCGAGCCCCTCCTGATATGTATAGCCGAGATCATCCTCGGAGCAGAGGCAGACAATTAGGACCTTCAACGAGCCGGCCTCCTATTTCATATCGCGCCGAAAGTAGCGGGCCGGCCTTCACTAGGGACCCCATGCACCGAATGGCATCCATGCCAACCGAAGAACTTAGAGCTAGTTATCGATCCCAACTTTCGGCATCGACGGGACCAGGGACGTTAGCTACCGAAAGGAGTAGCATCGCAACCAAAAACAGCTCCATAACCTCGATTTACGGCGTAGTCGACGATAACTTCAGTATTGATGACGTGATGGGGATGTATGAGAGGGGCTTCTATGACGATTCGGCACCCGAGGAAGAAAACAACGATATGGTTGATTCGCGGCCGCCGACAGCACGATCGGAACTGAGTCGGAGAAAAACCGCCATGCTGGAAGCGATGACCGATCTCTTACCAATGCCTGAATCACCGGATAACAGTCCAGTCACGGAAGATTCAGCTGCTAGTTTCCGCGACCCTGATATTCCTGATATACGAGATTCAATACGAGATTCTATGCGAGACTCCGTACGACATTCTGTACAAGATTCTGTACGAGATTCTCTATCTGAAGAGGGCTTTGAGAAAATGTCCGAGAGTATTCTTGCAGATCCCGATACTGAGCAGGAGATTGAACGACATATTGATCATAACCCTCTCGAACTAAACCCTATCGAATCCGAACCTGAGGACGACTCGATACCTTCTCCACCTTCACGGCAGCCAACCGAGTTAACGATTCCTGAGGAGGATGATGAGCGAGATCGTTACGGCTTCAAAAAGAGCAATCAATATGTAAGCCAAGAACAGTACGACAACTGGAATGAAGAATACACCGAGTATTTGGCTAGACGACGAAAGAAGTGGGCTGCTTATTTGAGGGAGCATGGGCTTATGACCGACAACCCCAACCGATTTCCACCACGATCAAACAAGACCAAGCGATTTGTACGCAAGGGAATCCCCCCTGATTGGAGGGGTGCGGCTTGGTTCTACTATGCTGGAGGTCCGGCTGTCCTTTCGAAGCATACAGGCATGTATGACAGTCTTTTAAAACAAAAGGCCAAGGATGTCGATGTCGAAGCTGTCGAACGCGACTTGCATCGCACTTTTCCGGACAATGTCAAGTTTCGCTCGTCTCAGCCATCAAATACTTCTAGGGACAACCCGCAATCTCCCAAGGACGATGGAAGTACTAGCACGCTTGCCGAGATGCCGATGATCTCGTCCCTACGTCGTGTTCTGCATGCTTTCGCTATATACAACCCGCGCATCGGCTACTGCCAGTCTCTTAACTTCTTGGCAGGTCTACTCTTACTCTTTGTGGAAACCGAGGAACAGGCGTTTTGGCTACTTAACATCATAACGAGAGTATATCTCCCGGGGACTCACGAAACTAGTCTAGAAGGTGCCAATGTCGACCTTGGAGTGCTGATGTCTTCACTAAGAGAATCAATGCCTCACGTGTGGGCTAAGATTGGAGGTGAACTGGATGGTACGGACGCCGTGTGGCCGAAGGCTTGGAAGCACAGGCGCAAGTCCGAATCTACTCGACTACCACCCATTACCTTGTGCATGACTGCTTGGTTCATGAGTTGCTTCATCGGTACTCTACCCATCGAGAGTGTCCTCCGTGTATGGGACGTATTCTTCTACGAGGGCTCCAAGACTCTATTCCGAATCTCTCTGGCAATCTTCAAAATTGGCGAAGGCGAGATCAGGGCCGTGACAGATCCTATGGAGATCTTTCAGGTGGTTCAGACAATCCCTCGCCGGCTCGTCAATGCCAACGCACTAATAGAGTCATGCTTCAGACGTCGCAATGGTTTCGGTCACCTTAGTCAGGAGACGGTTGACCAGAAGCGACATGAAAGAAGAACCCAAGTCAAAGCTGAGCGAGAGAAGATGACAAACAACCTTAATGTACCTGGTGCCGACAACGATATTAAGAGAAAGGTTACCCTTTTTGGTCGGCGCAGAGAAAGAGAACCAACCCCTGCCGAAATAGTATAAGCCCGGCAACATACAACACATCACCCTAATCATCCATCACAATAAATCTCCTTTGTTTATTTTTCTTCGCATACAGTTGTTCGGACGACTGTTTTGCGACGTATTCAAATTCATATTCACAATCACATTGTGGCGGCGCATTAATTTGACATACGCAGCCGGTTTCTGCGATCTCGGATTTCGCCTCCATCACGACAACTCTTTTTCCCTTTTTTAGCATGCATGTATTGGCGTTGACGACATATCATGATATGAAAGTTTTGTTTTAGCAAGGAAATACCATAAGGAAGCAAGCATGCGGTCACCTGTGTTAATGATCAAAACAGGACTGGCCAAGGAATTTGTTTAGGGACATCATGGCAATCACATTATGGAAATCATATTATGTTTCGGAAGTTGACAAGTAACCTACGCTTCTCGCTTGCGTCAGAAGACAACATGGAGTTTCAGGGTATCTTATTGCGAGTGGAACAACAGAATTTGCATGTAAACCAAACTGGTTTGGTGAAAGCAATATGGACACAATCAATACAATCAAGGGAACCTATCCGCGAATGGGATTGCATCGGCAAGGTTAGGAAAACTAGAGTGCATATTGCATTATAAAGGGGTTATATAGCATCAATCTGGCGGCGTACCATGCATTCACTAACCGCACAAACATTAGCAAAATCACTCAGCCCCTGACTCGGGAGAAGCCTCAAAACTTTGCCCTAGAAACAGGACCAATACAATACAATGTTGTATGAATATCGCTGCTGACTTTCAGACTATTTTGTATTTGTGAAAGCTTTCGTGATGTTTCCGTTAACGTATTAAGGAACCTTGGAATCTATGCTCGTAATTCATGGTTGTATCCTCTGCTGCTACCCGGTTCCGGTCTCAGCCACATACGCAGTAGCTACCTCAGCTGAATGCATATCGTAAAATGTCATAGTAATCATAATTGTCGTGGATGCGCTCCCCCTTCGTTTTCTTCTGAATAGTTGCTTGCCCTCAAAGTATTACTAGCAATCCACGCAGTAATTGTGTCTACGCAGAAGGAGACGAGACGTCTGTTGGAGTTCCTCCACCACTCTCGTTCCCGCCGTATCAATCTTATCCGACCAGCCCAGTCTCACTAAGTAACCAACTACTTCTTAGCCACAGCATACCTAGCAACATAAGACCTAGCCGTCTTCTCAAACTCCCTCGGCGCATTCTTATACTCGTCAGCGATACGAGGCTCTAGGGGATCGTCGGGGTTAGGTTCGACTAGGAGCTGGCGCACGGCGTCGAGGACGGCGTGGATCTTGGACGCGGGCTTCCAGTTCTCGGGCTTCAGCATGCCGAGACAGATCGACCCCGTGGCGTCGTTCGTTACGTTCGGGTGGTAGATCCGTGTCGCGAAGGTTACTTGTGGCGCTTTGAACGGGTAGTCTGGGGGTAACGTGATGGAGAGCGCGAATATGCCACCGGAATACACAGTTCCTGGCGGCCCGATTAGGGTCGCAGTCCAGATGTGTAGGTCGGCGTCGGAGGCGCTGACGGTTATGCCGCTGGGCGGGCTGTTGACGCATTCGGCGAGTTCCTGGGGGTGAGGGTTAGGTTTTGGGGGTTTGTTGGGGAGATGCGATGATATAGACCTATGGGGTTGAGTACTTACCTTGGTAATGCGCTTCTGTGAGGTTGCCATCGTAATGCTCCAACTCCGTCGTGATTCCTTCTACGTGTATATGGTATGCGCAAATATCTTCGTAGTGAATAGTGGCTAGAATTGGTTGCTGTTGAGATGGAGCCTATTTTATTTTTCGGGGTGTAGGCAATGGACACCTAAGATGCAGCGCTTGAAACCTCCAATGCTCTAAGTTTGGTTTAGGTAATGTGATTGCCCTCAAGGTGTTTCAATGGTTGGAAAGACCAGCTGGGTAGCAATGATATCATTGCGGACTACTAGGTACAGCTTGCCCAGGCACCTTCTAAGCTCTGACTGGTTTCGGCTTCTCGTATGAGCTAAGGCGGGGCAGTTGCAGTTGCAAGAAAATGCCCCTCATTGCCCCACATACATCGGTCTTTAGATCCGACCAGACAGGGCTATGTTTAATCCCTGCTCTAACATAAGTGGGTACATCTCATGTTCATGTTCAAGGTTGTCTTAATTGTCTATTGTCAAAGATTCTATGAGACATTCTACGACAATTTGGACGCAGGGGATCTTATGAAGGGCTGTATGATTCTTATTGGTCTCGCTATGGCATAAAACCGGTTTAGTCAAATATGAGTTCCTGAAAGCTGCTTTACTTTATTTTTCATTGTTACGGTCTAGACCTTTCGTCCTGGCGCTTCATTTTATTACACTTCATAGACTAACCAACGTGTTTGAGTATGTGGAAACATGTATATGATTTATGCTCAGACAAGAGACCTTATCCATCAGCAAGTACTCTCGTCCAGTCAAACTTCCTCCAGCGTTTTCTAAATCCGTCGACTCGTGTGTCGGATTTGTGCCATCGGCCTTGTTTCTTGATGATATTTGGTTCAACATCCAGCATGCCGCCTAATATCTCCCTTGCAAACAGATCGCCTCTAGGCCACCGATTAGAATCCTCTATTACGTGGCCCAGCCCTCCATCCAAAGTAAACCATGCATGGAAGTAAGGCATCTCCTTAGCGATAGATCGTCTGAAAGCTAACTTGCCAAGACCTTCGCGTGCCTTCTTACCCGTGTCGATAATCTTCTTGTGTTGTGACCATTCTTCGTCCGCCGTGAGCATTGCCTCCTTAAAAAAAGCCGGCGCTGTATCTCCTTGATCGTACGGGATAGGCACCGCTTGCATAGCGGCATGCATATGCCTTTGAGGGGCTGCCGCGTTTTCGTAGAATACCACCTCCCGACCTTGCTCGTGGAACATCCGCGTCAGACACTTCATGAAATTGCGAATCTCCTCCCATTCGTCGTCATCACATTCCAGGAGATTATTTCGATGTTGGATAGGCACGATAACAGCACCGCCTTCGCTTAACTCGGGCTCTGTAGGTAATGTTAGATATACTCGCGTTGCTAACGAGACTATAGGGGCGATCGGTGGTTGATTGCGGTCTTCGTGGTGACAAAGTTGGCAATTATCTAGGATTTTATTGATCTTTTGGAATTCGCCCACAGCTTGGTTCTTAAGGTTAATCTCGGATTTCTGCACACGTTTGGCTAATTTCTCGGCGTTTTCGTCCATGTAATCGAGATCATCGTCGAACTTGACGTCCTTGGCAATTCGCTCCGCTAGGCGTATGCCATCTCCCTGGCCCCTCGTTCGCCGCTCTTCCCGAACCATATCTTCGATCGACATGTCTTCATTTTGCTCTACGAGTCCTCTTTCACGACCGCGTCTTGTCTCAACGGCCTTGACCTCTCCACGGGTTCCCGCCAACATGCGATTTTCCATGATGTTAAGGACAACCGCCTCGGGACCCTTCGACGCAAAAGCTGCGGCTGCCTCGTTGTATTCTGCCTCTAGTTTGGCAGCGTCCGGTGCCTTCTTCAGCTTTGCTTTCATCATCTGAGCTTTCAACCGATTCAACGTAGTTTGATCGATTTGTATTGCCACGCCAGCTGATGCCTCATCAGGAGTGACAGCGCCCAGGTCTACGTCTGTTGATTCTAGTGGAGTTTGTCGCTTCTCGTGAATGGCCTGGTTTAGCTTCCTTTCCTCAAATAGCTCCCCGCTAGGTTTCTCCTTGCCTACGTAGCCTTCACCGTAAAGTTTGCGCCGGTCTATCTCGATCTTCTCCTCACGCGCATCATCAAAGTCTTGCAGACTGCCGAATCGTTCTAACGCGACCTCATCTAAAGATCTCCCAGTCTTCTCAGCAGTATTGTAGACGCCGTTCAACTTGGTCATTCTCCACTGTGATCCGCTATCACCAAATGTGTAATCGACCTCGTGCTGTTCTGGTAATTCAATCTCGTCAATGGTCTTGCCACTATTAAGTTCCTGTAACTGGACCGCATTTATTTCTCGCTTGTGAATTTCCCTCTGCGGTGCCTCACTCGGAGGTGGAGGACGCTTAGACGATTTGGAGCCTTTCTGGGTATAATCAATATCAAGCGCAGATGGAGCTGTCATCCAAGAGTCTCGGGCAGGCTTTGAACTCGTCCCCTCTGATTTCTCCAAGTCTCCCGGAGTCGGCTCCTCGTCGGGTAACAGCAGGTCTTCCTTGGCATCGGATGCGTTTTTATGTCGATGCCGTCGATCTAAATCATCACGCTCGTCTCTATGGTGTCTGTGTCTGCTATGGTGCTCGTCTTCTTTGGAATGACGGGATCGCTTATGTCGATGCCCATCTTTGTCTTCGTTTTCGCGACGATCGCGTGATCTTCGACGACTATGATGGTGGCTGTCGCGATCACGGTCGCGGTCGCGTTCGGTTGATTGATCTCGTCGATGATGATGTTTATGCTTACGATGTTTCTTTTCGTCTAACCGTTCTCGCTCAGTTTTCTCTGCAACGAGCGACTTTTCAAATTCATCGAGACCGTCCATTTTTAGTGTTAATGATTTAGGTGATGAAGGTTGGAGCTTTGGTGGTTAATATGACGAAATGTTACTACGGTTAGGTATCAGGAATGTTATTTAAAAGAATAATACCGGTGGAGAATATTTACCTAAATATCGAATATATGCATTTGACGATGTATTCAAAATTTAGTTGTTCACCTGCGGTCACAAATTCGGGCTTAAATGACTAATATCCATTATAATATGTTGTCATCCTTTTTAAACTAAGTTGCAGTCATATTATGAGTTTCGTAAGGGAAAAAACCGGAATTGAAATTTTGGTAGGTGGGCAACTCGAACTGCCCCTGCTCGCACCCAAATGTTGGACAGGCGATGAGTCAGCAAAATTTTAGCATGGTTAACCAAAAACTTTTTCGTCCATTTTGCATTTTGCTAATTTACCACCAGACCTCTTGACCATCTCCCTCACCAATTTCCGGCTCCACAAAATCTTTTCCTTTCTTTTTTCTCGACTACATCCCCGGCTTCCACCATTCATCTTATTCAATCTCGTTTTCATACAAACAGTCGTCGACGATCGAATTCACTTTGAATAATCAATTATATCCAATCATTTGTTCACAACAGGATCACAGAATCATTGGAAGGAACGCATCTATTCAATTGATCGATTGATTCAGTAGCATCCCCGTCGGGGGGTTGCGAAGCTGGATAACATCGCCGCCATATGAACCACTCACATCAACCCCTTTTCATATACACCCTTTAACCGTTGAACTCGGCCTTACTTACTCTCACACATACTCTTCACTTCTACTCTTGTATTATACTCCCTTCCCCTTTACTACTAAAAATCATGTCGTCGTTTTTGAAGCCCCTCAAGGGTACCAGGAAGAATGGAGTCCAGTTCAGACCCAGGGGAACTGGTTCTGGTGAGCGTATCAAAGAGGTTTTAGAACGAACCCGTATGGAGGCGATGGGATTGAGCCCTACTCCGACACCTGCTATAGGAAAGCCCCCGGCCATTTCAGATCGAGAGCCTTGCCCGAATCCTGGTTGTCCCAACCCTACTGCTCCAGTTACGGATGGCTTTTGTTCTGCCTGTGGTCGTGAACTTGATTCTTCCAACATCGTCTCCGAAGTCCAATTTGGCGAGAGCTCGTCTGGTGCTGCTGTTGTCCATGGTAGCTTCGTTGGTGCCGATCAAGGTACTGTGAGCAGAAACTTAGGACCTCAGTATCGACGACTTGGCGGTGGACTTAGTGATAATCGAGAGAAGACTATTCGTGAAGGTATGCCAAATTCAGAAGCATTATCATTTTGAATATTCCAATGACTAACTTTGCTATATAGCACGAAACATGATGATCGGGTTTGCGCATCAGCTCAAGGAAGTGCCTCCGAACGCCGTTGATGCTGGTATCCAGATCTTCAAGCTTGTCATGGAGGAGAATTGGCTTCAGGGTCGAGGAATGGACAAGGTCGTTCCTGTATGCCTTTATACGGCTTGCCGAAGAGAGGACCGATGCAAAGTGATGCTCATCGACTTTGCCGAGCTAGTCCACGTAAGTGTTATTTAACCAACTCTGGCGTTTACTACCTACTTCTTTCTTCCGTAGCTAACATCATCTAGGTCAACGTCTACGAATTGGGACATGTGTTCAAGGACTTGAATAACATTTATTCCTTTCAGAACAACAATGTCAAGTCCATCATTCCTGAGGACCTTATCTACCGCTTTTGTTCAAAGCTCGACTTTGGTGACTTCACCAACAAAGTTGCAGCTGATGCAATTCGGCTATGCCAGAGAATGGGTCGTGACTGGATGGTTATGGGCCGCCGGCCTTCTGGTATTTGTGGAGCTTGCATCCTTATGGCGGCGCGAATGTGGAACTTCCGCCGCACCGTGCGGGAGGTTGTCTACGTTGTCAAGGTCACGACTGTTACAATCGAGCAGCGTCTCGAGGAGTTTACGGTTACGGAGAGTAGTGACCTAACTATTGAAGACTTTCTCAACCGGGAATTTCTTGAGTCCCGCCATGACCCACCCGCCTTCTACAGGAACACCAACGAGTGGCAAGAAAAACTGGAGAAGGATGGCAAGGTACGGAAGCGGAAGCGTATAGAAGACATCGACGATGATGAGGGTCAGCTAGACTCGGTCAACGGAACACCCGCACCAACCGACTCCACCTCTACCCCGAGTGCTACGCCGAGAGCTTCGTCTACTATATCAGATATGCCACCACCACCTCTTCCTCGACCACCTCCCGATACTTCCAAGATGCGTCAGGTTACCGAGTACCTGCCTAGATCTTTCGACGATACGGAGAGAAGAGAACTTGTCGCTCCATTTGACCCTTCAAAATTACCCAAGCCAGCTCGGAAGGGTATCTCCAGAGATATTGCCGATTGCCTGAATGCCGAGAATCCGGACGCTGATGAAGCAATGAATGACTTGGCAGAAGAGTTTGGCTCAGAAGGGATGCCTGAGAATGATCAGGAAGAAGAGGAGGAGGAAGAAGAGGTACAACAACCAACTCGAAAACGCGGTCGCAAGAAAGAGCCTGCCGAACCGCTACTGACCTTTAACGATGAGTGGGAGCGTGATGAGGCAGTGTTAGAGCAACAGATTAACGAGGTGATTAACGATCCTCATAGTGACGAACATAGCAAAGCCCTAGCTACAGCTGCGCATCTGGCGCACATCAAAGCCGAATGGGCACGATCTCTACTCCCACAGCGAGAGCTCAAAATGGACGAGGTTATTGGTGACGACGAATTCGCCGACGACCCGGAGGTCCAGTTTTGCATGCTTTCGCCTAACGAAGTGAAGATCAAGGAGAGTATCTGGATCAATGCGAACAAGGACTGGTTGCGCAAGAAGCAGGAGAAGATTTATCGTAAACAAATGGAAGACCTAGGCCCTCCAAAACGAAAACGAAACCGTGTAAAGAAGCCACGAATTGGAGAAGGCCAGCTTACGCCAGCCTCCACCCCAGGCGAAGCAGCTCGTGAGGTGCTGAAGAATCGATCGACTTACTCCAAACGAATTAATTACGATGCAATTGAGAGCCTATTTACGAATACTAAAGCTAGTGGACCTGGTTCAGTAGCATCTCAAGCCGCCACACCCGCCGGTAGTGTTGCCCCGGGCAATGAAGCACCTAACGAGGGAGACGACGATGAAGGTGCAGAGGAAGAAAACGAAGAGACATTTGTCGAGCAACCGACTGAAGTGTACGATGAGTACTACGAGGATCAGGAACAACCAGGTTACGATGAGACTGGATATGACGATACAGGTTATAATGAGGAGGGAGGATATGGCGAAGAAGATTATGGTGGGGGTGAAGAGGAGTACTACTAGATGGTGTACGCCGTCGCTAATCGGCCACCATCTGTGGTTATGTAGCTCAAACTTGCTGTAGCTAAAAGAAGTGAACGCATCCATGGATACAATTTCCAAGGAATACATGCGTTTTTTAAGCAATGAACTAATCTGCTAGTGTATTTCCAACATGGGTATAGGATACCTAAGTTCACTTCAGACATCATGTCATAATTCCTGGTGACAAAGGCGGTGATCAGCCCATTATTCCTAAGATGCTAGACGAGTGAGACTTACATGAACGACGATTGAATTGGGTAGATGTACATATACCTACTAGGTACCTACCTAATACCTAGGTCCCTATGCCTACCATTAGACGACGAAGGAGTTATCGTGACATACCAGCTGACCCCGATTCTAAGCTGTCTCATCCTAGATGTACCACACCGGAACAAATCACGAAAGCAGTAAAGGAACCCAGAGTTTCACAATGCATTCAGGCTACAGAGATTCTATTTATTTGCGAACAGAATCTTCAAAGCCAAGCCGAAAATCCAGACGCCCTCGCCCCTTTTTCCACTTGGGTATCTAGGTACATATCTACTCGCGCTGCAGCACAACCAACAACCCCATAATCCCGAGCATAACGGTCTTCAACCAAGGATGTTCGCTAAGCATGATAGTCACGTAGCCGACGAAGGGCACGTAACCAACAACGCTACCAATGATATCCTTGCGCTCGAGGTAGTCCTGCCCGCGAGCGTAGAGCTCGGTGTCGTCGGCGGCGTTGTTGTCGCCCTTGGTGAGCAGACGCGCGTGGTCGCCTGTGCCGAACTTACGGACGATACGGTGCACGATCGGGATTTCCTTATCCTTCACGTTATACACCACGACCTCGCCGACGTCGGTTTCTGCGAGAAAGTTCCGGTTCCAAAGGAAGAGTAGGTCGCCGCGTTGGAAGGCGGGTTCCATGGACCCGGAGAGTACGACGACGATGGGGGAGGGGGAGTCGGCGAAGACGGAGAGGCCTTTCCACATCTAGTCGTTTGGGTTTGGGTCAGTTAAGGGCTATGTATGGGAGCGCACGAGTGACGGGTGTAGGATTGGAGGTGTTGGAGTAGGAATAGGACTATGACTAGACGTACCATGAATGCGGTAGAGAGGATGAGGGCGAAATTGAGCAGCTGGGCGGCCGCTTGCCGCGGATTTTGGAGGCCGGACAGCATTTTGAGAAGTTCGGATCAGGGTAGTAGTAAGTTGAGAGGCGGCTTTCGGTTTGCTGGCCTCGATGTTTTTGAGGCCAGCTTGGTGAGGTCGATTCAATTGGGCTAAGCTGTGGGAAGGATGATGATGGAGCTTCAAGTGAAAGTGGCCTCAACTTGTTTGTAAGCGCGTTATCGATAAGAGACAGCTGTCGGAAAACTGGCAGGTCTTGGCAGTTGGAGAGATATAGTGGCCAATGAGAGCATAGTTTGATCTTAGTCTGGCTTGTTTAGGCAGGAAGCTGAAGCTACTAGGTAGGTAGGTATAGTTTCATAGGCCCAAGTTCCATAAGAAGTTGACGATGTCTTCGATATTCATATTTAACTTTATTTCAGTATTAGGACAACTTTCTTCACATCATGCAGATTTTCGAGCATTTCCTCAATGCCATTCTCTAAATTTATCCAATGTTTAAGAATGACTAACTACCTAGTACCTAAGTTATACAGTATTCTACCTAAGCAGGGACAATCTTCTTGGTACCTACTCAAGTCACCTTCCTTACCTACCTACATGCACGTAGTTACCCTCTCGCTCCTACTTCAAGTTAAAAATCATAAAACAACTCTATGCTTTCCCATAACTTAATATATGTATATATTACTCTCAGTATAACTAACTACCTAAATATAGGTTTATCCTCTTTCTCTTCTCCCAATGTTTACGTGATATGTTCCTTGATTTACCCAAGCCGTTCATCTTCTCAAACTCACCTTCTAAGCCTCGAATGGCTAGCCCCTGTTACCTTAAACCTCAAGCATATAACCTACCAAGCATTGCATACACTTCCTTAGATCATTACCGACTACATCTACCTCTAAGCTGACAGGCCCTATATACCTATCGCCACCATGTCGGAGACAACAGACAGAACACCTCTGCTTCCACATCCAGTACAAGCCAAGAGTCCGGGGCAATCAGGGCAATCAGGTGGCTCAGGACAGTCGGAACATCATGGAGGCCAACCCCCTCCACCAGATAGTCACGTATACTTGTCCTCTCCGTATCGTATTTGCTGATGAGATGATCTAACTAGGAATAGCCAATCTATCTTCGAGCATGCCATTCGTCATGGCGTATCATCGATCAGAGGTTACTCCTGTTGCTCCGTCTTATTTTCACTGGTTATCTCTCAGCAGTATTCGGCGTCTCGCTCAAATACAAGATCGACAATGTACTAGACGACCATACACCTTGGCGTATCCCATTCCAATTCTCGACAGTGTCCTTCTGTATACAATGGGGATGGCATCTACTAGTCACTGTCAGTCTAGTCACCTCGAGCGTTGCAAGTTTCTGGTTTGCTGACACGAACGGTGAAAACAGCTTTGGACTGCCATGCACCTTATTTTCCCGAAGGCGATCGAGATCAACCCAGATGACTGCCACGGACACCAATTCAGAGCTCATATTCTTCGCTGTCTTTCCCCACCAAACAAGGCATGTTGTCCTATTCGTCGGTTCTTTTTCAGCATGTTCTACACCATTGCTCACGTATTCCCCTTCATGAATACGTTGATTTATTGGGGTTGTCTCGTTCCTTCTGGGCATGGTGGTTTTAAACCACCTCATATGCCACATTCTCATACTGGCTACCCGTGCGGCAATTCAACGGCCAAGTTCCCCGGTAGGTTTTTAATTGTCTCTTGTCCTAGTTCGCTCGCTCGTGTAGAGACTTACTACATTATTAGATAAGGGGCTGTTCGAGCTGGAACCCATCGACTCGTTTAGCATCATCAATGTCTGGAGTATAACGTCAATCATTGCGCTCATCGAGATAAGTTTTCTCAACAGCATTCGCCGACAAACTGTAAGTGCTCATTAGGTATTTCCAACTTTACAACTTAATCCTAACTAGATATCAATCGATAGCCAATCACGGCTCATATAGCCGGAGTTATGTTCTGTAGCGGTGCGTACCTCGGCTGGGCGGGGCTTGGGAAACTCATCACTGGCCATTCGGGGCTCTTCTTCCTCGACCCTGAGATCATGCATGAAATGCCAGAGGCCATTGTTGCAACGTGTATCGCCTTTGTTGCCGTATCTCCCGGAGGTAAGTTCTAGTGATGTTTAGAAGTATTGACACTTGGAAACACGCTAACATTAGTTACCTAAATGATAGTCTTTTCATACGTGTACGGACTCATCGCGATGCGCGAGACGATAACCGCAAAACCATCTTCGTCTACCTACTAGGTAGACACGTCGTGTTAAGCGGGAGGCCGCATCTCTCTCTCTCTCTCTCGGAGGTGATCCGATTAGTTGATTTTCTTACAATAAGACTGTCAATGGTCTGTTTTCAATATGGTACGTGTGCAGATATGAGCATGGGAAATGGACGACTAGAGTAGTATGCGGTCCCGAAGATAACTTGAAGTAGGCCACAGTTGCGCTGTGGTTCACAGGACAAGTTTGAATGAGTAACTGCCCACTGTCCGGGTGGTGGATGAGAATGAGATAGATGGTGGTTTCACAGGACAACCTAAAATGAGACATTGAAATCATGATTTATGGGTCACGGCAAGCCTCATAGAAAGTGAAAGTGATTCAGTAGTTGAATATCCTCATTGCTTTAGATCGATATTTTGATATTTCGATATTGGTACATCCCACCATCCCTGTCACTATCTCACCCGACTTTTTGGACCAACCCCACGCTAAAATGCGGGAACAAAACGTTCCAACGACCTTGGAATCTCTCAACTTAATTCATCGAATACAACCTAGGACCTAGGTACTTTGCATATTCTCAATCATAAGCGAGAAATACCATCACAGATTACTATTCGCTGAAGACACTCATGGGTCAATGGAAAATGCACCAATTCATAAGCTACCTAGGTAGATATGAGGCAGTGTACTGCAGCATGATAAGGCGAGCTTGGAAGCTTGGATCGTCGCCAACACGCTAATCCAGCTGTCCAGTTCATGCTGTTCGTAGGAGCCACCAAGGATCTGAAGAGATCACATCTCCTACGCCATTTCTGCCATGCCACGCTGGCCACGATTGTAACAACCTCGGTTCAAAACATTTCTAATCTAGGTACTTTGAATCATCCCGACCCAATATTTTGGAAGATTCGTTATCGGAGAATTTGGCCTCACTTCCAGCCTGGCTTCGGCACTAACAATGATGCTTCACATGGAAGTAAATAATAATCCCACCCCCACGTGGCAAGCTGCCCAATCGTGCCTTGTTTATCTTCCCGGTCCGTTGGAGTCATAGGACATCTACGTCGCATCAACGACGGGGCGGACATAGAAGCCAGGCAGACATGGGCGATTCGTCGTGTTTCTTTCTACTCTCTCTACTTGCTCTGCAGCATGTTTATTGCCCGGCTGGTGAGAAGTTGTCGCTCAGGTTGTGTTGTACCGCAGCTGACGAAGATTCACCAGTCGAACATGGCCTATGAAGAGCCAAGGCTCATATTAACTGCCCAGAAGTGCAATAAAGTACCACAACCGCAAACCGGCACGACGATCTAAGTCCCAATTTAGCGAATCAACATGCAAATTCAGGGATCTAGGATGTTTAGGGTCTTTGCCGCTGTCAGTGGTGGAGGGTGTGGGATGCCAGCCAGCCAGCCAGCCAGCCAGCAGTCAGGCCAACCCGGGGAAGGTCGCAAAACCAAGGCGGCAGTCTAGTAGCGTCAAAAAGAAGGCTAGAGAACAGAGGGAAATGCCTGTAAATGCCTGTAAATTCTCAGTGTAAAGGAGGGTATGCGGCTAAAATATATTAAAAATATAAATATCGTCAACTTCCCCCCCTCAAATCCTCCCCCCCTTCTTTTTGTTCTTCCTCCCCCACCACAACCACCAGGGTCGCAAATCTACTTTAAGGATATCTCCAGATACATTCGTTTTCCCCCTTCTCGAATCGACTCTGGGATAGACTGCCCGGACCCCTGTCAATCATTTTTTTCCCCTTGTGCGTCGACTTTCACCCACCACCTTCACTCTCTAAGTCTATCGAAATCCGAAATCACCTTTTATACGCTCTTTTCGTCGCTCTCTAGCCAATTAATTCTCGTATATCCCGAACCCGAAACGACGTTAAACTCGTCAACACGCTGTCTCGATTTCTTTCCCTATTACGAATCACAACCGCCGACATGTTCAAGCGCTCGTTCCGGTCTGCGGACCGAGTCGACAAGTCGGCGAGGCTGAAGAAATCCAGCAACCATGCAAACAACTCGGTTCGGGATCCCCAGAAGCTAGCGAAACTGCAGCGGTCGCTCGAGGACATTCTTCCAGCTAAGAAGACCCTCACCTCTCCCATCGTCACCCTCACCGTTGGCCGAGAGGCGCGATTGTTCGCGGCCCACGAGGAGGTCCTGAGCCAGTCGCCCTTTTTTGAGAGGGCCTGCCGGGAACAATACCTCGAGGCGCAGGGCAAGAGGATTTCGCTTCCAGACGAAGAACCTGAGATCTTCTCGGCCGTCCTAGAGTATCTTTACAAGGGTGACTACTACCCCCGCTTGATGCACAATAAGCACCGAAACTCTTGGGAGCTCGAAGACGCCGTCAGATCTCCCGACCCCTCAGAAAACAATCGAGCTGGCCGCGGAGCCGTTGAGGCTACAATGTACGTCGCCAGCGTGGGGCAGTATCTCCTGAGAGATACAGTCGTCTACTGCGCCGCCGACAGGTTCGGACTCGAGGAGCTCAAGCGCCTGTCTCTCCGGAAACAGGGCCTGCAGAGTGGGATCGATGTCGGAACGATCCTTCGGTCGGCACAGTACGCCTACGACAACACGCCGGACACAGACTCGCGGTTACGCGCTCATTATCTCGCCCTGATCATCCGATGTCGCAAGACATTCAAGAGGAGTGGAACCATGCAAGCGGAGATGGAACGCGGCGGCAAACTATTCTTCGACCTATTCGTTGCCATGTGCAACCATCTCGACGACGTCGTGGACATGAGCAACGCTCGGACTCCTAAGACCATTTGAAGAGCTCTTGGATTGCTATAAAAACAAAAACATGTGTAAACTGAATATTGGGTCCCATGGGAAAGGAATACTATGGCGTTGGAATGTGAATTTTTGATATGCCTTACTTTGGCGAGGAACGGAACAGTCACCTGGGGAGAATGATTTTTTGCTTTTCCTTGTCTCTGGCTTCTCCCCTCAACTCAAACTCTCCCAGATTATAAGTCATCAGATTGGAACACCATTCGGGAGACTACAAAACTCCACTTCTCATCGAGGTTGGCCGACCATTTTGATGATGTTTTTTTTTATTTTCGGGGAGAGGAGGGGGTATGAACGTACACGGTTTGCTCATATCGTCCTCCCCATGACTTTCCTACGTCTAATGACCCAAAGGAACACGCATCTACTCAACTCATGTATTCATACGTACCTCCCACGGTTTTCTCAGGTCTACGAACTCAAGGCGTTTTGGATTATTTTCATGGACAGTTCGCACGGGATTTGCTTTTCTTAGCTTATTCGCTGGGCGAAGAGTCTGAAAGAGAAGAAACAAAAACAAACGGGTTTTAGAGGCTTGGGAAAGGGGAAAGGTTTGCGGCTTAACACGACTTTGCGATATTTGTCTTTTAACAGCGTTGCTTTTTATTGATTTCCCAGAAAGCGAGTTTTTTTTGCACACGGCGCAATTGATACCACCAAATTGTCAAAATCGGGAGACTCGCAAAGGGCAGCCGGGAGGACAAATTGAAATAATGCACCACAGGCTGGCGCGCCTCTTTCGCTGCCGTATCCATCTTCTATGTCTTTCACGAAAGCATACCGAAAAGCCAAAGACCAAAAAAAAGAAAAGTCCCAACAAACACACTCGCTCCATAGATTATCCTCCTCTTGGAGGAGAAACATGGAGCGGAAAAGCTAATGAACGAAACGGAGAGACTGGCGTATGCATGTGAAGCTGCATTGGTTCCGCTAGCGCGATGAGAAGCTGGCATCACGAAAACAAAACAAAATGACAAATTCCCTAGTCTTGACGACTAGCCCAGGCAAAAAAACAAACGACCTATCCCCAGCGGATAGTTAGCCTAGCTAAAGCCCTCGTCGGGGTGAGATAATGAGAGATTCGGCCACCTCAAGCTTTTGCTGTCTTCAACTTTGACTTAGTGAATGTGGTGTGCACGTGCTTGTTTGAAGTGTTCAAGTAGGTAAATGATGAAATTTCATGTGAGCTTACACGAAAGTGCGTAACCATAACACTGGTTAGGCACCTAATTACCTAGAGTCTCCGATAAGATAAATCTAGGTAGGTAACCTTGGATGCATTGCCTACTTAAGGTAAGATGAAGGGAAAGGAGATGTTTTTGGAAGCTTTTCATTAACCGTCAGAAGAGGAGTCGGAGCAATAAAACGGACCAAGGGAGCTGTTACCAACCCCCCCAACGTCCTCACAGATTCGAGGACTATAATTAAAACCTTCCAAGGTTGTAGTTATAACATATATACAACTTCCCATGCCCTACGCCGAGACTTACTAAAATGACATGAGCTCTT
Organism: Annulohypoxylon maeteangense; assembly: GCF_022496945.1. Lineage (NCBI taxonomy): Eukaryota > Fungi > Ascomycota > Sordariomycetes > Xylariales > Hypoxylaceae > Annulohypoxylon > Annulohypoxylon maeteangense. The sequence continues at coordinate 986,273 of NW_025953261.1, forward strand.
CGGCATATTTCTACCTCCAAGTCAGGCACAGACATAACCGTCTCTTGACTTATCTTGTCATCTCCATCGCGAGAATGGTTGATAGGTAGTGAAATGCGACGCGACAAATCGAGTTACCCTACCTACCTCCTAGGTATCTACCTAGGTAGGTAACAAAGCGAAAAAACGTGTATCAGTCTATCATCTATGATGTCGGTACAGCTTTGAGTAGGTGTTTAAATCACGATCTGTCCTTCTATCAATATATTCTATATCTTCCTAGGTACCTAGATACTTGGGTACCTAAGCGCAAGCTTCTTAATAATCGTGGAGAAGACTGAAGACGAGATCGGTGGATGCCCAGGTGAGTTCTCACGTCTTCAGCTGAATGTTCAGATCAGCACCTAGGCACCTAGTATAGGATCAACAACCCTAAAGGTTATAATAGATACCTACCTATTTATATCCATAGGCACTTTCAAGTCCTACTTCAAGCTCTTTGATGATAGCTATCTCCTCAAATTGATGCTTGATGATAAGTCATGATATCGTGGCCATCGGTTCCATGGGCTCTATCTGTGGGTAAGTTAAGAAATCCTACTAATATAATGTAAATGACATGTCATTATCGGGCCGGGCCAGTAGTACCTAGGTAATTACCTACTACCTAAGTTGAAAAGTGCTAACATTATTGGCGTGAGTCCTGCGTTACTTACCTACCTAGGTAGGTAGGGATGTGGACTATACCGTGGATAGAGGATTATATAGGTAGGACCTGGTAGGTAGGCATCTTCCCATAGAGAATCTTCCACTGGACTCAAACCAATGCTGTGTAGCATTTCTTGTATGTTGATGTGCATTACTAGTGTTAGCTAGGCAGGTACTTATCTATAATCTAGTATGTAGGTTACCTATATTGCGCTCTCCCTCGGTTTCCTCATTTCTTTTATATTTCTGGCAACCTACTGACATTCTGGCTGGGATGTTAATGGAACTTAACTTGATCTTCCCTATACTACTCGAGGCATCCTATAAGGACTAGACTCTAATCGCATCAGTTATGTCGTCCACCGTCGACCCATGTACATACAATAACTCAACAACGTATATAATTACTCCGAACCATCATGACGATGGTCCAGCTTATTGGAATACTCCCGGTGACCTCGCTAGGCTAGATTTGATGGTTTGGTCTCCGCCTTGCCGCTCTCGCGGGTTGATTTGCGGATTGCTTCTTACATACCTAGGTAGGTAGTTTAAGTTCCGGCATTGCCTGCAGGAATGCTAACCACGTGGAAGTACTGACGTATCTTGCGGTTATTGAGAGAAATTTGATAGCAACGACGACGACAGCTCCTAATTTTCCAAATCCCCCAAACGGATACAGCTTACGTGACCGACGTCCTGCAGATCCGGCTATACCTAACACCGGTATGTATCCCGTCAGTCCTTCCTGCAGATGTACCGCGACGCGACGAGGAAGGGAACTAGCTGATTTACCCATATGAGGAAGACATTACAGGCACTGTAGAGAATGCTCGTTACGAAGTTGACGAGGTAGGTTTGTCTTCCATTGTGACATATGGCCCGAATAGCGTGAATGCTCGGCGATCACAATTCATAGGATCATTAATCGCAGAAACAGCTACTTCAACTCTCCCGAGGGTTCCTCTCAGGAGGCAGTGGAATAAGTTAACTCAACCGCGATGAGTATCTGGGATGGCACCGATGTTGCATACCTCGAACGCCCACCTATCGAGTAAACTGCCACATAAGTTTTCCCGAGGTAAGTTTCGAGATACCTGAGCAATTAAAAGATATGAGTGCATCAAAAAGTGTTGATAAAATATGGCAGGGGGACAGAGTATGGCAGCAGGGGAATTGGAATTGGGAGATTGAATAATTGTTAAAGCCTCGTTAGGCATTTCGTCATGCTATGCATGCAATTAAGCGCTACGTATATACTTTGTACATAGATACGGGTTGCCCCACCACCCCGCAATCACTGTCGATCAGTCAAGTGGGATGGAAGGTTAGGGATCTAGTTATTCTTAGCACCTGTCAAACATTTTCGTTGTTAGTTCTTGTTAACTTCAACCTTCTTCTTATCGCTTCAACGTTAAGAATTCTAGTCGCCTATTCAACTTTTCAGTTACGGTCTTTATACCCACTGATAGTGTGCGACAGAACATGGCTTCTACATCGACATCTGAGTCGGCGGAGGCCTCTACTGCTTCCACTGCCTCCACTGCCGCGCCGTCGTCATCGACAAGCTCTGAGCCTGTCGCCATCGTATGTGTGGGCATGGCCGGATCAGGTAAAACGACCTTCATGCAACGCATCAACGCGCACCTCCACGGCCAACGCGACCCTCCCTACGTCATTAACCTTGATCCGGCTGTGCTCAACGTACCCTTCGAGAGCAACATCGACATTCGTGACTCTGTCAACTACAAGGAAGTCATGAAGCAGTACAACCTCGGACCTAATGGAGGAATTTTAACATCTCTAAACTTGTTCTCTACCAAGGTTGATCAGATCCTAAGTTTGCTAGAGAAGCGCACAGGCCCTGACCCGGCCAACCCGGCTAAGAAGCCTATCAATAATATTCTTGTTGACACACGTACGTACTCTTCCATTAGTTATAAGCTCGGCTATACCCTGATTACTAACATACTGTAATATAGCCGGCCAAATCGAAGTCTTCGTATGGTCTGCCTCAGGCCAAATCCTCCTCGAGTCACTTGCTTCCAGTTTCCCAACTGTCATCGCCTACATCATCGACACGCCACGAACCGCATCTACTAGCACCTTCATGAGCAACATGCTTTATGCCTGCTCCATTCTCTACAAGACAAAGCTTCCCATGATCCTAGTGTTCAACAAAACGGATGTCAAGGACGCAAACTTTGCCAAGGAGTGGATGACAGATTACGATGCTTTCCAAGCCGCCTTATCTAACGACGAGGCATCCAACGCATTTGGTGGCGTCGAGGGTGAGGGTGCTGGCAGTGGTTACATGAGTAGTCTCCTTAACTCTATGAGCCTGATGTTGGAAGAGTTCTATACTCACCTCAGCGTGGTTGGAGTATCATCAATGACAGGCGCCGGCATCGATGACTTCTTTACGGCAGTGAGGGAGAAAGCCGAGGACTTCAAGAAAGACTACCGCCCCGAGCTCGAGCGCAAGAGACAGGAGCGCGAAGATAAGAAGCGCAAGGTCCGGCAGCAAGAACTTGACAAAATGATGAAGGGCATGTCCATGAGTTCGGACAATAGCCGAAGTGGTGCGATAGACAGGTTGCCTAAAGTGGATGATGATGCAGATATGGATGAAGAAAGCGACGGCGAAGATGACGATGACTACGCCGATGTGGATGATGAATACGACCGCGAGGGTCTGCAGTCGAGATACGAGGCAGCTATGACGGATGGGAACCAGTCAACATTGGAGAGTGATGCAAGTTTTGCGAAGTTCCTACACACGCAGAGACATGACTAGAATGAATAGATGGCATTGGGGATAATTAGGGGGCATTGGGCATTACGAAAAGGCATACGGGTTTCACAGTTATACTGTATATGACGGCATAGGGGCGTACAATGATACCAAATTTCCGATTTGCTAAGAAGGCTCAGATTGCATTGATTCCTAGAAACTCCCAAACTCCACCTTGCTTAGGCTATTGGGAAAGAAGAGCATGCGCCTCATAATAGTACATTGATAAAGGGCATCCATATGTCCTCCAAATGTCCATGCCTTTCCAATTTTTGGTATCTCTTTCACGCAAGTAGAATGCCTATCGGGTAATTCGTCGATGAAGCTAAACTACTGGGCTCCCATCTCCTATTATAGACCTCTCAATTCGTTCTATTATTCGTTTGTCTATCTCGTATACCCATATCCTCAAGGCAGCCGTAGTAGTACCATTAAATTTCGTTCCAGTGCCTAGCCCCCCTTCGCATTTGTTTCGAGGTTCGAGATACTGCAGAAATCGTAGTTGACGTTTATCGGGCCTCGAACTGCACCATTCTATTTATCCGTACGTTAGTTCCTTATGTCTTCAATAGAAGGAAGAGAGTACAACAAGAACAAGCTTACCTCTTAGTGCGTTCTTTGTAAAGAACACGACATCCACACTCTTTGCACCGGATAGGATCGTTGCGCTTCAGAGGGAATTTGGTTCCACAGTCACCGCAGATGTAGTGCATAGTCGCAAGACCGGCATTGGGGTCCATGGTGTCGAATACATTGCTACGGCTAGCACCGGCACCTTGGGAGCTGCCGCCTGCCTGCGACGTGGGGATCTGGTACTGTTCGCGCGGCGTAGCCATGACGTCGGTGGTTTGTTGAAGGCGTTGGCTATGAGTGTAGACGTAAAGTCTTTTATTCGCGAAACCGCAATGAAAGTCGTTAGATTAACGAAATCAGTGGTATGAGTGGATTTTTGACTCAAGAAATCGAAACGAGAGGAATGGGGTATTATTTTGCACTGGATTGTGTCAATACCTAATTGACAGGCCAGAATCGACGCGGAAGATGGGAGTTTGTTGTTGTGATTATAAAGCTGAAATAGAATTTGCCAGGAACTACAGATGATGAAAGGACAAAAGAAAGGCGGTGACTGGGCGAGGGGCGGCAGAATTAAAGTTGAACATAAGATAACGATAGATGTACGAAATGCGGGTCCGTCTCCTGCCGTACCGCGGTACCAATCAAGTTTTAATTGGGACTCGGGAATGTACATAGCTCGGATACATCAGATTTGAGACGTCTCAGACTAACTCAACATTTAGATTTCACATCTACCCAAATTTCTCATGCTATTTCTATAAAGTTTTCCTAATTATATACATTAGCTAACATATTTGATGAGACATGGAATCACATATATAACACTTATCACCGTTTCCAGAATTCCCATAGTTGGACATCAACTGCATCCACAACTCCTCCAGCTCCTCCCGAGCTTCTCTTCTCCGACCCAAACCATGACAGATCCTAAAATCGTCCAGCCCTTCGACCCAGGAACATCTCCACCAGACTCGGAGTCTTGTCCCTTCTGCAATATATCCAATTCCTTCATCCCCTACGACCCCGAACATCCTCCCTCAAAATCTCCCGCCTTAGATCCGTTTAAGCTCGCGCCTCCAGCCTTCGTCGTCCTCTCTACACCCACGCTTGTCGCCTTCCTCGACATACTGCCTCTGTCCGCAGGCCATTTACTACTATGCCCGCGATCCCACCGGCCTAAGCTAACAGACGTGACACCATCCGAAGCAGCCGAGTTAGGCGTATACCTACGTGTGCTATCCGCGGCGTTAGTACGAGCCACAGGCGTTCCCGATTGGAACGTCGTGCAGAATAACGGTGCAGCCGCCGCACAGGTAGTCAATCACGTCCACTACCATCTGATCCCGCGCCCGGAGATCCGCGCCAGTGGGCGGTTCAGGGAGAGCTTTACTATGTTTGGGCGGGGTACGCGCGAAGAGCTGGACGACGAGGAGGCCGAGGCACTGGCTGAGAAATTGAGATTGAGTATCGCGCTAGTGCTAGAAGAAGAGTCTAGGAAAGGGAGATTATGAAATGCGAATTAATTTTGGTAATTTGTACATGCAACTAATGACGCCATAGGAGGGACGGACGACGTGAGGCGGTATTTTTACTCATTGAAGATCTATCCGTCTAGTCTAGATGCGTAACATACGTAACACGAGCGCACGTTTATATCCGAGACGTCAAATTACTCGTCATCACCGAAGAAGACCTTGATAGGCAACCAGTCGTCCCCGCAGACCTTGAAGCGATCCGGCAAGTGGTTTAGCTTTTCAATCTCTTCCGCCGTCAACTCCCAGCCGTCTATGTTGAAATTGCTTTCTATACGCTCCGGCGTGATAGACTTGGGGATGACATCCCAGCCCTGCTGGATACCCCAAAGAAGGAGGACTTGTTGTGGAGTCTTGCCCTTGCTCTGGGCAATGGCCTGCAACGTTGGGTCCTTGTAAAGGGGCGAGTTGGTGCTACCCAAGCAAGAATAACCGGTTAGGTGAATGCCCTTCTCTTTGCAGTACGCAACCAACTTTGGTGACGGGTTGTTGGGGTGGAGCTCAATCTGGTTGACAACTGGCTTGATCTAATGACATGGTTAGCCCATGCCAATTCTAGCTTCCAGGAGAGTCACGGCTTACCTTGGTAGAGGGGTCATTCAGAAGCTTCTCGAGGTTGATGATACCGAAGTTAGACACGCCGATGTTGCGGACCTTGCCAGTGCCGACCAGCTTTTGCAACTCGCGCCACGTGTCCAGAAAGTTCCAGTCATCGTAGTGCTTCTTCAGGTCATCGGGGCGAGTGGAGCTGGGCCAGTGCATGAGGTATAGGTCAACATAGTCGACACCGAGGTTTTTCAAAGAAGCATCGATACCCTCGGCTACTCGCTTGTGCCAGGGGTTGTCGAGCTTCGTAGTGATCCAAAGCTGCTCGCGCGGTACACCGGAAGCGCGGATACCCTCTCCCACCTCGGACTCATTGCCGTAAGCAAAGGCCGTATCGATGTAGCGGTAGCCGACCGAGATGGCGTGCTTAACAGCCTTGGCAGTCTCATTCTTGGGAGACTGCCACGTTCCTAGACCGATGGCGGGGATCTTGTCGCCGGTGGCGAGCGTGAACGTCTTGCTATTTAAGTCTTAGAGGGTGTCACTTCCAAACTTGGGCTTCTCATGCTTTTAAGCTAGATCAATGACATGGAAGAGAAGGGGGGACCAAGATATAAACTCACCTGGTGTTCTTGATTTCCGCCATGGTGGGAATCGGTGTCCAAGTTGAAAAAAAGTATGTTCCAGTAAAGACCAAACAAATAACGGCCAGGTGCTAGAACGAAGGTGTACCTGGATATTTGTATAGAGGCTGTCAAGCGGGGAGGGACCGTCCCGGAATGGTATTTTTTCTAGCTCTTTCTATTACTAGTTTGAACATGGTCAAGCATGTAATTTCCCTTCTTCCGTCTGTACGCAGGTAGGAAATGGTAGCATATGACGCATGGGAAATCCACATTATCATCATCAGAGCATTAGACAAGGTTCAAGTGTTACATATTCGCCGCCAAAGCAAGTTGTACCTGCCTACTCAAGTGGGGGTGGATGTGTACCCCCTCCTATCATCATCATATCACTTGGGCAGTTACTCATGGATATGTACCTACCTGAATATCTTCGGATTGCGACATCCGCCTGCATTCTTTGGATTGCCAGTATTATCATCTTTATCTCCGAGTTTATTCCCCAATGACAACCTTTGGAAACATTCATCATCAGCAAACACAATATCTTTATGATGAATGAAATCCCAAAACTACCTATCAGAACAGATATTATGTCTCCTCTAGATTATCTCACGATACTTCAATATACCCGTATACTAGTCAACCAATAGCACCACCCACTTGAGCGACTCTAATACTTGCCTAATCCGATCCTAAAGCATATCGATTAACGAATGGCGTGGTATGCGCACCAATGAAAATTCGCCGCTTGACAGTTAAATTGTGGATGGATGTGTTCCATGGAATCCATGGTACGATTCCGTTGTTCTTAGGAAACCTATAGATGTTAAGATCGTTGTCCGATGATATTATACGTATGTGCTTAGGTATACAATAGGTATATAGATAGAAGAGAAATTTCAAGGAGTTTAGAAGTTTAGAATTTGGAATGGTCATAATTGCACTCCCTCATGCTACTAGGTAGATACCTAGTAGGTACCTTTGCTTGTCAATGGTATTGGTGCTAGGTGGCTAGGATGTATTAACCCGGTCCTGACTAGCTTCCCCCCAGAATAGCCGCATGGTGAGCTAGGGTTTATTGATGCACACAAATGGTAAGGGTCCGCTTACTATATATCAAACTTTTTGCATCAAAAACTTCAAGTCAACACCTCATGATTCTCAAAAAACGAAGCATCAGTGGTTTAGTGGTAAAATCCATCGTTGCCATCGATGGGCCCCGCGTTCGATTCGCGGCTGATGCATTTCTTTTTCGGGTTCTCTCTGTCTGGTGTAATCTTTTTTTTTTCATTATTGCAAATTCAAATGGATGAAAGCAACAAGTAAAATTAGATTATAGCGTGAGGTCAGTTAAGAGTTTAATGTAAAGTTACACCACTTTTAACCTAGTATGATCCTAATACCTACATTTACATTAATATTCCAAGATTTCTTAAGCGCAGGCATGAAGTCTGGCGATTTATTGGGAAGTTGATTATACTAACTACTTCTTCTCTTCGTAAAGTAAGCACCTATCTAGTTCTACCTACTTAACCCTATGGTTATTAGTCCATTAAACTGATTACCTAGCAGCCAATTACCTACCCATATCGAGAAGCGTTTCAAAGCCAAACGGAGGTTCAAGGGTTCACGTACGCTACCTTCCCAGACTTGGAACCTTCTATACGCCGAAGGGGCAGCTTGCCTAAGTCGACTCCATCTAAAACTCTGAGGTTGATCGGAGACCAGTCTAAATGATCAGCAGCCCACTCGCGGTCATCCTCCGGTAGCTCAGCGATCTGCTCTGGAGTATAATCGTCGATCTGGTTGTGGATAGGCACGCCGCATGTCCTGCAGAACGATTTCTTCCAGATCCGGCGGCCAAAGGAGTAGTAACCGAAATTGGAACCGCCCGCGATGACGACTTGGGATTTGGAGGGATAGATCCAGAGATATGCGTTCTATTTTCGTATAATCGTATTAGCGAATCTAAGTGGCAGTAGCCTTTACAAGTAGAGAAGGGACAGTACCCGAGTACAGATACTACAATCGCAATCGAGTAGATTCGCTCCATAGGTGCTATCAATCGGCTTCGACTTCAGGGCTAGTGTGATAGCTCCACAATGGCAACCGCCTGTGTATATCTGAGCATCCTCAATCTCTGACGGTGGTTCACTGCCAGTGAATTTGGGTGGATTCCAAGTTGGCAACACCAGGCCATCAATTCTGGTGAACGCGCAAGTTCAAGTTAGCTTCCTCAATAATCCAAGAGGATTTCTGCATAAGTCTTCTATAACCTACAGTTTCGTCTTTAGATCCCATACATTGATGTTTTGGAACGCACGAATCTAAGATTAGGTACGTAAGGTTAGAATCATTCGTCTCAGAGATATGGGCGATGCCGTATGAAGAGACAGGCTTACATTTACATGAATATTAGAATCTTCACGGAGTAGATAAGTACCGCAATTTGGACAGAACTACAGCGAAGAACAAATCATTAATACCTAGGTAGGTAAGAAATCGTTTCCTTTTAGATTATTCCCTCTCGGGGTCTTAATGTGCATGCCAGGTATCTAGCGGGTAGGTATACCAACTCACCTGATGTTCGACATTCCCAAATTTGTAACCGGATAGCGTAGCCGGATCACCCTTGGTGAATTTAATATCGTCATTGTTCTGCAGGCATTTGTAGATTCCGTCGAACTTATAACAGTAACTACAATTGCATTTCAACCCATTCTTGATGTTCTCCGGAAGACTGATCTCGTAGATATAAGCCCCGCAGTGGCAGTTAGCATGATATTTCTTGAGACGTTGCTCAGACTCGGACATTTTCTCAACTATATTTTTTTTATTTGTTAAAGATAGGTACCTACTTAGCGTGTCAGACGTGGAATGTACCGAAACTTAAGACAGATTGGGGCGAATTGAGTCATTAATTCATGCGAGTCGGAAGATCTGTAAACTCCGTCTATATGCTTTTTTTTTCGCTTACGCCTCAAAATACCTAATTGTATCTTATTTTCCTAAGGTTCCAGATTAACTACCAGGTACTCTGCTATTAGAAATTCTCGAATACCTACCTAGTAGGTAGGTACCTACATAACTCTATACTTGAATTTATCTTGGCCATCTGTATAAAATCCCTTATCAGAGGGGATGTGTAGGTATGTTGTGTTCGATAGAGATAAATTGCTATCAATCGTGGTCTTTGACTACCTTACCCAGGTAGACATCAGGTCAAGGCGAGTTCTTCCCAACCCTTTATATGACTCTGTCCCTAAGTAATAAACCGTCGGCGTATACCGCCTTATGTATTTTCATGCCGTCCGAAACCCCATCGATACGATCAGATAGCCTGCCTAAACGCCCGCTCCTAAAACCCGCAATAGTACTTAACCATGTCATAATGCAAAGAACGAGTACCCCTCAGTTCTTCTGTCGTGATTCGTACGTCGCTACAGCAGCCTCTAGCTCGGCGAGATTCGTCCGTTCTCCATACGCATTCTCAAGAGCTTCGACGGCCTCCCCTCGATGAGCAGGTGTCGCGACGGCCATTGCCGGGACCATCTCCGCATTTCGAAACATTTGTTGTTGCTCGACGTGGTGTTCCTTCTGCCATTGCTCGGCCTTGATTGCCTTGTATTTCGTCAGACCATACCCGATTCCTATAGCTGCCACAGCCGCGGTAGCACTGTGTTATGTATTAGTATATATGTCATGATGGCGATAGGTGGCGTCGAGCTAAGCTTACATTCCCCTTTCAATGCGACCAGATTTATGTAATGTGGGTAGGTAGCTCGGATGAACAGGCGAGGCGGCCGTGAATGGTCGAGATGGGGTCATGTTCATAGGCATGTTGTTATTGTGTGAGAAGTCAAATAAGTAGGTAAGTAGGTATTGATGAGATGGTGCGAGGTATAGGATAGGTCGATGGAGGCTTGTGTATCTACGTTTCGGAGATAGCCTCGTACTCTATTGTATCGATGAATATTATTTGCAATGGTAAATAGGTATCTAGGTCACTGGGATACTGGAATAGGACAGATCGAAGTAGGCTGAGGGTGGTAGTTATATAGTAGGTGGTCATAAGTACAAAGGCATGTACATGTATAGAACGAACAGAAAGCTACAGTAGGTCAACCCCTTGACAGGCAACCTCAAGGTATTAATACCATGTGAGATTTGGAGACATAAAGCGAAACCTGGCCAGGCTTAGCCCACGTAAAAGCTTGAATACCGTCATGTTTCCTGGATCGTCCGGCCAAATTCACCAGATTCGAACGACATGAGCCGAGATGGAACGATGCGACATACGAAACTAAAGTGACTAAATGGAAAGCAAAAGAGAGAAGCGGGGAAAGATCACCGAGGCGCATATGCAATGTCGTGTGATCGTGGGGTCACTGTGGGCTTGGTTGGACGGTAAATAAAAAAACACACGGCTCTCAACTAGGCCATAAACTGCCTGGAATAAATAGGGGTCTACCGCGCTACCGGGACAGCCCGCGGTTCTTTTTAGGGTGTTTCCCCCTGAAACCTCCGACTACTTAATACCCCGGTAGTTGATACAACTTCTATCTTTAACTCGAAATACCAGAAATGAAACAAAGGCGGAGGCTCTTTTTCTTGTCATCTCGATATCCCAGGATAAACCCTAGATGAACCCTACCTACCTAGGTAGAAGGTAGATCGTTGGAGATGCTATGGATATCCCATGCACCCCATATTACAGTTCGCGGCATATCTATCCCTTACCGGTGCTCTTCCCGCATTGAGGCCTAACCATCCTTCAGACTACCAGCCTACCACGGAACCGCCAGTAAGCCATTGACATATATTCTGCAGGTGACGGGACTGAGCATAGCCAATCTAGGCCTTCGATGTTGCAGTTCTCCTATGCCAAAGGGATGCTATGCATGTGCTGAATCTGAGCGATTAAAGAGAAAGAATTCGCGTCCACATATGCCACACTGTAAGCTCACGATAATAGCATCCTTCCCAATCGGGATGGTAGAAGCGCGTTCAATATATCTACTAACCTAGGTATCTGTCCATCTTGTCTCAATCTGAAGCAAACATGAAGAAACTTATCTACCTAGAAGATGAAGGTCTTGTCGTTTGGCAAACATCAACGGCTGTTTTGAGACGGAGCCGAGGTACCACGCCAAGCTATTTAACGACTTGTCGTAACTTGGCTGTCGTACATTACTAGGTAGGTAGGCAGACAAGCTTCAATATTATATTTTGCTTACCTGGGTCGGTACCCACTAGGCAGGTAGGTACTCTCATTCGTCGTATGCTGTATCTATGAGATGGTGTATAAGATAAGGGTATCTAGGTACGCATCTCACACTTCCAATAAGATGGAATAGGTGCGTAGGTGGCTTATAACGATTTACACAGACCATTTGGTCCTAGCATGTGAAAACACCCTAGGATAGGTGTCTAGATGATTTCAAAATCAATATCCATGTAGTCGGAGAACTTGAGATTCTCCACGTAAACAGCTTGTCAAGACAATAATTAATTAAGTCGCACCATTTTCTCGCTCATAGTAGAAATGGAGCGGTATCACGGTGAAGCAAAACATACATCTTCTTGATCGTCGTAAAATAATTTGCATTGTCTAATCCACATCGAGGTACTCCAGCACCACGTTTTTGATCCATGCTATCTCGACCCGAGCACCACATCCGGAACATCATCATCGTCTTGGATATCACTACAACTGGCCTGTTGGCTTCCCTCAAGCACACGCTCATTTGGCAGTGTTGCAAATGCATACCAACTTGTGTTTTTTTCTCTTAAGGTCAAAGATCTTAACGACCGCCGGAGTGCAAAAAGATTATCTGCTTCTAAACTTGTCTTTGTACATAAATCAAGCAGCTGCAGTGCCGATCTTGTTCAAACCCTTGAGGGAGCCTAGGCTCAGGGCCAATCCTTGCGACCTGCTTCTTATGCGGACGAATCCAGTGATTGGTCCATCATCGCCCTCCTTTTCTATGCTCAAGTTTGCTAGCGCATCCTCACCTAGAAAATAATTAGTCTATTTTGTCAGATGCGTGATCGAGGTTGATAACTTACCGAAGACACTTCTGGCGTATAGGTTAGCACTCAAGAACTGGCAATCACCCTTCATACTAGCTTCCGGTGTTAAGCAGTTCATATTCGTGCAGGCCATCAACTGTTCCAAGAAGTCCCGAAGGCTCTTGGCCTTACTATTGATGTTAACCTTATTCTCCCATTCGAACTCAGTCCACATTGTGCGGAATTGCGTCTCCGTACACGTCGCTGGTTGGATGTAATCCATAATATCGACATGTAAGTCGTTAAGAATGACAACGTTAGTGTCGGTGCTGTGAGCTCCATCATACACAACGTTGCCAAAAATGACACCGGTATCCGTAGATGACACCTTGATAGTACATTGTACATTGTGGAAGTCGTGAGGAGCAAGATTTTGCGTTGTAGGTCGCTCTACAACCTTGAGGTCTCCCAGTGTAGCAAATTCAACAGAGAGATTTTGAAGTGTCTCGGTAGTTTGGTTGACCAACAGGACATCTAGAACGATATCAAATTGGTGTACCTTAACATACGCCTCGGCGTAAACGGGGTCGGAGAAGCCAGTGAGCTGAACGACGCGGCTTAGTTTCGATGAAAGATCCTCGGCCACAGACTCGCCACCGGTTGCCTTCTCAAGATCCAGTTCGATCTCATCGGTACCATCTCCCGAATTCTTTTTAGAGAGCTGTCTGATTTGTACGACATCGTCGACCTGTATGGCAGTCTTGGCCTTTTCAAAGGCCGTCTTTGCTGCTCGCTTCTTCTCTTCAACCTCAACCATAGCTCGGAAAGCCTTTCGTGTATCGTCGAGGAAGACAGTCTCTAGCTCCTTCCTTTGAGAGAATTCGGCTAAGGATCGAACACAGGACATTATTCTGTCGACGGAATCCTCGTCGATAGGCGCCTTGACGAATTGCGACTGGCCGACACGGATAATAGATATCATGATTAACATAGCTTCAGCTCTGAGGGCGTTTGTTCGAGCACGATCCGATGAGATCTCGGAGTGGCGCATGACCAGCTTTGTGAGGGTTGCTGAGAGGACAGCGGCCAAGTAGTAGTCACCCTCTAAGATTAGTTGTCGTAGTGGGGGTTTTTGGGCGGCTTTAACAGCTTCTAATTTTGCGGCGGCTGCCGAGCTGCTAGTGAGCGCCGTTTCGGTAGCGTATGTACCGTCGGCGAGAACTCGTCTTGAGCCTGATGGCGCTGCAGGCTTCGAGTGACCATTGACTTGCTCTTTTTCTTTCTCTTCGTCGCCGTCTACGTTGTCCAATAATCGCTGCTCGGAGGCAAGAATGGGAATCTCACCCAAGCTTGCGCGTATCCTCTTCCACGCATCTCGGATATCCTTTTCTTCGAGCGAGTACTCGCCAATTATCCAAATAATCCCACGGTAAACTTTTCCTGCTCTAACCTCGCTAAGAGTCTCGACCAATCGAGCAACAATTGATGGGCGTAGCTTAGGGAACTTCTCAACAACTTCCTTGACGAAGGAAATAACGTCGACAGCAGACGAGTTGCTGAAATCAGCAATGAAGTCCATCAACAAGTCCACGACGCTTGCTGCAACCTCGGAGAATTTAATGGCGCACTGGTGAATGGAGTGGATGAGCAATTGGCGGTATTCGGCATTCTTCTCGTATTCCTGGTCAACAGTCTTGGAAAGTTCCTTCTTAAGTAGTAGGATGACTTCTTCGACGTTCTTGCTCGATACCATCTCCAGCGCGATAGTGAGTGCCTTCCGTCGTACATCGATATCGGGACTAGTTAGCGCACGTAGAATCTCCATGACGAGATCGTCCAGCACGCCCTCATTCTTCTGTCGTAACTGGTCTACCCGGTCTAGAACGATAAGCTTCACATTGTTGTCGGCTTCTTTGATGCTTAGCTCGATGAACTTGGCCGCAGCCGCTTTGACGGCAACTGGGTTGCTCGTGAGGGCGGTCAGCGACGAGGCGGCTTCGTATACGACAGTTGAAGCTCCGGCCTCAAGAAGATCGAAGATGAGTCTCAAGTATCGAGCCTTATGTTGCGAGTTCTGGACGGCGTCTTTTCGAATGAACTCAAGCTCTACCAACTGTAGCAATTCCTCGGCGTTCGGAATTCCCTCGAAGACAGAGCTTAAGAATACTAGAGCCTTATCATGATCAATGCTAGCGAGCGCAGCGAAAGCATTGCGCTTGCAAGTAGCATCACTCTCTCCCTCGAGGAAGGCGGCGATCAGGTCGGAGGCGTCCGGGATAAGAGATGGTGAGTGTTGGAAGATGGAAGAGATGGCGAAAACAGCATTCTTTCGAACGTAGGCATGACGATGTTCAAGGCAAGCTCGAGCCGAGGAAAGTAGCGGCTCGATCAACTCGGGTTCTCGTAGCTTGCATAGGAAGCGCAACGTATTTCCTCGAATGTATTCGTTTGGGTGTTGAAGATCATTTCTAATACCGTTACTAGATAGGATATTATCAGTGACCCAGTTCTTCTTAGTTATGATTCAACTTAGCTAGGGCGAAACTCACCAAACAAGAATCATCTCCTGCTTTAGCTTGCCGGTCGAGTCAAGTTTGGGACAGATCTCATAGTAGAAGTATAACAGCTTCTTCAAGGGCTTATATTTGGAGGGCATGACGAATCGGATGATGTGCATAAGAAGCTGGGGCATGGGATCGCCGTTCAACATGACGGTCAAGATGCGCTTCATGGTATCAACTTTTGTCTCATCTGTGCCCTTCTCTAACTGCATGCGTAGATCTGACATAGTGGGAACATCTGCGGTATTGTCCTGGTGGACCAAGCTATAGGCATTTTCAAGGAAGGTCGCCATGCTGGGCAATTGTTGCGGCTCCCGACCGCGAGGAATAACTCGGTTCTATTAGGTTGTAAGTAGGTAGGTGGACCGACAGAAACAAGGACGGTTAGAGGAAGTTTAGTTTAGTGGTGGTATTAAAGAGTTCGATGTTCGGTCGAAGCCCAGAGTCGAGATACGAGGTATGGAATAGGATTGAACAATTACGCGGACCGTCTTGACGTTAAAGGGGTGGTTTGAGGAAGCCAACGCAATTATGCATCCCAGAAGGAGTGACACTGAACTCGTCAAGAATAGTGGTGGTGCGGTGGTGCGGTGGTAAAGTTGAAGATAGTAAGTGGAAATGTTAATTGGAAGTGCTAATAACCTTGGAATCGGTACAGGTTGGCCCAATATCAAAATAGCGGCGCACTACACAGAAATCTGTCCCTCCTGAAATGGATAGGGTCTAGTGAATAAAAGAATATGATTGGCTCATAATCGTAGCAAGATTAGATAATTCATTGCCGAAGATTAGCCACTGTCGCCTCCACCCAATCTTAGAATGATCCGTAGACCCGCACATGCCCACGGTTGTTCTAAGGCTGTCAAGTTTCGTACCTTTGTACCGTGCCTGTGGCTTGCACCTCTGGATGAGGTACAACATGCGGTAACCTAAAAACACTGACCGCTTTCACATCCCTGTTCCCCACGTCAGTCTAGATACGCCGCCCCACCAAAACTTTAGATCTGCCAGCTGCAATTCACTTGTTCAGTCTTTAATCAATGAAGCCTCGTTATTTACAGAATCGCAACAATTACCGAGTCCGAACTTAGAGATATCCCAAAAAGAAACCACCACTGTCGCTAATAAAACAAAGAGGGAATCGCGAGACGAGATACACCTCTCGTATCCAAGTAGCAAACACCCGCGACAACCCAATTCATCGCCAATATGGCTACGTCTGGAGAAACCTTCTACATCCGATACTAGTATGTCCAGTCAGGCACCTGACAAATAGAGCATCTCGAGGACTAACCCATTGCTACCTACAGCTCGGGCCACTCAGGTAGATTCGGCCATGAATTCCTAGGTACGCTCTCACTCGACCTGCCCAGCTCTGTCCGTACAAAATCGGATAACTAATAGTAGAGCAGAGTTCGACTTTCGAGTCGTTGGTGACGGAAGAAGCGCCGTTGCGCGATATGCCAACAACTCGAACTACCGAAATGACAGCTTAATTCGCAAAGAGAGTACGTCCCGTCGTGCCCCTTCCTCTGCTTTCTCTACCCGTCTTCCAACCCTTCTTGGATATGTAGGCAAGGAACGATATAGCTAACATAGAGTAGTGTGTGTGAGTTCGTTAGTGGTAGACGAGATCAAGCGCATCGTAAAGACGAGCGAGATTATGAAAGAAGACGATGCGAAGTGGCCTCAGAAGAACAAGGACGGACGACAGGAGCTAGAAATTCGGCTGGGTAACGATCATATATCCTTCGAGGTATGTTTGCCCGTCTTGCGCAAGTCGACTTGCCGATTGCTACAAATCACCGTACGCTAACTTTGTCGGAATGAAATATAGACAGCTAAAATCGGGTCACTCATCGACGTGACCGAGTCGGCAGACCCCGAAGGATTAAGGGTATTTTACTATTTGGTGCAGGACCTGAAGGCACTCGTCTTCAGCTTAACGTCACTGCATTTCAAGATCAAGCCTATCTCGTGAGGGGACAGGGAGGGAGATGCGCATATGCGTAAATTTATGATCATCATTATGTACACTCGGAGTACGGCCTTGACCTCCTAACTGTAATATACCCCCTCGCCGCAAAGTCGTGAAATGCCACTATTCTCGTCATGAACATCATGTCCCCAATTCAGGGGCGGATAAACTTGCATCCCTTCTGTGCCACATCTCACCCGATTTCGTTTTCCGTGCTATCTTCATTCCTGTGTTACGGATTTGAGATGCCAGCTAATACGGTCCCCCGACATGCTGCTGCTCTTATTTACTACCGACTAAGTGAGCAGTGGTGCTATTTACTATCAAACGGCCTCGAAAGGTCGGTCGATTATTCATCTATAGATGAAAAAGGTTGAATGCCAATTATCGAAATTCAATGTCGCCAAAACAGCCTTTATCCTCGACGTGCTTAAGTTCTAATTGTTGGAATCTAGTATGTAGCGTTAGCAGTGATGTTCTCTGTCGGTAAATTAAAACGGCAATAAAATATAATATAAGAATAAGGTGATAGATACGAGATGAAATAAATAGGTAAACATTAGAGAATATTAAATAAGGCAAACATGGCGCAAGAGATGCGAAATGTATCGACAATATGAAAGGGAGACTCACTTTTCACTCTTGGAGTGGAAATATATACCACTAACACTGCCCTCTTTTTGGTTGAAGCAGATGTAATAGAAGCCCTCGAAGCTGGCGCCATTAATAGTGCGGACGCGATGGTCGGGGACGAGGAAGTGTTCCTTCCAGCGCATGAAGATATTCTCGCGCTGGGCCAAGTTCGGAATCGCGACGGGTCCTCTGCGTACTTGCTTAGAGTACTGTCGGAAGGCCGAGAACTTGCCCCAGTGGTTCAGATCGATCTTTTCTGTCGCGCCCCAATTCTCGTGCTTCGTGATGAAGCCGTACTTGCTGCCGATGAGCTCGCCTTCGAAGTACGTCGTCAAGGTCGGATTGTCCTCCGTGAGGCCTAAATGTCCACTCGTGTGAGCGGCTGTTCCGACTTTAGAACGATAGGGGACGACGTAAAGCGACGCATTGAAAGAATGCGAAATGGATTGGGGGGAGGATATCAAACTAACCTTGGATCTTAAGAAAACCGCATAGAAACGATTCTCGCAAGTCGACATACTTGATCTCTACTTGTACATCATACACTTGTCGTTCCGACTGCTGAGTACCGTGGAATCGACTTCCCGGCCGCAGGAAGGACGATGGAGAGGTAGGTATTATCTTGTGAGAAGTTAGTGAATGCTCATCATTTATATATGCATCGTCATTGGGCGCATTGACATACTCGAACGTTAGAGTAATCAAACCCCATCGAAGGCGCATAGGCATCGTCATGGGAGCGACTGAGCGCCGTTCCGTATTCTAGCTTTTCACCGTCCGCGCCGATAGACGAGGCAAGTTCGTATGCGCCGCTCCGTCGCTGCCGAGTCGGCAAGGCTTCCATATCGCCCCTAGCCGATGCGTCATCATCGGCATCGGTCGGCTTGTACGTTGCGGTCGTGGAGTCGGATGGCGAATCGGCGCGGTCAGAAGAGAGAATAGTGGGTTCGGTTCCGCTCCTCGAGTCCGGTCTAGGAGACTCGGTGGCGGAAAGCAAATCTGAGATGTCGGACTGGAGTGCGGCGGGCGGTGGAGCACTGACGGGTTCGGGTGATGATGAATCGACTTCTTGGCCATCGATATTCATCGCGAGGCCATCTTGGTCTGGTCGCCAACTATTTCGAGCTGCTTCTTCGGGATCGGGACATGAAGAGCTATGCGTTCGAGGAGGAAGTTCAGGGGGCGGATTATTAGAGGGGGTAGGCATGCTGAGGCGCTGTTATGATTTATGTGGCGATGGAGGATTATACGATGGTCTGCCTTTGTCCTTCACTCTCGATTACAGGAATTAATCTCGAGTAACAAACGCGATGTATAAATGGCTGCGCGTGAGGTTAAACAAGAACGACCCTTATTTGTGATGCTGCTCTCAGATGAAATGTACAAAATAAAATTAATGTTAAAAAAAGAAGAAGAATAGAATAATAAAAGTAATAAACAGCCCGCACCAAAAGAGAGAAGAAAATGAATAATATCTCGTGATGTCGAGCAAAGAGGATGAGGTTTGGTCGAGTCGGCCTCTCAAATGGTAAAAGGGTTTAAAGCCGCCGAAACTTATGAAAGTCGGCTTGACTTGTTGCAGGAATTGTTAGCAATAAGTCTGGGGGTGGAGAACGGACCCAACGACTTTAACGCTTTCTGGCTGGTCGACAAGGGGGTTCACTCTGGGCAAGGGGGGCGTGGGAGAGCCGTGAGTCTATTAATAGAGCCTGTATAGGTTATGTAATGTTAGTTAAGTTAATAAATTTAATGAATGTTTACTAGGTAATGTCGAGTGTTTTAGTTTATGTAAAAGCACATGTCAACTGGAAGGAGAGAAGAAAATAAAAAAGAGGGGGAGAAGGCATCGACAATATAAGATAAGTACCTACTAAGTATAAAAAGGTAGATAATTAAGATGTATAAATCAATAATAATAAGATTAAATTTATAAATGAGTAACTTCAACTTACCTAACTTCAAATTCCAACTCCTGCCGCTCCTATCGCTAAGCGATCGACAATAAGGGATTCTTGACCGCTACAAAATCAATTGCGACTAGCTTACGCACCTGTCACACCTTTTCACGGCCGTTATAAAGCCTGAACTACTCCAGGTTTTAGTATTGCAAGTTACTATCACAAGCACTAGGTGATATATAAGGAAGCGAAAGGAACCTACTTACCTACCTAGTACTTAATCGCCTAGTACCTACTTATGAATGAATCATTTATACCTTAACTAGTTTCGCGTTCGGAAATGTTTCAACAAGAATGCTAATAGTTGATTCTTATGATTCTTCTCATGGGGACGGAACCCTATGTATGTCTTAGACAATACGTGCCATGTGTTGTATACATCCCAACATAACCCATTCATTCCGAATATCGTGTCTTAAGAAGCTTACACCTGTGGTACTTACTTACATACAATGTACATACCTTGGTGGTTAAGGAAAGTTAGTACGTCATGAGGTTTTTGTTGATAGAAAACTAAAAGCAACAACTAGACTAGAAACTAAAGCCCAATCCCAATTGCTCCGACAACTACATGACATCATCACCTTCAAATATTATATTAGTTCAGCTTCTCTACTGATAAAAAGTTACTCCATAGGTATTCAATGCTAGTTGTCACGTCTCATGCCAAGTCTCTTAGGGCGGCCTCGGGGATTATTTCTATAAACGTCAGCAAAATAATTACTCGGTGTATTTGTGGTTGGATTTTTTTTTTCAATTTCCATGTCGAATGAATGAATAGATTTGCCACAGGTCTCCATTGCGTGCCAAGGGTAAGGGAAAAAATATATCCAAGAGTGGGTTAGTCAACCTTGGAGATGGAGAGGGGAATATACATTAGTCTCCTTACCAGCGTACACCGGTCGTAGAGTTAATAGGCCTCTAAGCTACCTGAGGTAAAAACGTTAACCTTGAGGCCTCCATCTTAACAGGCAAGCGTGATACCGTGACGGGCCGTTGACGTTAACCTTGAGATGGGATAACGTTGTCTCCTCCGTTGACCCGCGCCTAGACCATCAAAGCTGGATTACTCATTGGGTGAATTCAGCTCTTGGTATGCCTGAATAAAGTCGGTACGGCGGACGGGTATGGTTTGGTAAAAGCACATTTCGCGCGTCTTGACCTTGGCAGCATTGGACTTTGAATGACCCCCGAGGAGTAATTGTCATATAAGTCTAAAGCGCATTTATATACACCAGCGTAAATTGTCATATTGGTCCCATTGATTTAATTTCAGTTTTTAACAACCCTGACTCCTTGCACCCAGCTTTCTCCGTAGATATCCTGGGTATCCGTGTTTTTGTATGCAAATAAGAAGCGGTAAGACCGACAATATTCTCTACTTAATCACCCCATGGCAGCATCTGTATTTGGCTACTCTATTTTGAAGCCCCGGAAATAAGCACGGCGGAACGAATTCAGGTCGTCTGCGGTGTGGCCCTTCACTTCCTCCCCCTGCTTCTTCTGCGCAAGTGCAGATAAATCAACTTGTGAGTCTGGCAGGCGGCTGTAAGTGATTAATCTTCGCGACCCTATAGATATTGTGAGATTGATCCCCTGTATAAGTGAATATAAGCCTCACATCTATTAAAGACCTGAGTACAGACGACTACAATACCCAAACACGGGTGCGTAGGCACAGGTATTTCTTGTTCTTCATCATTTGCTGTTGGCATCCAGAAAGATAGGCGGCCGTTATCCACTAATGTATCTGAAGCAAAGTTCAATATGTCATCTAACATAGCCGTAAAGCTGTATGGTTTCTTGGGGGGCACGAATGATGCATTTCTAATTCTGTTAGCACCTCAAAATTTTCTTCGGGGGTGTATCGTACCTGTAAGACTGCTTCCCCTTTTCAATGAGCCAGGCATCTTTCTCCGGGTCTCTACATCCGAGAACCTTCAATCCTTCTCTTACGCCGTAGGGTGGGTCGCAGACGATGCCGTCAAGTATCCTCGCTTTCCGCACGGGACTATTTGTCAGATCGCTAACAAAGACATCTCCTAGCAAGTTTTCTAATCCATACTGCTTAAAGTTGCCCTTTAGACTCCTCTTCCCTCCTTCACCCCTGACGCTACGGCCGTCGATATCACTTCCCCAACCAAGAGCGCCGAAATGCGCACATGCGATCGGGAAACTACCAGTACCCACAAATGGATCGTAGAAGATCTTTCCGGGCGCAGCCAAAGCGATATTAGCCGTGACCAATGCAAGTTCGGCATCCATAGAGGTCGTGCTGATATATCCTCGCTTCTTAAGATCATAAGTTTTGATCAATTCCCGTACACTGTGACCCACGAGACGGCCAAAATATACTTTTAAGGGATTGGGTAAGTTGCGTGGTACAGAATCGAACTCCCATTCTTCGAAGATGGTGAACTTTTGAGCCGGGTTTTTAAGAAGGATGAGACCATCGAAACCGAGATATGCGAATGAATTAATGAGATCTATTTTTCGCTTCTCCGAGCGAGAACCTTGGTAGGCATCTATATTGATTTTAAATGAGACCTCTTTATATTGAGCCCATAGATGAGAAGTGTCACTTTTGACAATAGCATGGAGTTCGTCATACGTCTCGGCGGAGCCCCAGTGCTCATGGATGCTTTGCGCTAAGACAGAGCGTTCTAGAAGAGCTTTGGCAGCATCTTCCGATGGCAGCTGGACTATACAGAACGGCGACTAGAGAACATGATGAGTAGGTAGGTAAGATTAGGTATAAGATTGTAGTATAACGGGATATGGTCCATTACCTCTTCGCTATAAGATAAAACCTCTAAGTTAATGTTGTTGACAACAGCAAGTGACTGTATCTCTGCCAGCCGAAAAGTCTCGTGAGACTGAGAAAAACGAATGAGGTACTTCATCACGAATTATGCGCCATAAACCTCTTGATAAATGCACAAGACGATGTAAATGATCCTGTTATTTTTAAATCTATAAGTCGCTCCATCTGGGATCCATGAATAATTTTGGTAGTTGTAGCTTGGATGGTCATGTTGGACTTTTTAGTAGGTAAGTAAACTTTAGTAAATGTGAATAGAGTTTGCTGGAGAAGCCCGATATGGAGATGTTGCTTATATCCATAAGTGCTCCTTTAGTGCAATAAATTCATCTTGATCCGGAATTCTACCCAGTAATACAGCATAATAAGATACCACAAAAATTTTGCAAGTGTCTAATCGCATACTCGAGCGTTAGTATTAGTGTAACTTCAGAGCTCACTTTTCAATTTCAACATCCAATATCTTGATCACTTCTCTCTACTACCACAATATTCATGTAAAACATTAAAATTACTATTCGCACGCGAGAGCGCTCTAAGTTCCTGAGACTGTTGTTTATTAGAGAAAATGTTCTCTTTTGCGACGCCAAGCGTCTACCAGTCTTCAAAATGTTTCGTCACCTATGGCGTAACGAGCCATCTTCAACCTGGACAGCTTCCGGGAAAAGGGAAACCGTGGAGCGCACTCCTCGCGCAGGACTTTGTACATAAGGTTCATTCATCGTCTATCTACCTATGTATACACCACGCTAATATAACCTAGATCGATTTAGTTCTCCCAGAAGAGCTATTGCAAGTTGTCAAAGATAAAATAACCGGAGATCCTAGTAGGGGACCACCTGTGTTTTACAAAGTTATCATGAGGCTTGGACAAGTCTTAGAGGGGGACTTTTTCACTGAGTATGTCAAGATAGGTAATTCGACCCAATTGCTCTCACATCCTCTATTCCGGGAATTTAACCATATCTTTAACAGGAAATATCATGATGCTCTCAGAAGGAAGGGTTGATTCTGATAATGTATTTTCCTTAAAAGAAGGTGAGTGTAAAGTACTTGATGGGCGAGGGGTAAGCTATCGGAGTTTTATAGCTAACAATTTTTTTATCATAATAGGTATACTCACAATGTACCTCGATAAAGAGGCGTATGAAAGAGCTGGGCTTGTTGGTAAACCACATGGAGTAAAGGGTAAACGTGGATCTAAGCCCCGATGGAGTAAGCGAACTCGTTTCAAAGCGGCTGCTATTACTACTAATTAATTCTTGTAGTTGTTCAATTCGATCTCCGAGATCCTTCGATGCTCCACGGGAAAAAGGGCTTCGATAGACTAATATATGCATGTAAAAATGTGCTAAATAGGCCTCTCACGTGGCTTTTCCACGAACTCTCTAAGAGTAAGGTATATTTACCACACTATGCTAATTCGCCCGCTAACAGCTGTATTTAAACAGCGCCTGTCCCAGATCCCCTCTCACAGTACTATCCTACAAAGTATACGTCAAACCCTATGATCTCTGAATGTCTTTCTATGAAAGTCCCGCCATTAAAACCCCCGCCAGCCATCATTTCTAGTCAAAACAGGATGGATCTGGAGGAATTCGTCACCGAGATATATGAGTGGCTGTCACTAGTTCGGCTCGGTAGCCCACGAGTGGATGTAGACGATAAGATAGACCCTTATTTGTCGTGTTATGCTGTTCCCGGCGACATGGAAGATGTTCGGAACGAGAAGCTATGTCGAGTCAGTTGGCAAGGGTTCATACCACCACAGTGGTGTCAACAAACCTTGGTGGACGTGATCCTTGCTCTGCCATCAAAATCATGGTTTGCGATGAGCGTAACATCGTTCCCAAAGGGTATCGTTGGAGATAGTGCAGATTGTACTATTCTAAGACCACCTAACTCGTCAGGAGAGTACTTCCTATGGGATATCAAGAAGCACGATTGAGAACCATATTCCAATACCTAACACATCAACCTAGCGAATCAATTTAAACTAATCTTGCCTCGGCCGGACGTTGCGGCTGGCCCAGCTCTGATCTGCGACGGCATCTTGGATTAAACGTCTCAGCTCTGCCTGTCCAGATTCGGAATTGAAGTCATCCCGCCCAGCTAATTGTTCTATTCTCCTTCTCAGTTCAGAATCAACTTCGATATGTTCCTCCTCAGCGGGTGCAACGGTGCTGGTGATGTGTATTCCCTCGGGTAGAGGTGGTGGACCATCCGTATGGCCGTTGATTCCATTTGTGAGATTGTGGACTTGGGTGTTGTCGCTAGTGGCCTCCTTGCTCTGTAGGTACTCAGCGACCTCCGGAAAGTCATCCTCTCCGGCTATCTTCTGGCGCGCCGTATATCCATCAGAACCGATGATTGCGATATCAGCACCTAGCTCTTCAACTAAGACTCGAGCAGCATCGACAGTTTCGACGACGAAGAGCGCGGTTTCTTCATCCTCGTCACGTAGATTAACATCAACGTTGAATTCGCGAATTAGGGCACGGAGAAGATCGAGGTGGTTGTAGCTTGCTGCTGCATGGACTAAAGAGTAGCCGTGATTATCTTGCTCCGAAGCTAATGCTGGGTTCTCTCGAAGGAGGGGTAATAAAGCCGGACTATTATCAGCAGCTAGGAGGAAGGGATTGGCAGCCATGGGGATTTGTAACAAATTGTAAAAGGAACAAAGAATCGATGGTATAGAAATCAAATTTTAGATACGCAAATGGAGATTGGTGGAGTTCAACTGTTCTAGTTCGGTATGACGCATCGTCCACTGCCCCTCGCTAGGTAACTGCCCCGCGGCAGTACCCTAAATTTATTGCTGACCGCCTTCCAGTTCTAGTGCATTGCCCCTCTAGTTTGCTCTGTAGCACCCCAAAATCGATCAGGAACGGTCCACTATTGGCTGTATCGGGTAGGCACCTACATACTTGGCACTTGCCTAGGTATGTAGGTACCTAACTTGAAATATTTTGAAACTTTGGAACTGTGAGATCTTACCAAGAACACAGTACAAACCTTGAACATCTTCTGATCTTTTACCACCAACAATCAGTGATCATCCAATCATCCTGAATCTATACTGACCATAACAACCAAGCTTCAGGTGACTCATGCCGATAGATCGGGGACATCCAAACACAGCCTCCTCACCTGCTAAAACTTGGCTTACCTAACTCGTCCCAATACTCTAAAAGGTCACAACTTGTTTCTGCCATATAAAATACTTGGTATTTTCTTACTATTAGGTATTGTTGATATTTCGATACTTCCTCAGATACTGCAGGCACAGGTGGAACCGTAATTTCCTGGTACCTACCTAGTAAATGAGATATTCTTGCCACAGGGTTCACCAATCGTTCAGCACTGTCAAACGACGACTTGTTCTCCCTTTCATCAATTTACCCCGGACTTCGCTATATCTAGGACGCCACAAGGTACAACAAACAACTCTCTCTGATGTCCCACAGTGGACTCAGTTTGCAGCTATTCGCCAAATAAAATCTTCATTTATCCCTCAACATAGGAATTACACAATCATGGAGTCCGGAATACCATACCGCGAACAAGAATCCCAGGAGGTAGCAAATCTTGTCCGAGACCTAGGAAACAAGGCTGGCAGAGGTGTTAAGGCCAGGAAGACCACTTACGAGATCAAGGGATCAGACAGTATCACTGTAGATTCTTGGCGTTTCAACGATTGGGATTACAAGAAACGAAATTTGCCTACTTATGCCCGAGGTCTATTCACAACAAGGAACCGTAGTGGTCATCACTCGATTGTCGCGAGAGGTTATGACAAATTCTTCAATACTGGAGAGGTCCGGGAGACCGAATGGCAGAACATACAAAACAAGACCAAAGGCCCATACGAACTGACTCTGAAGGAGAACGGTTGCATTATATTCATCAGTGGCCTTGAAGATGAGTCCCTTCTCGTATGCAGCAAACACTCTACCGGAGACCGTAGTGATAACGAGGTCAGCCACGCCAGTGCTGGTGAGAGATGGGTTGACAAGCAACTAGCTACTATTGGCAAGACTAGGGAAGAGCTTTCCCGGGAATTGAGAAGAAGAAACGTGACCGCCGTAGCCGAGCTTTGCGACGATTCTTTCGAAGAGCACATCCTGGCTTACGGCCCAGAAAAAGCCGGTCTCTATCTCCACGGTATCAACGTCAACGTACCTGAGTTCATGACCTACTCTAGTAATCATGTCCAACAGTTCGCCGACGAGTGGGGCTTCCGCAAGGTTGGGCTTCAAGTATACGATAATGTCGACGCTGTCAAGACTTTCCTGGAGAGTGTTGCAGAGTCAGGAGCCCACGAAGGTCGAGACGTCGAGGGATTTGTTATTCGCTGCAAAATGTCCGTCAACCCAGAGCAAGAACCTTACAACGACTGGTTTTTCAAGTATAAATTTGAAGAGCCGTACTTGTTGTATCGACAATGGCGAGAATGCACCAAGGCTTTGATCGCCGGCAAACCCGCCAAATTCAAGAAGCACGTTAAGATTACCGAAGAGTACTTATCGTACGCGCGTAAGAGACTTGCTGCAGACTCTAAAATGGCAAAGGCCTATAACCAGAATCACGGCATCATCGCCCTCCGGGATGATTTCCTAACATACAAGAACATGAAGGGTTCGGATGCGGCTAATGTCGAGAACGACTTTGGAAATAACGAATCGGGATCCGTTTCCCGAGATGTTGTACTTGTTCCTATTGCCACCATTGGCTGTGGCAAGACTACAGTTGGCATCGCCCTGACGCATCTTTTCGACTGGGGCATAATCCAGAATGACAATATACAGGGCAAGCAGCGCCCTGCCCAGATGGTCACAGCTGTTAAGAAGCTTTTACTGGAACACCCTGTCGTCATCTCAGATAGGAACAACTCGGAACGTCGGGAACGAGCCCAGATCATCAAGGACATCCACTTACAGCATAAGGATGCACGGCTAGTGGCTCTAAATTTTACCCATGGCAATATCGATGAGATTAAGAGAGTAACTAGAGAACGCGTATTGAAACGAGGAGATAATCATCAAACTATCCAAGCCGCTTCGGACAAGGCCAAGGTGATTGGGATTATGGATAATTTCATCCACAGATTCCAGCATTGCGACCCAGAGAGTGATCCAGATAACGGCTTCGATCTAGTCATCGATCTAGACCCTATTCTAGATAGCCGTGTTAATGTGGAGACGGTGATCAGGGAATTACACCAGAAGTATCCGTCATTGGTCACCAACATCCCCAGCGGTGAAGATATCGACGAGGCCGTCAAGGCTGCAATCGAGAATTATAAACCTGATCTGAGGCACAATATCCCCGACCGGAATAAAGGACGGGATAAGAAGCAGAATCAGCAATCTAAGAATCAAGAACCGCAGGCCCCCAAGAAGAAAGCACTGGAATACATGTCGATCTCTGTCCCCGCCAAGGACATTAACGTTGCCCTTGAAGCCGCGTTTAAGGGAACCGACCCCCAAACCCAGCGATTCTATAAGCAATTACAGCAAACGCGACGCATCCAGCCGCTCTTCCATGTGACACTAATGCACCGTGCCTCAACGAAGGAGCACCCAGAACTATGGCAACGGTATACGGCATTAGAAGCTAAGAACCAGGACCAAGATGGAAAGATTGGTGAATGCGACGTCCAACTAGAGCGTGTCGTATATGACCAGCGCATCATGGCAGTGGTCGTGCGAATCCTCGACGAGGAACAGAAATGGACTTGCGTTAACAAGGTGCCACACATCACAATCGGAACACGGGATGATGGTGTTAAGCCTAAGGAAAGTAACGACTTGCTTGCAAAATGGCTGCAGAACGGCAGTGGAGACAGTACAGGTATCGGCGAGAGATTAATCGAGGGCCAACCCGTGGTTAAGGGTAGCGTACGCGGCGTGCTGTCGAGATAGGAAGCCGACCAGCCAAAGCCGTCATTGGTGCCTGAACACGGCGAAAGTGCCTCTCGCGGTAACCGTGGCGGGAGAGGAGGATTGTGTGGAAGAGAGAGAGAAAGTGGTAGAGGAAGAGGTAGAAGTAGAGGCAGAGACAGAGGTGAAGGTGGAGGTGGTGGAGGTAGGGGTGGTAAGGATGGCAGAGGCAAAAGCAAAGGCAGCGGATACAGAGGAGATCAAGGACCAGACGGAATGGAAGACAGAAGCCGAGAGAACGGAGAGCAAGGGGACATGGGCCAAAGAGAAAGAAGCCAAGGTGAACGAAGTGGAGGGAGAGCGTTAAGTGAAGAACACGCCCAATCAATACTGGAATGGCGAGAAGGAGTCCAGCAGTAGGCCATTGCTATGTCTGTATAGGTATAGCCATGTTCATTGCAAATACTAGATATGGATTGAGACTATCTGAAGCTATTCCATACCTCTAGTGTATTAGAGAATTAAATGATAGTCCACATAAGCCGTACAAATAGGAAACAGTTCCTATCACATACATACCTAGGTACCTATTCTATTATTCTATTCCGATCCTGAACTTCGTCACCCTAAATTGGCATAGTACCTAGGTAGACTAGGAGATGTGCTGTTTGAAATCCAGAGATACTTAGTCATATGCGTATGACATCCATGTGTAGAACCTAGATACCTGAGAAGGTAGACGTTAAAGAATATGATATTTCCCATTTTAGACCCCAGTTTTCCTTGTCTTCCTTCTATCCCTTCTTTTCCCGTTTTGTATAGCATCATCTTTGTTTCCCTGGTATCTCAACTCAACAAGAGGCGACAAAAACTGCTTATCCCCTTCTCACAAAATTTTTTTTTACACGTCAATAACGAAAAGTTCCTAGGTAGGTAGATGAGCAATGGAAACCAACGCCGCTCAGGCAGGCAGGCTATTGGTAACCTCCGCAAAGGCACTCCACTGCCTCCAAGCCTCCCCGCTCTCCACCGTCCATCTTGCCCTCCTCACACCTTCCTTCCATCTCCCGCCTCCGGGCCCGGCCTCCTTTACAATCTTGCCGTCGTCCCCCGGTCCCATGCTACTCTCATCAGCATCGCACACGCCTGCGACGACCAGGAACGCGGCAGTGTTCATAAGCACAAACTCGAGGATCGGGTCGTCGCGGGGGAGCTCGTTTTGCAGCAGCTTCCGCAGGATCTCCGCATTCTCGTGGGGTTCTTTGCCGGGGGACACGGTGTCCAGCGGATGCGCGGCTAGGCCGAAGTCCGCTGGCTCCAGTGTGAAGTGCTCAACGTCGACGTTCCCGTTCGCGTGCTCAACGAGCTGCCAGCATAATGTCGGGCCTGCGCAGGATACCTCGTCTAGCTGCTCCTTGCCGCATACGACTAACCCTTTCTTAGCCCCGGAGAGCCGTAGCGCTTCTGCGAAGACGGGGCCTAGGTCGTCGCGCGCGACGCCGAGCATACGCGCTTCGATGGCGGAGGAGAGCGGGTTGCTGAGAGGCCCAAGGAGGTTGAAGATTGTGCGCCAGCCGATCTCTTTGCGTACGGGTGCTACGTGGCGCATTCCCGGGTGGAAGACGGGGGCGAAGAGGAAGGCATAGTTGCTCGCGCCGTAGACGGTGGAGATGGTGGAGGGATTGATGCGGTTTAACTGTGCAGGTTTGGGTTGCATGTTCATGAGAAGGTCCGCGGACCCGGATTTGGAGGTCGAGGCGCGGTTGCCGTGCTTAGCGAGCAAAAGTAAGGAGGAAGCGAGGATAGAGGAGGTGGTGGATATGTTGAACGTGTTATGGGAGTCTCCGCCTGTACCAACTATGTCGCACTATATAGGAGTGTTGTGTTACTACTGGCGTTGCTGACTAGCTAACGTATAGATATACATTTAACCCCTCAACGTTTAAGAGATGAAACTTACCAGCCCACCGTTATACTTACCCTCGGGCCTCCGACGCCTCGCAATAACAGATTCGAGACTGGTGAGGTCGATACCCGCTGCGTGAGAGCGCATCGCAGCTGAGGCCTCGGCGAGGACATCGGGGCGTCGGTCCAAGCCGGTGAAGTGCAGAGCCGTGAGTAGCGACCCGGTTTGTACGGGGCTGAGCTTGTTGACAAAGATGAGGGAGAGGGCGTCGGCAATTTCCTTAGCTGTTACGTTTTCCTTGGCGGGATCGGGCCAGAGGCGATGGAGGAGTGGCCGGATGTCCACAAAGGCTTGTTGGCCTTGGTCTACCATCGTGTTTACTTTAGTTAATTTCAAGCGTAGGAGAGTTATTAGATGGCCTATTCGTAATATATAGGCCCAATCAAGGAAGTTCGAGCTTATAGGTAATAGTCCTCTTTATGATTTAATGGTAGGTTCAAGATTGTTAAGATATCTAGTAGGCAGGTAGGTATAGTGGATGTACGTAAATACCCACTAAGAGATGACTTACAGATGCCCCGCTATCGGATAACGGGATGGAGGGGAATCCCGGCTGCAAACGACCCTTATTTCCATTAAAGCGGTGACGATTGGCAGATCTGACTGCAGCCATGGAAAGAGATATCTAGTACACAGTACTAGGTACGTATCGTTCAATATATATGGGGCTATCGTGCACGGGCCATAGCACCTTGGAAAATCAAATGAACGAATTAACTTTTGAAGCTTTTATGATATTAAATTTATAAGACTAGAATAAAGCCCGGTCCGATTCAAACCCCTACGACATCGATACAACGGCTAGCGAGGTAATAGGAGAGGTGATAAGCTTACGGGCTCTTCTCTCTGCCGCTGAAGATGCCGCCTCGAATCAATTGCTCGACGCGGAGTAGTATTAGTCAGGCACTCCAAAGAACGACGACCGCGACGACTGGAAGTTCTCAAAGACCAGCAGCTATATTATCTCAGACCTCAAAGACTCCCTCGAGATATTATGCTAGCGCATCATCCGTACCACTTGCGGCACTAAGACTACCCGACAACTATGTCCCGCCAACACAGCCACCAAGCGCACGACCACCCGATACACGGAAATCCCAGCTCCTCAGAACATACACAGCACTGCTGCGCTCGACACCTCTAGTCTTGTTCTTCCAGCATAACAACCTTACTTTCGTGGAATGGTCTGCAGTCAGACGAGAACTGCAAGCTGCCCTTAGTAAGGCGCCCGCACCAGCTGTCGGGCCTGACGGCGGAGTACCCGTGGATATTTCGGAAAGCATCCATCTACAAGTCATACGGACGCGCATCTTCGCCACCGCCCTCAAGATCGTCGAATTCTACCACGCCGAAAAACACTTAGATACATCTAATGCCTATACACATGATTTATCTACAATGGCCTACGAGACCATTTCCCAGGCCCCAATTAACGAGAACTCGGCGTACGGCCAGATCAGCCCTCTGTTGATCGGGCCCGTTGCTGCCCTGACCTTTCCAGCAGTATCACCGGCGCATCTCGCTGCCGCACTCTCGATCCTTGCGCCCTCTGCCACGGCATTCCCTGCGCCGATGCGCAAGAAGAATCCTGGGTACTACGAGCCCATAGCACAGAGCGGGTTGCAGAAGCTGATCCTCGTGGGTGGGAGAGTCGAAGGCAGGGTGTTTGATAATGACGGAATTAGATGGGTTGGTGGTATTGAAGGTGGTATGGGCGGCCTGAGGGCGCAGCTCGTGTCCATGCTGCAGAGCGCTGGTCTGGGTCTTACGACAGCGTTGGAGGGACATAGCAAGAGTTTGTGGCTCACGCTGGAGGGTAGGAGGACACAGCTTGAAGAGGAAAGCGGTGGGGTTAAGAAAGAGGAAGAGGCAGAGAAGAGCCCATAGAGTGTATGATACGCGTCATGTTTGTATATCATGTCGGACATATATAAAATAAAAAAACCAGCGTATGTGGTAAATCCATTCTTCTAACCAAAAAAAAGCCCACCTTACATGACCACCCACGTCATTCCTTAGTACCATTACTTACCTCCAAATATCTATCTAGTAGGTATCTAGGTGGACTCTTACAAGTTATGTATGAGACACCATAGTTCGTTTATCCAGAACCTGTCGGCAACCGAAGTAAACTACACCGTAAGAACTTAATAAATGCATAGAATACAGATATGCATATGCATTTACACGTTTCTGCTGCATGACGCCAACGTTCGCGTACCCCTGTCCTACCATCCAATCTCGTAGCAGGTGCTTGGTACCTAGGTGCCTAGAGCTTAGGTAGGTGCGTACCAGGTAGCAGCGTAGGTACTGTAGGTAATTAGCTGCAAGTCGCAATCGCATTTCAAGGTTTCGGTACTACTTGGGTAGGTAGCTACGATGGGAATTCTAAATTCTAAATAATCTAAATATAACCGACGCAACGTCATCCCGTTCTTCTTCCATTCCAATCCAAGCCAACCTCCCTTCTTGCCATCATTTAGACTTGCCTTGCCTTGCCTGGCGGCTATCCCAAAATGGACTTTGCTCCATATCAATCCTCCCCGCCCGAGAACAATAGACCTTTCTCTCCTCCTCGATCGAACGTGGCATCACCGCGCGCCTCCCTAGACAACCGACGACCGTATTCTCCTTCGAACCAGCAACAGAGAGGCTTCGCGTCTCCGCCACCGCTACAACATCCCCAGCCTCAGCGAACTTGGCAACCTACACTTCCCGGAGCTGCGGCAGGTGGTTATGTCCCGGAGGGTGGAGCATACGTGAGCGAGTTCGACACGAGCCTAGGAATACGGTTAGATTATGAGGCCTGTTTGGCATATCTAGCACTACCACCCTTAGGCGCTATCATACTCTTGATTCTAGAGCGGAAGAGCGATTTCGTGAGGTAGGTTTCCCTTCTGTATCCTCGGAGTATTGGGCCATTATAAGAAAAGGGGCAGCTTTGTTGAGATCACCCTAAAGAACTTTGGCTAGGATTGGTTATATCTCATCATTCACATCAATA
This sequence comes from Annulohypoxylon maeteangense, assembly GCF_022496945.1. Taxonomy (NCBI): domain Eukaryota; kingdom Fungi; phylum Ascomycota; class Sordariomycetes; order Xylariales; family Hypoxylaceae; genus Annulohypoxylon; species Annulohypoxylon maeteangense. The sequence continues at coordinate 1,019,846 of NW_025953261.1, forward strand.
GCGGCTATCAAAGCTCATTTATCCCCTATCTATAATTACTAACACGTCGCCCAGATTCCACGCGTGGCAGTCTAGTCTCTTATTCACCGTCATCTTCATCGTACATCTGATCTTCTCATGGTCAACATTCCTCAGCTGGGTCATATTTATTGCCGATTTGGGATTGATGGGTTGGTTGGCTTTGCGTGCGTATAGGGATGCGGATACCCTAGATAGGTAAGGAGTCTAGTCAACCCTTTTTCTAGGAGTGATATATGTTTACACTAGACAGATTCGAAGTACCTCTTTTCGGTCACATTGCAAGTCGAATACTAGATGACGAGTAAAGCCCACCGGTGGCCTGGTTTTATATCCATCTTAGAGGATTCGGGCTGAGTCTGCATTTCGCTGTATCATATCGGCTACCGCTATTGTTGTACATATACCCAAGTTGGTTTCTGTGTTGACATCAACTAATGTCATTTGTTGACGCCTGAATTCCATGGAGCATTAAATGCTATGGTTCTATAGTTATTATAGCTGTAAGCTTTAATAAAATGGCAGTCGTGCAGACCGTTTATGGTCATTGAAAAGAAATACCTTTACTACCTATCTAGTAAACCACTCCTAAATCATCCAACGATGATGAATAGAAGGACCACCAAGTTCAACTTTGTAGTGATCATAGGTAGGTACCTACCTACCTAGGTATCTACCCATAAATCATAGATACCTATAGTGAATATTACCTACCTAGTACAATAATAAATCAATGACATGTTATTATACTCTCAAGTAGGCAAGAACCTAGGCATTTCAAAAACTAGATGGAAGGGGTCGCACCCGGGCAATCACATATTAAACTAGGTACATAGGAATATTAGGTACGTAGATAATATATGAGACTCCTAGGGAGAGCTGTTGTCGCTTAAAGGGTAGTTCCAGCATTTACTTCAGTGTTCGACTTGGAAGCACCTACAATAACCGTGTCCGTTGAACTAGTGGCAGCCGGAGCACGCTCCATGAAAGAAGGCATCACGGGAGGGCTCTCGATGATCCATCCATCTTCATCGGCCGCCGCCCAACGTAGACAGCCGAGCATAGCTTCATTCCAGCGTTTGTGAGATGGCAGTTGCACAAACGCATAGAAAACGTGAGGAAGGCCAGGGAATATGTGAACATTTGTACGAACACTGAAACGGGATATATCATTATTAGCCACAAAAGTGTCACGAACTCTATTCGGGTGAAAGATAGGAGCGGTTTCGTACCCAGCGTTTTTCAACTTCGTAGCATACAACAGGCCCTCATCCCGTAGCGGGTCCAAGCCCGCAACAAGAAATGCCGCTGGTGGCATACCTTTCAGATCCTCCTCATCAGCAAGTCCTGGGCTCCATGTTGGATGAGAGGGGTCGATCTCGTCGCCTAGAAGGGCGCTGAATAAATTCAATCGCTTAAAATTAAGGATAGGGGCGTCTTTGCACTGCACCATAGACGTCCTCTCCTTGCCGGCGAAGAGGTGGTAGGGAAACGCCTTCCAGTGAAGTAAACTTGGGATGCCCAAAACCTGCCCCTTGACTCGGTTGGGGGCACCGGTCTCGCGAGCCCGACGTAGTTCGGACTGTACCACCTGAGCTGTTAGTGAAGCTCCAGCTGATATCCCGCCTACGACGATACGGGATGCATCAATTCCTAGAATTTCCGTGTGCGTGGCCACCCATTCGAAGCCGTCGAGAGCATCGTGCCATGGCGTTAGCCCTTGAACCTGCGGCGTGTGCCGGTAGCAGACATGCACGACGGTCATAGATAGTGAGTGAGCGAGCCACGAGCAGTTGAAGAGCTCCGTGTCTAATGCGCCAAAGATAAACCCTCCGCCGTGATGATACACGTAGCCAGGTAGTGGCTTAGACCCCAGCAATACCGGCCGGTAGCTGCGCACGGTGATTGATTGTCCGTCACGAGTAGGAACGACGTGGTCCTGGGTCGCGACGAGCTTGTTCAGGCCAGTGCTCTGGAAGAGATGTTTTGACATCGTCGTACGCGTCTTATTTGTATTTGCTTGCTGCATCAGGGGAGGCAGGTGGTCTTCTGAGATTCCCAGCATTACAGAGTTGGCCGCCGCGAAGGACTGCCACTCCTTGCTGGGATTTCCCCACGGAGTAAAATCCATAGGACCCGAGAAAATGAGAATTACCTATATATGACTAGTATCTATTAGGTAAGATGAAGAGTAGGTTAACGTATTAGGTAGGTAAGTAAGATCTCGAAATTTTGACATAACCTAAAAGCCTAGGTAATTATAGAGGTATATAAAAGGCCGGAGAACTGACCCATCTTGGGGTCCGAAAGCTACCTAGATTAAGGCTCTATGTTGACTTTGGGGGGAAGTTAGCTAGATATACTTGCTGTAGAATCTACCCGGTTCGGACCCAATTGGGGCCGGACATCCATTCCGTCAGACATGTACCTACCTACCTACCTATCTACTATGCTAGGAGGACTATCGTATGGGAAGATATTTCTGAAGATCTATGCACAATACGTAGCCCTAGGTAGGTACCTAGGATTGATTAAAAAAAGCAACTCATCTGAATGGTTAGTTGGCTTTCTCAACAAAGCTCCCAGGACTTGGTTCGAAGCGAATGAAACATTACATTAGGTATATTCCTATATGGGTAGGTGAACGTCGTAACTGATCCGAAGCACAACTTCAGCTCCATTTATAGTCCGCAGTCATTTTATTTCTCCGGATTCACGATTAGAATACATCACTTGCTTATCACGATTGGATAGCTGTTCTCGGTACTCACCAGTTACGATAACATCGGGAGTCAAAGTCTCTAATAATCTAAGTAGGTACCTAGGTAGGTAGTTATTAGTTAAAATATCAACTCAGCCGGTTTCTAGGAGGGAGGTACCTAGCGGTCGGGACTCAGGTTAAAATCCGAGGAGGCGTCCATAGCGCAATAGACTATGCTATTCTTGGTAACACGTCCATCCGAAAAAGGGACAGAGATAGGCGTCGATTGCGTAACCTACCTAGGTAGATACCTGCATAGGTAAACAATCTAGTTTTGACAAGGATCATCTATTCATGAGGGGCGAGAGCTAAATCTTGGAAAAGTGATTTATCATCATGAAATCGACACTAGAGCTAGGCATTTCCTTCGAATATTAGTATTTATTACCACAGATCCAGAATGACTAGATGTATGCTTAGGCACCTAGTAGCTTATTCAGTAGTTCAACAAGAACTTATATCGCAGCTGCCAAAGGAGGCAACTTGAATAGGAACAATGTCGAATTTGGTCCGACCACAGCCTCTATCCAGTCAGACGCGAGTTCATCCCTTCAATGGGATATGGCCCATGACCAGGGTTATTTTGATATCGCTATCAACGGCGTTCTGCGCAATTGTATTAGGTATTTCGATTGCACTTGCCGCCGATCCTGCCGTTGGGAGTTATGTCGTTGTTTGGACCGCCCCGCAAGCAGGTGCGGCTCTGCTTTGGTCCGGGATCGAGGTTGTTACGGCATATACGGGAGGAAAGAATCATCGGGATATCCACCCCGGTGCCCACGTGGCTGTGCACCTCCTTCTCTGGTTAGGTTTTGGTATCGGGGTAGGGTTAACAGCCTGCATCTTAGCATTCGCCGTTTCCTTCAACGACTTCGATCCTTACCCAGAAAACTATGATTATTATGGAAGAGATCCTGGACATGGGTATTATAGCGAGTACTATATCCACTCCATAGAGGCTGTTATAGCATTTCTAGGCCTTCTGATGTGAGTCTTCAGATACCCTTTCCTTCATACCTAGGTACCTACGCATGGAAGGATATTTTCATCCGGCTTCTAATTCTAACCATAGTATTGTACATTTTTCGCTCTTTGCTGGCGCTTGTGTGGAAATACTCGGATGTAGAGAGGCGAAAAATACGATGGTCGTTGATATATCGTCTGAGCATTCTGAACATCGAATGCAGCAACCGCAGTTGGTCCAGCTGCCCTTGAAGGACGAAAAGAGGGAACTTAGGACTAATGCTATGTGATCAATTCAATAGTTGGAGATAGATTTTAACCGCCGCCGACGAGGACATTATAACTTATGGCGTTGCATGCGCGCTAAGCAAAACACCGATCGACAGAAAGCAGCCTTGCCGTCTCAATTGTTGTAAGGATGGGATATGGGCTGAGTTGAAGACCAACCGACCAGCCACGTATTGACTTTACGATACCCATGTTGGAGTGGAAAACTGCACTGTTGTTGAGGTTACGCTAGACCCACCCACGAGCATCTCTATGAAGCAGAAATCGTTTGGTGGATCTCTCAGCGATTGAATGTTATGCAGAACGGCTTTTGCACGCTGTACGATATCTACCTACCTACTAGGTACCTATTCATATTGGTATCGTATCACAAGTGAGAATAAACGCCTAACTTGAATTGGCCCCATAGCTGCCATCAGCTACGTGTCAATCCGTGATGCATTCCATTAATGTATGCTACTATTAAGCATCGTAACATTTCATTCACCTACCTACTAGGTAGATAGATACCGGAACCCCCCATATTCTTTCGCCAAAGTCTCTCTTTTTATAGAGAAAGTATTATATAAACATTTCATGATAGTAATACAATAACCCTAGATAGGAGAAACAAGATACGTTATACCATTGTAGTTCTTTGAGCAATGGAGGTGAATTCTTGCACTAGTGGATCAGTGCATGACGTCGCCTCTCGATATTTGAAGGGCTTGGTAGTTGTATTCAAGCTCTTAATGGTACATTACCTTCACTAGTAACTAGCGAACATAGATATTGCAGTCGTATTTTATATGCGTATGTGTTGCTTTTAGCAAGTTTCTGACCAGGCAACGATACAATGATCCCTTGCCGAAGGAAAACAATCTTAAAAGATGCGGAAGTAAGATGATAATTTGACGAGTTGTGCCGTGTCTAAGAAGTAGCGAAAATTGCGACCAACAAATCAAGTTCCTAAGGCCTAGGAGTTGAGAGCTAACACGTACAAAATGAGCGATTAAAAAATTAGGTCGAAGTTGATTTAATCAAAGATGGTTTGCGGTGGCTAGTTGATAGGCACCATTGCGGTGAGAAGCGTATTGTCGATATCGGCCCTGCTAGATTGCGTAAATGCCCCTGATGATTAACTACGCCCAGAATAAATTTAACAGTGGTCGAGAAGCACTGTGACGAGGTCTCCGATCCTGATTAAACCATGGCATTGTGGATTCCCCGGAAATGGGATATTCTTTCCGATGTAACGGCCGCGAAGCCTATGCCGATAAAGGCCCTTTCCGAAATAAATGATCATTTCAGTCTGTAAGTTGAAGCCAGCTTGTTGATTATACTGCTTTTCGTGGCATGTAGTGGTGCGTGTGGTTGACTCCCTGCGTTTTTTCGTGGCCTCGTCCTCAATTCAGTCGATAGCGCGGCCAAGACATGTGGGATGTTGCGAGCCGTATTGACTTCTTTTGCTGCTGGCAACGCTAACAATGTGATGGTATACGTTAGCATTTATCCAGCCCAATACTCTACGGACCGAATTCATGTCAACAAAATAATTAACGCGTTTCTTGGTGTATTGAAAGCACGCAATGCATTGACAATGTCGCAGGATAGATGGAGTTCAGAGAGATATAATTTATGTCAAGAATGGGCGTGGGTGATCAACAATGGCGGTAATACTCTGGAGAAACTTGACATGTCAAGATTAACATCGAACTTGAAATATATCCCGTGCATTTAGTCGAGCCCGGGATTTCCGTCCTGATCCCGGTGTCCTTGGGAGCGAGTCGACCTACGCAAGGCTTGTCCCGGACGCGGCTTAACGGGCCGTTTCTCCATAAATGCCCGGTCAGTATCGTCAGTCTGTCGTAGGCGGTTTCGGTCTTTTGGCTGAAGTCTAGTCCTAACTTCGGGAAGTTGCAAAGGAAAGAAATCATGAAAAGAAAATCGAAAGCGTAACCTACCCCTTGAAAGGTCTGAGTTGGTTCTGGACCGGCTTCGTTATGCGCCCCTGGGTGTGCCTGTCATCGAGATGCACGACATCAAAGAGCCTAATCGGTAGGCGTATATCAGCCAAAACCTAGCAATAACCCTTTAACTTAAGATGCTGCATCTCCTAGTGGATCTGATTCTCTGTGCTGCCACATCGACGTCGATGTATAGCTGACTACGATCATGGTCGAGCACTCTCTGATGCAAACGGATCGCTAAGCTTCGCTTAGGATCACGAAGAAGCGAGGCGAAGGAGATAAAGAGAACGAGACGCCGTCCTCGGCCCCGGAATGAAACCCTATAGCAACTGGATAAGAAGAGAGATGGTAAAAAAGAAATTGCGTCATGCACTTGCTTTGCGTTGATATGGATCTTCAGAGACATGCACCGGAATTACAAATTGAAGAGCTTCCTTTGGAGAAAGACGGGCTGACCCCCGAGGAAGGGTATTATATGTTACAAGCTCCCCTTAGCTGTAGCCCAAACCGGGATGCCGGGGCTAATACGAGGTCGAGGGTTGAGATTTGAGCCTCCTCGCTAGGCAGGAGGAGGACGGGTATGTCATTGCCAATAGATGCTATTCACTTTTGCTTCTTCCTTTTTTCCTTCGCAGATAATTGGATGGCCAATGGCATTGAAGACGGACTTGGGCATCAAAAGGAGGTTCCTGATACTACCGTGGGGACTCATAGGATCCACGGCTCGGCCGTTGCAGTCTGAATAAGCTATGCATAGGTAGTTTTTAGAAGTCGATACCCGAGGGTGGAAAATCCGCCGGTTAGATCCAGCATGGGGGCGATCATTTGGATCGACACAAATGTCTCCTTAATAGTAAGGAGAGAAGAACGGTGACGTGAACCCGGGACCCACTAGGACAATTCTCGAATATGAATGACCTCATGGCAGATTGGTCAATGAAAGACAGACTGGACGGATAAAGTTGAAGATTTGGGGGTTGAGAGTATTAATCGAGACCAGTCTCAAAATACTACTGTCCCGTTCGTGCGAGGTAGCGAGGTAGGCAATCCGGGTATTTGCCGAGCATCCCACGCGTCGCTGCGAGCCACACACACCCTGAATAGGCGTAGCCCCTGCTGATCCGGAAGTGAAATGGAAAAAAAAGATTAGACGAGCCTGAAAGGATGGGAAGAAGTTCGTTGCTTGCCTTACCATTTAGCGATGGTCGACGGACAGCTAGAAGGATATACATACCTACTAGGTAATGCCTAGTTCTCCAGCTTTGCCCGCTAAATGCCTACCTACCTGCCTGCCTACATGCCTAGACCTCAGCCCCAGGTCCTAACGACAAGGGTCGGATACAATTGATAGGTATAGCGGCCAGCTTAGACATACCGGAAGCGTAAGGTGGATATGCATACTACCTAGTAGGTACCTAGGTAGGTAGGCAGTACTAATACCTATTAGAGTGTAGACCGGAGTAGGCGATGGATCCTAATTGCAGCCCAGCTCCTGACGCGTCTTCAGAACATTGTAAATGGACACGAGAAAAGTGTTTTCTTTTTCTCCTTTTAATTATTAGGGAGGATTGACATAAGCACGTTGGTGATGGTTGTATGGTTGTGTGGTGATGTTGTATTTAAGATCGAATCCTTCAGTCAGGTCAAATACTACATACTACATGCTAATAGTACATACTAGTAATAATAACCTTGGAACCTTGAAGAACGTGCCTGCTGCGTGTGGTCCTTACCTGCAGTTTATTTAACCCCTTTATTACATAAGATCTAATAGACTACTAGGTACCTAGGTAAGCAAACCTGGACCGTACGTGCACCTATCATTACTACTATTTTTAAGCATTCACTACCTACATACATACCCGTGACCTTGTACATACCTAGTAGGTATACGACATGAGGTACTTCCAGGTTTTACATTACTACTTAGTACCTACCTAGGTACATACATGTAGGTGTATGTATTATGTCCAGTGTTATCTGGACAACATCCAATCCAATATTCTCAAGTGCTGTAGTTAGGTAGTGTATTGAATTAACTGACACTTCAATGATTCAACAATCAATGTACATAGTACTTATTTCAAAATACGTAGGTGGAGGTAAATACATCTAGGCAGCCAGGCGCCTCCGATGATTTATTAATCTGTTCTTATCAGACAATTCTTTTTCTGCCTTTTAATCATGAAGTCGTCGGCCCTTCTTCATTATCATTTCTTGTCCTTGGTGCATAGTACATGTACACCTGCATTGGCCTTCAAATCCTGGTCGTCAGAGAAGGAAAGCAGGCTGCGGGTTGAAGAGATTTGAAGAAAAAGGAGAGAGAAAAGCGTGGCTTTTGAATCCCACCTGCTTTGGCAAAAGCTGGCACATAGTTGGCACATACATATTTCACCTACTTCAGGCACGCTACTACGGCACAGAATATGGAAAGTCACAGTCACTTTGGCACGGACACAGATTTGGCTTGGATTGTTGGAAGTGTGTGTGGATGCCCTGGATCTCACCGAGCTTCCTTTCCGGTCTATTGACGCCGTCAAGTTCCTTAAAATGGCGGCCTCGCTCATATTCCATCTTTCCTACCTAAGTTCTGCCTACTAGGTAGGTAACCTACATATATGCCTCCCTATACACATACAATATCAATCCGTTGAAGATGCAACAACTTGGCAGATTTCGAAGCAAACATGTCACATACATATCTAATCATTTCGTATGTGCTTCCTTTTCTTTCCCCGATACCCACCTCGGTATCGTTCGTTCGCCTTTCCTGCTTCACCATCGTGTCGATAAATGTACTAGGTACGTACTAGATATCTCATCATGTCAGACTTGGTCAGCATGCATGTGGTTATTAGGGCCTGTTCCAAGGATCGATCTATCGGTTTGCGTGGCCAACATTTGGCAACATTTTCTTGCAAGCGCCTAATAATAACAACAACAATACTATGTAACGACAGCGTACCTGACCTGACCTGACCTGTCCAATTGAGGACTTTTTGCACTTACATAGTATTAGTTACTAGGTAAGGTATTATTGAAAGGGCCATACGAAGCATCAATAAGAACCATACGAGGCGGCGAGGGTTGTACGGGTACCTACCGTAGCGTTGATACAGTTTGGTATTGGTGTCTCCGATACTGTATTTTTCCTTGCTAGAGAGGAATATTAAAGGCGTATTAGGGCGTAGTCGATGAGACACTAGACGGGATAATGGAATAAACGTGCAAGTCAAGTGGATACCACATAACTAGTCCCGCACAGTATGATGTACTGTATATGTAGGTAAGTATAGAGTACTACGTCCACAGATAGTAACTAGACCTATGCGCCAAGTACCTACCTACATACATAGGTACCAGGTGTGTATTGAACTGGCGCTAAGCTATTAGTCGGTCGACACTGCACGACGGTCCGCCAAAGCAGCCTCAGGGCTCCATTCAATCATCCCAGTTCTCCAATCTTTTCAATCTTTTTTTTTCTTTTTTCCAAGTTCCCCTTGTCGAATTTCTTCAGGCGTGCAAATACTTTTACAGGATCGGAAACTAGGACGAAAGGAGCAAGGAGTGGTTTCTTTACGGAGAAAACGCAACAAATGCGCCGACGACTCAAGCTAACTGGAATCTCGGCCCAGGGTCGCGTCGAAACACCTCAAACATCGCACCACTTGCAGCACACACTCATCCGTTCCTACGGCCTACTGCTGGCCTTTGCCTATGGGTGCGTGTTATGTTCGTGTGCTGAACCCCCCACCCCCCCTTCTTTGGCATCTGATCCCCTTGTTCCTCTCGTCTCGGCTACGCATAGGCACGTACATACATACATACCTACATATCATACCTTACTACTTGCCATACACTACATACACACTACATACGTACATACACATCCATACGCATCCACTTCCCACGCAATACATAACACTACAAGGAAGTAGGCAGGGTAGGTAGTAGGCCAAAGTAGGGTCAGGTAGAGCTACCTTAGCTGGCTGGTTCTCCTGGCTGGCTGGCTGACTGGCTGACTGACTGGCCGGTTGGCCCACGCCCACCGTTCGAAGGTGTCGAGAGCGTCCAAAGTCCACCAGTCCACCACGCTCCCCGTCCCCGTCCCCGTCCCCTGCCAGCCCTAGGTCGGGTTTCGTGACTTGGCCCCCCTTACGCAGCAGCCCAGCGTGGAATCGGGCGTGCCCCTGCTCAGATCGCGCCCCCATAAAAAATTGCAAATTAAAATCAAATCAAATGGCAGAGGCACAACAGGAACAGCCACAGGCTCATCAACCTCAGCCTGAACCCGTCTTTGCCGCCGCTGAAGAACTAGCCCATGCTCTCCCACATCAATCGCCGGGCCAGTCTTCATCACCACAAGCTACGCAAGAGCAGGAAAAGAGACAAGGGACGCAGGGGCAGGTACAGGTACAGGTACGGGTAGAGCCAAAGATACAGTTACTGTCACAGGCAGAGCCAGATGTCAAAACTTTCTATCACACACACGCACGCGCTCCAACTACAAATTTACGATCCCCAAATAATGCAACTACGGCAACACTAGTCGCCTACGCGCAGGAGCAGGAGTGGGCACGAGAAAAGGACCAGGATCAGGATCAGGACCAAAAACAGGGGCACCGAATTCCCTCTTCGAATCACTCCTCCAACGACGTCGCTAACCCGATCTCGACCTCAACCTCGACCTCAACCTCAACCTCGAATTCGACTTCAAACTCTACATCAACGACAGCCTCGCCTCTGAGAGTCTCCACGACGACTACCGTCGCTGCTGACCAGGCTAGTCTGCCCTCGGCGACGGCGGCCACCAACGGCGCTTTGCCTGATCAGCAACATCAGGAGCAGAAACAGCAAAGGAGCGTTGCGCCGTCATCGGAAGCCATGTCGAACAACCCACCTCATCACCACCAAGGGCCTCGACAACCAGCTAGCTACCCGACTCCGACAGCGTACGCGACGCCCGTCATGACCAGTGCGCATTACGGATATGCGAATCCGCCGACCCAAAGCCCGGACGCGTACCGGGCGACCGCAGGCGTCCCGAATAGCGCCATGGCATTGCCGAGTATGCGCACCTTCGACCCGGTCCAGCAGCAGGCCCAGCAACAGCAACATATGGCGATGGCTATGCCCGTTAACCCGGTACCTTCAGTCCCATCAATGCCGACACAGCAGCACATGTCTTATTTTGGACAACAACCGGTCCCTATGACAGCGAATAATCCGTATGCCTTACCTCCAGAGGCTTTAAGACCGCAATATGCTTTACCTCCAAGCGGACCGGGTAGTGTGCTAGGTGGTCGACATAAGAAGGTAATTGGAAATAAAGACATCCCTCCCGGAATTATTCTAATTTTTTTAATGTTTGCGACTGACCGTGTGGTGTTATGTGTTCTCGTAGGAGATCAAACGTCGAACAAAAACAGGTTGCCTAACATGTCGCAAACGACGTATAAAGGTATGTATTTTATTGTTATTATTATTATATTTTATTTTACGGGACCCTTTGTTTTTTTCTCTCTCGCCAAACCCCATTATCACGGCGGTGAGGCAAGTATGGGCTACAAGATTAATGGTTGGGTGAAGAATTACCTATATTTAAAAAGAAAAACAAAGAAACCAAACAGTTAAGGTGAACAAGTAAAGTTAGGATACCTACCTACATTGGGGAATTTGGTTCAGTTGTCTACCTTGTCTACCTGCCTTCAGAGCTTGAATATTTCTTCTGCAGACCTTAGCTTGGGTTCAGACCGTTTGATAAAAGGAGCGACCGACGAAGCGAGCAAGCAAAAGCAAGCATGACAAGCAATTGAGAGCGGAGCAAGCAAGTGCTCGCCTCGTACCAGCCGCAAAGCACCAAAGAACCAAACCTGGCTCCAGAAAATTGGCTTTTGTCAATCGTCCGGAAACTGCCCCCGATCTCCAAAAAAAAAGTAAAACTTCCAAGGTTCTTTCCTAAGCTTTGGTCGAACCCCAAAAACTCCAACGGAGCTTTGAGCTTATTGAAGCTTGCCTATCACAACCTGGAACATTCCCCTCTCTCTTTCTTTTATCCCATCTACACATTTACCACACCTTCATTTTACTTCTGCCACTATCTCACGGATTTTTACTATTTTATCCTCATACACCACACAATTGAATATTTCATATGCACACCCCCAGACGACCTCCGTTCCTCTTATTTTCTAGCAATTCCCCTTGTTGCATATGCATGTGTTGCATACACATTATGAACAAGCTATACTGAAGTTCAGTTACTAAATCTCGAATGCGATTTTCATAGTGCGACGAACAGCATCCCGTCTGCAAGAACTGCCAAAAATCTAAGCGCGAATGCTTGGGATACGACCCAATCTTTAAAAATCAGCAACAGCAACATCCTACGAATATTCGACCGGCCCCTAATAATTCAACTTCCGCTTCTGTGCCGTCAAGTCGACCTCCCGCCTCTTCCTCCACCTCTGCGTCCGCGTCCGCTCCCGGCGGTATTCCTCAAGCTCAATCTTCTTATTCTACTACCCTTCCCCCGGTAATACCTAATAATACCACTCCTACTACCGCACCATTCACCGGAAACCTGACAGCCGCGGGAACAGCTGCGTCGACGGTCAAAGGCGAACCTCTCGAATACCCTTCCGCTATCGATCCTGCTTTAGAGCCCGTCTTGGCAGCTACGAGTACGTCGACTTCTCATTTCCTAGCGACTAGACCCATCATCCTAAATCCTCTTGATTACTATTCACCAGACACTCCCCGTCTTATCAGAGGAGGAGGTGGCCCTACGTTCGTTCCCCTGTATTCCTCTGTTTTGCATCCTACACTGTATTCACCCCAGCAGCAGCAAACGTCAGCTTACAATAGGTTTCCAGCACGAAAGATGAAGGTCCACGAGCTCGTGGGCATGAGTGGCGCCATCCCTCCCGCCCTCGACTCGCCTCTAACTAGCGAAAAGCTAGCCGAGGTTAGAGATCTGTACGACCAGGTATACGCTCCCGGCCTGGAAAAGTTCTTCGAGACGGAATGGTACACGAAACCTCGAGGCATCGGTACCTTGATATCCAGCACCGCCGTCACCGAGATGTTGGCAGGCTTTTTGCAATCCGTAGCGAAGACGGATGCGAACGATGTTGCCGGCATGCAATATTCGGCCAACCTTGAATTCCGCGTGGTTTGGGATTTGACTTCGCTGGTGTACGCATCCGAGTACAAAATAAACGTGGGAGAGCAACTGCCATTTCCCGATGATGGGTCCGAGGCAAGAAATCGGGTAACGGTTTTCGAGGTCTTGTTATCCGGCGACTATCTCGAGCAGAATCCGCTCCAACCACCTCCCGCAAGCGCTGATATACGACTTCACCGAATTAGAGAATTCAAGTTTTGGTATTTCCTCGCCGAGTTTCTCCGTGTGAAGGATCAGCCAGGTTTAGACACCATGCGTCAACGTGACTATATTCTGGGACAATTACGCGAGCTGTTGGATGGGCGCGAGAATCGCGACGTTCTCTACTCTCTTGCAGTCATCCGCGCTCTTGCGCCGAACCTCCCTCCCGACTTCGAGAGTACCCTACCCCCGCACCTGGACGAAAGCGACCCCAAGAATAAGCTAGCAGTAGCCCGCAAATTTATCCAGGACGAATCTCAAGTCACCGGCGGCACTACCAACGTAGTTCGCCGTTTCTCTGAGCTTGCCGTTCGAGCTTTCATTGTTCCTGGAAGCAATATCATTCGAAGATGACGATACACCATCCAAGTTGTCGATATTTATTACAACAATGTATTAGTATGTTTATGCGAAATCGGATGGTCGTCTTGTTGATGTAGCATCTGGGAGCGCGGAATGCCTAAGTGGTAATTTTACCTTAGTACAGCATCATCGGCACGATCGATTATCCGTTTCCCTCACTTCCAACCACGCCCTTGATCCGATCGATTATGGATGGCCATGCTGTATTTGGAAGGTGATATTATGACGCATAGATCGCACCCGAGGGGGTTCTTGACTGGCGTTACGGCATTCTACGGAACACCAAAAAATGAGACTACGTTTACATCTTCTATTTTATCCTCTTAGTAGGGTGTACGAATAAGTGTTGAAAAGAGTATTGGCGACAAAAGTGGCGGTAGGATAAAGGGCGATTTGTGTTTCATTGTCAAGATAGGATGGGTAAAAAAATCGGTGTCCGAGACGGAATTCATTGATTATCGGAGCGACGGGACGAGGTTAACTTGCCTACCTGGGTACGAGATTCGGAACGGACTTGCTTTCTTTCTAGACGAGCGAGGCGATTTCTCTCTGGCTTGTAAGGCTTGACTTATTATTCCCCGTGATGCGAACCCGATCATCCAGACAGCTATAGGGAGCTTCTTAACTAATGCGGCATAGAGCTACACGGTAGATAAAAAGGCGGTCTTCTTCTTGTGTATAGTATATAGGTATCTACTGAACGTGTCATGACGGAATATAATGCGAGATCATTTATTTCATACCGGAATGGGAAACATCAAGTGCCTAAGGAGATTCGTAGTCTAAATTCGCGGCATGAGCTAGCCGTCCCTTTTCCTCGGGGCTTAGATGTATGAATTGTGGCCCCCGAATCTCTTTCGGAGGTATCTTTTTTCGCAGGCTCAAAATGGTTGTTAATTTCCGAATAATATTAGATATGTTCCGGATCATGGGAGATTTTTGTCTCTACCCTATCTACCTAGGTACATCTAATACTTACATGCCTACCTAACATGTACTACCTACATACGTTGTTCAATGTTTTGGGACGAGTACCGAGTACGATGTGACAGAATCCACCGGGTACCAAGTATAATGTCAGACAATGTGTATGTAATATCTACATGTACCTGGAAACAGTGACACCTTAGAGTTAATTTCTTCCTCAGGTAGGTACCTAGGTACGGTACTGAGTGCGAATAAACCTACGCCAAACTCATACGAATTACTCAGCTACGCCACAATGAATGTCACAAAATTTTCGGGGAACGAAAAGTGGACAGAAAAAGTGCACTGGTTGCTTCTATCTTCTATCCATATCCGGTTGACGGACAATGCTCAGCTCTTTTCTCTAGCTGTATAGGTATTTATCAAATTGACCATTGCCTTGGCCTTGAAATCTCAAAACGCCATGAGGGGAATCATGTCATGCATCAAATTGCCAACGCCGTTTTTGTTGAAAAAATTATGACCTGCCGGCACTCCTGGTCCCTTTTGATTCCTCATACCCCGTATCCCCAATGCAAGTTGATGCGTGCGTAGACTCATGCTTGTTGAAACACAGACCGATCTCGTCCAAGGACAGGATTCGGGTGAGTTAGTTGTAAATAACTCTCGAGTACACATGTTGATATCTATGTACGTCGAAGTAATTGGTATACAAAAGAGAAATTAGTAACGGTAGCTAGGTATTCTTGTTAGCAAAGTGATACACGAATCTTGGGAAAATAGTGAGGGGAAACATACTGGTCGCTCTTGAAAGGACCCTCGAGCTCCAATCCGAGGTATTCGCCTTGTACCTTGGTAAGGCTAGTGAGCTCGGCGTTGACGTGGGAAAGGTGTAGTCTGGCAACCTCTTCGTCTAGGATCTTCGGCAACACGTAGACACCGATGGGCAGCTTCTCAGTCTTGGCGAAGGCAACGTACTTCTGGCCGAAAGCCTTGTCCTGAGCCTTGAACAACATGATCTGTGCAAGGACCTGGTTGCTGAAGGAGCAGGACATGACGAAGGAAGAGTGACCGGTGGCACATCCGAGATTGACCAATCGTCCCTCAGCCAAAAGAATGATGTGTCGGCCGTTGGCCATGACGAAACGGTCAACTTGGGGCTTGATGTTCTGGACGCTCTTGGCATTCTTCTTCAACCAGGCAACGTCAATCTCGATATCGAAGTGTCCAATATCTAATTAAAATCATTAGTTACCCAATCATTGGAAAATCTAACAGATTATGTACGTACTGCAAACAATGGCATCGTTGGGCATGGCCTCAAAGTGCTCACCAACCAGGATATCTCGGCAACCGGTGGTAGTGACGAAGATCTGGCCGATGGAAGCAGCCTTCTCCATGGTAGTGACCTGGAAACCAGCCATGGCAGCCTGGAGGGCATTGATGGGGTCGACCTCGGTGACAAGGACGCGGGCGCCCATTCCGTGTAGAGCCATGGCACAACCCTTACCGACATCACCGAAACCAGCAACGACAGCAATCTTGCCGGCAATCATGACATCGGTAGCGCGCTTGATACCATCGATCAGAGACTCACGGCAACCGTACAGGTTATCGAACTTGCTCTTGGTAACGCTGTCGTTGACGTTGATGGCGGGTACGAGAAGAGAGTTGTTCTTCAACATACGGTACAGGTGGTGGACACCGGTGGTAGTCTCCTCGGAAACACCGAAGCAGTCCTTAAGCATGTCGGGGTACTTGTCGTGGACGAGGTGGGTCAGGTCACCACCATCGTCGAGGATAAGGTTGAGCTTCTTGCCATCCTTAAAAGCAAGAAGTTGCTGCTCTAAGCACCAGTTGTACTCCTCCTCGGTCTCGCCCTTCCAGGCAAAGACGGGGACACCGGCGGCAGCGATGGCGGCGGCGGCATGGTCTTGGGTAGAGAAGATGTTGCAAGAAGTCCAGGTGACCTCGGCACCAAGGGAAGTTAAAGTCTCGATCAAGACGGCGGTCTGGATGGTCATGTGTAGGCAACCGGCAATACGGGCACCGGCAAGAGGTTGGTCAGCGGCATATTTCTTTCGAATGGCCATCAGACCGGGCATTTCGTTCTCGGCAAGCTCAATCTCCTTGCGGCCGAAAGCGGCAAGAGAGAGGTCGGCGACCTTGAACTTGGAGGCGGGGGCAGACATTGCTAGGTAATCGTTAGTAAATCTTGATATTACGAAGCTCCTTAGAAGAAGTAGGAGAACATGACATACCGAAATAATTGATGAGCTAGGGTGAACAGCGGTGAAAGAGGGGAAGATGGGATGGAGGTGCCTAAGAAATAAATAGGCGGGGAGAACAATATCTATGTAAGACGAAGTCAGCAATTACTATCCTAGGGAGGGCAGATGGCAAGACAAATGACAAGCAGATTACGCGCCCGGACGCTGGATACTTACAAAAGATGTTTAAGGGGAGGATGGATCGGAGGGGCTTATTATGAAGGAAGAGAAAAAGTAGAGATGGGGAGGAAGTTTTAAAAGAGTCGGAAGAAAAGAACTATAAGAACCTTGGAAGACGGCAGGTACGGAGTGGGAGGTACTCTGTACTAGGTAAAGGCTGAATGGTCTGAATGGTTGGTTGGTACTAGGTAGTACTCCATTAGGTCCACGGGTTACTACCTGTAACCTGTAAGGAGAGTAGGAGCTTTTTGAATTTTTTTTCTCTTAACCATCAGCTTCGGGCAACCCCTCAGCCCCTCTTTCCTTAAGCCAACCCGTCGGACTTCGTAGGTGAGTGGTTGATGCTAGTCGGCGTAAGCTGAAGCTAGCCTATTTTAGATTAGAGGATTTCGTCCCTGAAAAATGCCCCTCATCCCGTTTCTCCTATCCACTCGGCAAATCTTTTCGTCTAATGTTGGGAAATCAATAACTCCGCGAGAAACGGATTATTTCTCATATTTCGCCGTCCTCACCCTGATGAAGCTTTTAATAGGTCAATCGTGTCTCAAATGCAGCCGCATCTCCCATTCTTTGTAGCGCTTAGGTAACTCCTGACACGGAAGGAATATCAATTATTATGGATGAGGCCGTCAAGGTACCAGGTATTGTACCTCTGTTACCTACCACTTATCTCTTTTATTATCTAGATACTCCTCGTCTAGGTAGGTATATACTACATAGGTACCTTTACCTACGGTATCATACACAGGATACATCAAGAATAAATGTCATCGTTTGACGAGTTGCCAAGGATGTTCCAGTTAACGCTACTCGGTCGGCTTTAAAAGGCAGCGTTCTTACTGAGGTTCAACACATAAGTAAATTATACTCTCAAAAACGACCTCTTAGATACTCACTTTGTTGATTTATTTCCCGTATAAACCCTAGCTGGTGACAGGTCAGGCATAGAATCAGTAAAACTTGATAGAATTAGCTCTACAGACCCCGAGAAACCTTAGAACGCCTCCAGACGCCAGGCCACATGCATCCATTTCCATTAACCTCCTTTATCCCCCTCTCGAAATCTTACTCTGGCAGAAGATTTCCCCTGACAGCGAACATCTTAGCACTGACACTGGCCGTGAACCCATCTATTTGCTTGCTGTACTGTTCGACTTGCTTGGCATTCAACATGCCTTCGAGTCGGCTGGGCTCCTGGGGAAGCTTGAAGACTCGTTGCCACTCGTCTTCTGGGAGTGGCTGCTGCTTGGCGGCAACTCGTGCTGCGTTCTCTGCCTTTCGCTTCGTTTGCCATGCCGTGATTTTGGCCTGCTCCCGAGCAAGTTGGCGCTGGTAATATTGGTGGTTGTTCAGCTCTGTATAATGAGACTCGATACTATCGAGGAGAAGATCGCATGTCTTCTCGAGGAAAGGATCTATCGACAAGTCAAGGATATCGGTCGATGGGTAAAGAGGCATCTTGATAGGGTCGCGTTGAAGGTCAGAAAGCGAGGTCGGCATAGCTAAGTCTGCGTCCGTCGGGGCAGAGGGTAGCTGGTGGAGGTAGGAGGTTAGAAGATGCGAGTTATGAACGTGGACTGGAAACTCGACGAGTATGTCCTTAAATGAGAGTTTTGACTTTTGAAGACTGGTGTTGTATTAGTGCTATGCTTTCCCAGGGAAGTAGTTAAGTGTGATCTAACCTCTCAGTTGTGAATTTTCCCTCTTTGAAGGCAGTCATGAAATTTCGCGTTAACTTGAATGCGCGAAGACTCAATGCACCCTGGGAACTTCGGCTAACATCGTGTACTAGCGCCACAGTCCGGTCGTTCTCGCGCTGATAGTGATACTGGTTCTCGATGAAGCTGGGGTTTACAAAGTTGCCCATGGTGGCGCTTGTATACCAACCAACATTGTTGGCATCGACGTTTACCTCCTTAAGGTGTCGAATCATATCGTTCTGGTAGACGATGTTTGCCTTGGCGCGCGGGGCAGCAGCAGCAAGCGCAGATGCATCATTCTGGTGGCCGCCCTCGACGTTCGCGACATCGACTGTTGGAAAGGGAAAGGTGTTGGTAATCTCGAGAATGCCATCCTTATCCATGCCGACAATAGATCCTGTAGCGGCAGTGGGGAAGCTGTTCGAGCAATGCTTGACAATTTTCATAATAACCTATATGCGATTCCCACATTAGCGATCTTTGATTTTTTACACGAAGTAATCCACGGACGGTTCGAATGATGATGGAGGGGTAAATAAGTAATAATTTGTAAGAAAAAAAAAGAACTAACCAGCGCTTCGACCTGGACCGTCTTAAACGGCACATCCTTTGTAGAATCTGCCATGATGACGGAAATATTCCAGCGTCTGATTTGTTTTTCTTGTTTCGGCGACTTTTAGAAAATGTTGGGTGAAGAGAGAGAGAGAGTTCTATTGTTGAAGGTGACGAAGTTGGGAATCTTGTTAAGATTTTGTGGTTTTAGTGGGATGCGCGATTCTTCGATTCTGTGGGTTGGAAAGTACAAGGCTCGGGTGCTTAGGAAGGTTAGACCGAATACTACCTAGGTACCTAGTAGGTGGTCATTCATTAAGTAAGCAGAGATTTGATATATGAATATCGGTTAAAATGTATCTATTTAACGATGGAATATCCAATTAAGCGTGATAACCCTCGGTTTTCAAAGCACATGCTGCCGTCGGCATCAATGCTCGACTTTAAAAAATAATAATAATAAAAAGGACAAACATCCCACTCTAACCCCCACGCCCAATGTTGTCATTCTCCATGTCGACATTCCACAAATAAAACATAGCTAGGTATTTAAAGAGCCTCAAAGCAACGTCGTCTCTTTCCTGTTCTAATTTACTTCGTCATATGCTCGAGTCTCGTCCGTACCAAGGTATATACGAAAGTCGACAACATGCCCTGTCATCGACACCTAGCAGTCAAAGTGGATTGGCTCCAGTATCAAGTATCAACCTTGAGCTCTCGAATTCAAGGGTACTACATAATTCAGTACTACTAGGGATCAACTACCCCAGCACCACGCGGAAATCTTTGTCAACTCTCTCATTTTTGCCACCGGAAAAGGAATGATGCTAGTCTCGTCGTGGGTTATCAATCCTCGATTAGGGGAGGGAAGCTAGACTTCCGTATCTATATTTTATTATCATTATTATCGTATCTTACTCGGAAGATCCTCTATCATATCTATTTCGCCCTTTCTCCCTGGAAAGAAAATAACCGACAACCCATGCTTTGCTGGAAATCACAAGCAAAGAGACGGATCAGACGCTCGAGATAGACGGCCCGCCGGCCGCGGATTCATCTCATTCGTCAATCCCGTCGCCTCTATCTCAGGTACATAAAGTCGAGCCATGCCAGCCAGTCATCATGCATCTTGGTGCAACCCTACGAGCTCATTCCCAGTCAATAATTTCCCAGCTTTGCACGTCATCCCGGATGATAAGCCTGTGCCGGTCAATTTTCCAATGCGAGTACAACGACCGTGTTGCCGCCGCTGCCTTACGATGTCCAGGTCCGACTCCTCCCTTTATCGCATCCTCTTGCGATCTCCACAGGCAGGTAGCCAGATTTCTGCCGTCCTTATCGGGATGCCCGAACCAATATCTGGTCTCTGTTAATACCCTCTTCCGCCTGAACCCGGACCCCAAAAAGGACCGGACACTTACTTCAGAAAGCCACCGCTAGCTACCGCTTCTGCATGCGCTACCTTGTCCAGCGCCCCCAGATCCTCGTACACCGTCGTAGGCGGAATCTGTGACCGAAAAGCCACGATGAAGAAGGAAGTCTCCTTCCACCTATATTCGTGTTGCTGTACGAGTTGTATCAAATTTTCAATGACCTCATCCCAGTTGAATGTTTCGGCGTATGGGGAGGTAGCATAATCCGACCGCAAGCATCGCATGCCAGCAAGTGCGCGAGCGAGCAGTGCATTCTCTACGTCGAGAGTTCTCAAGTCGAGAAGGTGTTCCCGCTCGGTATATGGCGACTGGACGAAGAAGTGCTCTCCATCATGTGCGAAGATGCCGGCGCTATCAGCGGGAGCCATCGCTATCTCATGTGTTAGAACCGTTATTGGTTCCTTCTCTTGAAGAGATGCATGCGGGAGCCCCGAAGGGTGTGGTAACACCTGATCTACAGCCATGCTGGAGTGCTTGATAAGATAGCCTCTAGTTGATGGATGGTCCGAGATGGTATGCGAGTATGATCTGGTGTTTCGAATTCGAATTTTGTTCGGTAATACTAGAAGGGTCTGGCGGTTTCGAAGGGGGGTCAAAGTGGGTTTTATGCTTAGAAGCCCCTAGGACATCCAGGTTGATGCAAGTTGAGCCGGTTCTGAGTAGGCTTCCAAGTTACCGGCTCAAATGAGATGAAAGACATGCCCAGAGAAGGTAAGAGTTATCAGAGTCACATACAGTCACATTGATAACGCAAACCCAGAGATCGTCTCAAGTTATCATCTGTCGGCGGTATGGCGAGCGGACCTAGCTGCATGATACATGCTTATAATACATGCTTATGTCTTCAGCATTCTTTGTGTCTGAGCTGGTTAAAAAAAATTCTGGGTCCTCCTTCATCCCGGGAACTAATCGCGCCATTCCGCAAAGCATTGATACCATCGAGCCGCCACAATTTAGCCAGCATTGAGGTAGGACAATCCAAATTCTCAAACATACTAAAATCGCAAATCTAGAGCTCAATAACATATATAGGTACTACGTATGCAAGCATATTTCTTGAAGTACATGAACTGACTCGTTTTGGTCTTTCTATCAAACTTTTTCCCGCGTTCCCCGAACTAGACCTGGGTTTGGGTCTGGGCCTTGCCTCTGTCCTTACCTACTAGGTGGGTAGTTAGGTAGGTAGGTACCTAGAGAATCGCTAATCAATCTCAGTTAGGTCTCATACTGGAACCCACCTTAGTGAGGCTTTACCTACCGGTAATAATTGAAGGACGCAATTTCATAGACAGACCTGGATCTTGACATATAACGTGTTTGGGATCGGTCATACGTTTTTGCCACATACCATATATCATTTATATCATTCACATCAATCATTTCTGCTATATCTGGGTATATCACCGCCTCAGATCATCGTCACAGCATTGACGAATCGGGTTTGGTCGGAGCAGCCTTTATACCCCCCTGTTGTCACATACCTAGGTACATAATACCTAGTATGTAGAGATAGAGAAGATGTCAGCCTGCAACCTTCAAGGAATCAACCGCCGAATAGGACTAAACACAGCTCGGTATTAAACGACCAACCTCTAACGAGCGACGGGACGCAACACTGCGATGAACAAATCGTGCATTCACGAGCTATCATTTCTGCAAGTAATTGCAACCCTCCAACATGCATCAGGGTTTGACATGTTATGGATACCTACGTACATTCACTATCCTCGCATAAAATGCCCAACCATTCTCGCCCTCACCTTATCCAAATCAGAGCATTTTGCGCATTGATTCTATATAGTCGATAGGCTCTAGATAACGCAAAAAAAAAAAAAAAAAGACACAAGTAGAAACAGGAGGATCGTTACAATTAACACGCACTAAACCTAGCTGATTTCTTTCCGAGAAGTTGCTTGTCGTCTCCGTGGGGATTGCTATCCCTCCTCCTCCTCCTCCCCCCCTCCCCTCAAAAAAAAAGTTATATCAAAGTGTCCGAATCCGTCACAACTATTGGCGTCAGTGAAGGGGAAGGATCTAAAAAGCAGAAATTCACTTTGGACGCCGCGCCGATGCCGGTTCAACATGAGGCAACATCTCGGAACACGTTTAATCGGATTTACTGCCTCGACCCCTTCAACCCCCCCATGCGGATGTAACATCCAGCTAATCCGCCTGAATTGCCCTTGCAAACCATCAGAACGCCATACTTTCTGCACGGCTGATCCAAGCTGTTGGTGTCGCCAAACCTCCGAAACCGCCAACCCAAAGTTGAACACGTGCCTGATCAATGATAGGTTCCTACCTAGTAGGTACCTAGGTAGGTATTGACTTACATACTTCGTACTCCCTGCTTTCGTGGTCTAGTTTACCTACATAATATGGATTTATGTTTATGCTATCGGGGAAACTTTCAACCACACCAACCTCGTTTAATGA
This sequence comes from Annulohypoxylon maeteangense, assembly GCF_022496945.1. Taxonomy (NCBI): domain Eukaryota; kingdom Fungi; phylum Ascomycota; class Sordariomycetes; order Xylariales; family Hypoxylaceae; genus Annulohypoxylon; species Annulohypoxylon maeteangense. The sequence continues at coordinate 1,043,073 of NW_025953261.1, forward strand.
CATGCCAAGCTTCGTTACCCTTTAATAGTCTTAAATAGGGGGTTTCTTTTACCCCTTTTCATACCTACCTACCTACATAGCCCAATTTACCTCCCTATCTAGTCAATGTCATTCATCGTACCAGTCCCAAGTTGTTCGACAAAGATAGGATTTTATAATGAACGCCTGAATTTTCAGGTTAATCTGCCTTTTAATGTATTAATGTATATTAATAAACTACCTACTTAGATATACACAACGACCTTTCACTTATAAAATGGTCGACAAAGCATTAGATTTCGTAGCGATTCAGCTCAGTATATAATCCGCTATACTAATACCTAGGCACAGTATTACTGGTTCACATCAGCTGGTAGGTCTATTACATTACAGTGAACATGCTTTTTGGCGCTATCTAAGCCGTCAATTCTAAAATGCCGTTCATAATTACCTACCGAGTATCACTCATGATGTCAATCTAGTAGGTAGGAAGAAACGACGTCCTGGAGTAAATAGTTCGATACTCCCCTTGCCTAGGTACCTAGTAGTATCACAGTATATCACAAACTATCTACCAATAGGTCTATTATGAGCCTAGCTCCGACCCGACCCGACCCGACCCCTAACCACGACTAGATAGTCCTTTCAACAGACAAGATCTCTAATACCGAATAGTACGTTAAGTTTGAGGACTAACCTGATTAACGTACCTACAGAGACGCATCGTGTCATGTGTAGGACTTGTGTCAGACATCGGTCTTCCTCCAGGTCAGTAGCTAGAGGTCTATGGGATCGGGATTCGGCCCGTTGAGTCCCCGTGAGGGTCCTGTTGGCCGCTAGTCCTAGGAGCAGGACAGACAAAGAGCTTCACCTGTATGTATACCGTGTTCTCCATAGCGAGAGTGTTAGGAGCTCTTCGCGCAACAACGTCGTTGTTTCCTAGTCTTTTGGTTCCGCCTCGTGACAACTTGTTACCTCAGATGACTCGCTGACTCAGCTTTCTATTTACTTAATATTGACTCACCGACGATATAACAAAACTAACATTCCTGTCCTTACCTACCTACTCATCACTTTCCTTATCTAAATAGCAGGTTTTTGAATTGTGGCTGTCACGCAATAGTTGGCGATGTTTGGCATTTTCTCTTACATAGGTAGGTACCGGTAGGTACCTACTTAGACCACTAGATAACAACTGCCTGGCCAATAAAATAGGAGTTGATTAGAACTCTCTCGGTCATGGATTTTGACGACAAAGTCAGTTGATATCTAGTTTATGCGGGGTTCTCTGTGATGCCTCAATTATAGCAATTCGGTGAAGAGGATCATCGTCGAATTAGCGACCCCTTCTTTGGCCACTTGCTCTCTCTCTCTCTCTCTCTATCTCTCTCTCTCTCTCTCTCTCTCTCTCTAAGCCTTTTCAAATTATCAAGGACTGGTGATTCAAAAATCTTCAAGCCGGCTAGCTGATATTGCTCATTGTCCTTTCAGATACCGCTATGTAGGGAACCTCGAACAAACACTTTTAATCCCCGCTTACAAGTCTTAGAAGCTAGTGTTCCAAGTTGATTCTAACATAATGCTACATTCAAACCCACCAATACTTTACTTGGGCTGATTGGGCTGATTGAAGTACCGTTCAGGTATAGTGGGAATCTACCTAGACATTAAGATTGTAACCCCACGGGGAAGGCTTGAGGCCATCCAAATAGGCTGCACACGCACGTGGGAGAGGCTAAGTCCAGCAAGACAGGTAGGTATGGAAGGTGACGTAAAATTCTAAATAAAAAGGAGAATGACCCTTATCTCTCGTTCACCGCTATGTAATACCTAAGGCAAACAATAGACTATAAAAGTGCCTAAAATCTATTTTAGGCGAGAAAGAGTATCTAGCGTCTCCAAGGTCACAAGGCATGTCGAGATAACAGGCCTAATCGAGTAATGCAAACATACCTTTTCCACAGTAGGAAATAATAACTAAAGTTGGGTCACTCGGCCGGCAAGTCCGAACCCTTCAATACCTACTCCATATTTTAATGTTGAAAGACGAAAAGATCGCTATTTAAAATTTCACCGAAGTTAAGTCAAGGCTGTACAACGCGAATCGTATGATCCAGTCAGGTACCTGTCTATCGGTATAAGGGGTTACCCCTTTTGACATGATAAACACATATGTCCTCTACAGCCTTCCTGTCTTGTCAGCATTATTATAAGAGTCTTTGTTGGTTACCAAGAGTTTGAACATGGCCCCACAGGCCCTCTTCCACAGCCCCGTAAGTTATCCATATTTACTGTCTGAACTAAAGATGCAAGATGGTACGTAGCAAGCAGCTGTTATCTCAAGTGTGCTCAAAGAAGACATCATAGGTACCTAGGTAGTAGCTTCTATGTTCCTGGGCCATGTAATGAAGCTATGCTGTAGCCTGAACACAGGACTGGAGGGGTTATAGTGTGCCACATCGAAGATAAGAGCCTGGGGGCCAAATGCGTTTGATTTATGTAAGTGGAATTCACTGGAGGAGTTCATATCATTTTCCACGCTATGGTCTACTAGGTACAAACTAAATTCATTGATATTCGGGTGCCTTTGATCTATGATTATGCTCGGTAAATAATGTAGGGCTAGTCTTCGATAGATTAGAGTACCTATATTTTCAAGTTTCGTGTGGTAGCGACGTCTACAAGAAAAGCCGAGCTCTTCCCCAGGTTTTGAGAACGTATGTCAATTCTTAGGTACTGACTTGCTTGGCACCGACCTTTACCGTCGATTTGAGGTGATGAGGGGCTCGTGGTAGGTACGGAATTCATTTGTTGCTTTTGATAATTTCGAAACTTGCCTACATCTTAGATACCTAGGTAGGAAACCGGAGATATCATGCCGGGACATAGACCCGGTAATGCGGGTAGCAAACCACGAGGCGGGAGTTGAAGCAATATCCTCTTTCAGCAGTGGGCCATCTACGGTGGATACATCTATGGTTGACGGACAGACGGACTAGCTTTTCGAATCACCATCCTTGTTTTCTAGAATACCGTAGAAGCATGATTGTATCTGGAAGGTGCCATATGAGAACGCCACGTGCTAGGATACCATGGCCTAGATCGTCAGAACAATCCACCGGGGAGTATACCAGAGAGCAAAGATAATTATGGAGAGATAGCCTCGTCGGTATGGCCTATCCATGAGAATAGATAGGAGAGAACCACTTTTCTTTGTTGTGTGCGCTCATAGGCATAGCTATCATATCATCGGTGTCCGCAATGCTGATACTATGACAAAACCGAGCGCGAGAACAAGCATATAAGAAGAGAAGACACCCGCTCTATCTCTACCATAAAAAAGCACAGCACTTCATAACTCCTGAGACGACCTACACACATAAACAAGATTCATTTGATGAGATACCTGCAGAAGAATCCTAATATGATGTCTTTAATTCATCTCCTTTCTGTCATTCTGTTATATCCTACATATATAACTGCTGCTGGAGACTTTGTTGCATACGGTGATTTCAACTGCCAAGATCAAAAACTTGATATTTGGAGCGATGGGGTGCCAGTTCCAGACAGTACACTTCGGACGGACTACTCGATCAAAGATTGGGATAGTCATGCGGGAGGTCACTACTACGAGAATCTAACATTTTCCGAGGCGGCAAAAACAAACCACACTTTAGACCAACAGCCAATCCAGGTCGTGTGGTGGAAACTACAGGAAGCAGATCCGACTTGCCAGTATATTATAATGAAAGATTCCCCACGAGGATGGCAAGTTCTCAACAAGTTACCCGGGGACGAGATCATAAGAGCGGATAGGGAAGGTTGCTATTATTCAGCTCTTAGAGTAAGTAAAAAATTACTGATACTCCCTCGAATATTATACTATATCTACGAAGACGTGCTGACAGAGTGCGAAAAAAAGCCGGGAGATAGCTTGATTACTAGCTTTTGCTGTGGCCACGACGATTGTGCCATCGCAGAAATCGAGAAGAAACCTGCCGCCAACCCCCAAAATACTGCGACTGGTGAGGCTCCAAAGTGCTCACTTATAAATTCGTATTCTTCTACGCCTACCGTTGAAGATGGCCCTCAAATTGGCGTTACAAGAGCACAAGGTTGCGAAGCTCCGCCTGCATGCACACATTCAGTATCCGAGAGTCAATCATTTAGCACGGCAGTGTCGTATTTTAGATCATACACCTGGACTACCCAAACAGGGGTCGAAGTATGTTCACTAGGATCCCTATGTGTGAAATCATAGAAAAAAAATCAAAGACGGTTGCTGACGTATGAAATCTGTACAGGTGGGCTTCACATCCGGTGTCGATTTTCTCGCAGACGCCAAGTCGAACGTGGATATTACTACAAGCATTGCGCAGAGCTTTATGGACGAGACGGGGACTGCTTTAACGGTAGGCAATATCACAACGTCGTCAGAAGGGTCAAGGCAGGTGCCGGGAACATTCGCATTTTACTCCTTCACACCACAGTATAACTGCTGGAAAGGTGATGTGAGTTGTGGTAAAGATCAGGATGGGGAAGAAAAGATACTTAAGGGAATCAATTTCTGCCAGCCTATGATGTCAACTTCTGGAGATGCTGCAGGAACATTTAGGATGGTGTATATTTCGGACGGCAGATAGGTGCCAAGGTGTATATATGCAGGCGAAATGGCTGCAAGAATTTGAGAATGATTGCGGATTTATGTTGGGATTAGTCAAAGGAAGCTCTTATCATCAATATCATACCCCTTTCTCCTTGCTAGCCAAACCTTTGCGACTTCGTACGTCCCTAAATAGAGACCGCTGCCAACTGCTGTCCAGACGGCCCGAAGAGCTGCTCCTCTAAAGAGTCCAGAGATACCCCTCTCAGCAATAACTTCGCGCGCTATTGCGAATCCACCCCGTGAGTTGTATTTGCTTGTATCGCGTGGTGAGCTTATCCGATCGTGAGCACCCTGCCTCACATCTCGATCATTTCCAGCGAATAACATCATTCGTGTCTTTACTACATCCATAGGCGTCGTTATCACAGCCGCGAAGCTGCCTGCCAACCCCGCGCTCGTCCCGGTGATGACGCCGGTTTCAAGCAAACTATCCTTCTCTCTCGTGTCGAATCCGGTACCATTCCGGGAAACGCCGGACCGCTGCCCCCAGATCCGCGCTCGCAAGAATTCAAAAATGGGAAATTGAATAGCCGTAAAGGGTAAGTTTCTGGCCACAAGCGCGGTGTAACCAGAGAGCAGTTTCGGTCCGGCGCCGGCGCCACCTAGCTGCCTCAAGGCTTGAAGCGAGGCAGATCCTCGTGAGGCACCGGCGTGCTGCTGCAACATCTGCGCATTTTGCTTCACAACTTCGGAAGGGGTGAGCACTAAACATGACGCACACTCCGCAATAGCCGATGCGGCGGAATGTACGAGAGGTTGTGGGAGGCCCAATGGCACGCCATGTCGGCTGATGAAGGTCTTCACCGTTTCGTAAGTCGTGAAGAAAGTCCCCGCAGCTGGTAATGTGGCGACTATGACTATCCCAAGGCCTTGGTATAGGCCCTTAAAAAGCTGCCTTGACGGCAACTTCGTTTTAGTGGACGGGTCGGCGAAAGTATTGACAAAATCACGACTCTGCTGCCGGGTTTTGAGAGTGTCCAATGGGTAGACGATCAAGTCCACGACGAATGCTGCCCCACCGCCGGCCTAGGAGCATCGAATAGAATAAGAATTAATACATGACCTCGGCTTTTCACTTTATGGAAGAGGGTTGGGTAATTTTCAAAAAAGAAAAAAAAGCACAATAAAAGGAACTTGGATTGGATATAAAAATTCTTACCAGCATAACATCGAGATTTGAACTACCGCTCATTTTGGCTACTCACCAGCAGCCTGGAAACCTCGGGAAGTTTTGTAATGTGAAGTCTTTCGCTCCCTCGTTTCCGGTCTGGACATGGGAATTGATGAGATTGATAAGATTATGCACGATCTAGGTACAGTATGTACTATGTAGTGGAACCCCTGGGTTGATAGGTACCTACCTAGGGTACCTATGAGACCCTAATGACATCCATAACGATTGTGTATGACGCATAACTCGAAATGCAACGAAGGTCATGTCAGAATGACGTTTGTTATTTACCTAGGTACCTATGTTGTTATTCGTTATGAATAGGATACATACCCTTCATAGAATATTTCGATTGAATACCTAGGTAGGTACCTACCTGAATATTGTCCCACTCCATGACATAACCATATGGATTGCTGTGCGTGGATGATAAGAAGACGCTGGTAAAAATAGATAAGAATAGGAACAAAGAAAACTAGGTGTATTATCCATAACTTCGCATATATCATAAACGATGACCTACAAGAACTAGACCATATCCCGGGATACTACGTTGAATATCCGGACGAAATATGGCTGATTGGTTTTGCTCCGATTAGCACCGATGGTAATCCTCCCTCCTGCGCTAATCCATTTTATTTCCAATTGAAAACATTTATACGGGTATTATCGGTATGAGAAAAGGTTGGGTGCGCCTAAGCCGAGATTGATACGCCATAATATTAACTATTCTTACTAGGTAGTTTAAAAAGCGCACGGCGGCTGAATTGCTAAGAACTGGGTAGTTGGTTAGTTGGTTAGTAAGTGTTCTAAATATTTTAAGATTATTTGTCGACGACACGGCTGGGAAATATCGGTAAATTTTGACATCTCGTAAGACTGGCACGAGTATCTTGTATTAATGGTTTCGTTTTTTACGCCGAATACGCATAAACATATGGATATCATGAAGGCACACCACTTTCACCCTTAAAGATATCCCCTCTTTATAATCTCAACCATCCGTACCGCTGCTCCTAAACGTAGCACACAATGCGGCGTAATGGTGAGTTAAATCTAATACATTCTGCGGTAGACTTGTCGCTTGAATGATGGATCGAACTTTGACCGCGCCTTCTTCCTCGATAAGTGCTCGTATCGTGTGAAGGAGTTCGGGAGAAAACTCCGAGTACCAGCGGTACTGCCACGTCACAAGACGGATGACGGCAGCCACGGTATCTCGAGTGTTCTTCTGTTTCTCGAAAGCGCGTAGAATGCCGGATAGCGCTTTCGGGCTGAATCGCGCAGCGAGGCATGCTCGATACGCCTCCACTGCTTCATCGTGATGCTGGAGACGTTCTGCTAGGGCACCGAGGATTTCCCATTCCTCGGCCGACTTTTTGTACTGCATCGACTGTGCTCTGTATTGCGCCATCTGCGTTCTCCATATCGTGTATACGCGCAAATCCTCGTATAATACCATGAAGAGACTATCTAACCATCTCTCACATAAGCGCTTATTGTTCAATCGTGAGAGATGTTCGTCAGTAGTGGCGCTCTGTGGATTTGTTTAGCACCGATTTCGATTTATTTTTTCGAAACTAGGGGAAATCTGAGGATACTTACGGTATCACCATCTGCTTTAACCTCACCAGGATCAATAGTATGGGTTGGTTTTTCTACACTGCTCGCTTCTCCATGTCCATTCGTTAGGGTAGGCGCTGTCGAATCGGCGTCGACTGCACTTTTCCCATCTTCATCCTCTTCATCGGTATGCTCACCGTTCGTCGTAGGCTCCGGAGTACCGCGTAATCCATCAGTGCTTGGGTTTCGCATCGCCGACGGAGGTTGTGTGACAGGATCCTGCTTTTCGACTCGATATTCATCTTCCATGACGAAGACATTACTTCGTATTTTGAGGAGCTGGTCCCAGCCAATCTTTGCAGTCATCTCCGTGAGGATACCGTAAGCTAACTTGAAAGTACCACGATACGACGCAGCGCGAAGATTGAGCAAGCTGGGATCCACTTGTTCAGAATATCGTGATTCAGGTTCGCTGTCGATCTCTTCAAGACGTGTCTCGGGCAAAGTAGGGAGATAGACGTCCTTCGGCTCTGGCATAACGGGGGCATCTTTATCCTGGTAAGTGAACATTGGACACGAGTTAAGGATCGTGAGTGCGTTTTCCCAATCCTCCATGGCAACGTAGACTTGCGCTAACCTTGCCCAGGTGCCAAATTCGCTTGGCGCAGCAATGGTGCTGCGATCAGCACAGCCCAAGGCCATCTTGAGTCTCTCCTCCTTTTGCGCGGGGATTTCGGCCGCTAGTGCCTTTTTAAGTAGGAAATCAGCCTGCGCGTCGAGCATGACATAATCCATTGGGGAGTCCTTAAGCGCTTGGTATAGTATGCGCACACCTTGCACTTCCTCGTTGCCCATGAATAAGACCTTGGCAAGGAGGGAAGATACCTCGACGTTCTGCGTTCTTAATTTCTCGAAGAGGTTGATGGCCGAAGCGAAACGTCCGGTCGTATGGAAGTATTTGAGTAGACCTGCGGTTAGGTGATTCGATACATTATTCGGAACCTGAACTACGGAATCAGAGCCAAGTTGCCATCCTAGTCAAGATTAGTATGCTATCTCTAGGCTACCGTGTTGGGCATTTACGCACCCCTGAAGAAGAGACTTTCGGCGGCGCTTAGAAAACGATGCTCGGTCTCCGTGTTAGTGACGGGGTTGAAGCGCCTGACACCCATGATCTTCCTGATGGTCTCGCCGCTTCCATCGTCGGCGTACGAATAAGCACGTAAAACACTGCAGAGGTATGTTTCAAGCCATAGCTCGTCTGTCGCCTTTCGCTTCTCCCCCCTTTCGTCAACACAATAAGCCTCGACAGTACCGGGAATGGTAACGTGAACGCGCATATCGAATCTAGAGAAGGCATTGTAACAGCAGTATAGGCCTTCTACGATCTTGTGTGTGGCGACTTGGCCATGTTCCTTGTATGTGAGTGTGTTTATGTAGGCGGCGAGACTGGCTGAGGAAGATGCGTCGACACCGGTAACATGGTGATATACTCCTGTCTGGGTATAGATCTTTAGCACAGACTTTCTGGCAGTGGTTCGTGTAGATAGCGTACCTGTTTCCCGGTATTCCTCAGGTTCTGTTTTAAGAGATGAACTAAATCAGGAGGACCAAGTTCGCGCAATGATGCTAAAGTCTCTGTACGAGCATCGATTGATTCATGCAAAACCTCCTCTGAGATTCTAATCGAGATTGTTAACCGGGAACTGCAATACTCACTATATAGATAATTGGGAGAGGTGGATATCTTACTCTGGGACCGCCGGTGGAGGCATCGCTGCGGTAGCAGAATTTGGTTCGAAAGAGTACCTGAGTTGGTGATCTATGATCTGTGATCTGTTCTTTTATACTTCAATATTGCTTGGGTTATTAACGACAATCAGATCGAATTCGCAGGAACATAGTATAGAAAGCATCAAACGAGCGTATGGCGCCAACGAGGAAAAGGTTGCGCGTCGAACGTATGAAGTGCACACATCCGTCTATACCTTGGTCGGTAGGTATGATTTCGATGCAGTATGATATGATTAATACAGTATGACGGGGTCTAGAGACGGCGGAGCTTCGTGTTTGGATGTGTCTGGAATCTGGATTGACGAATTTCCTAGATTTGACACGCACAGGCCATCAATCTTTTGACTATAGCGATACTTTGATCGTTATAGCGAGGCCTTAATGTTTTGTAACTAGAAATTATCTTAAAGAGGTAAGGCGTTCTGGATGTACCTCCCCTGTTTCTTTTGTTCCACGTTACAGGCCTAGGGCCTAGCCTTGCATTAACTCCAGGGCTCTAGGTACATATTATGGGGACCTTCCTAAACATTTAAATGGTAATTATTATGTATGTACATAATTGAAGCTGGAGTTATCCGACCCCTGCTTCCTTTTCAGCCTTGTGCCTATGATTTAGTTTAATGGATGATTCGCGTCTCCGAGAATTTCTACGCGGGTAGCTACACCCTAGATATACACACTACCTAGTACCTACCTAGTACCTAGGTATGTATTAGATTATCTAATGTCTAATTGCCACCTACCTACTAATTACTAACTACACAGACTGACCTCGGAATCAACACAACTTAAACCGATATATCGCCAACAATTCAATACTTTCATACTCTTCTACTACGTACCCTCGATAATTAATGAATGACATACGAACTAACATTGCCCCCACTTTGGATTTCATCGCCAAATCATTATGCGATTTATCCACTCGTAGCAATTGTTAGTTGTAGCGACTGCGGGAGGCGCAAGAGACACTCGTCTACAAGATGGTACGATACTTAACTTGTTAATCCCCGATATACCCTTTGACACTAATAACGTAAATAGCCAGCCTTTTCTTCTATAAATGTCGAACCCGAGGAGAATATCGACGAGGAGGTCGATAATACTCGCGAAATCCAAATCGACGAGGCCCTGAAACGCTTCCAAACAGCCCTTAAGCTTCATGCACAAGGCCCCAAGAATTATGAAGATGCTACCCTAGCATATGAGTCGTTATTCGAATCGGATATCTTCCGATTTCCCGAGAGCGCGACCGACTTCGAACGCGCCGAACGACAGTCCGATCATCGCCATCTTGGCGTCGATGTACCCTTTGCGCAGCCACTCGACGACACCCAAGGCGACATCGACGGTAGTGGCAGTAGTCTACCACAGACCCTATACCTTGCATATAAAAACCATGGCCAGTTTGCGCTTGACAATATTAGATATCTGGCCAAAGTGGGAGGTGATGCAAAAGCTGTGCTGGAAGACAAACAGGTCCTTGCAAGCGCTCAGAAGGCGCTCTACGAATTTAGTTCGGCCCTGGATTTCGATCCGTCAGATGCTGAGCTTTGGAGAAGAGCTGCGCGTGTTGCCGCGTTTCTAAACAGCAGGAGAATTAGTCGATATTGCCTCGAAGCTGCTATTGAACTTGACGATGATCCGGCCGTCGAGGAAGTTGAGCCACCCTCCCTCGCGGAGGGATTCGCAGGTGAACAGCTGAAGAAGCTATTGAATGTTTTATCCGACGATCTCGCATTGTCGCATCCAATTATGATACCATTTCTTAAGAAATCAGTATCCGGCCGTCTAATGAAATATCTCGACCCTTTCCCATTCCTCCCGGAACTTACCGACTTGTCTGCGCCGCCAAAGCGCTTGTTAGCAGCGGGTGAGCAGAAACTTCAACGACTTATTATCAACGTCCCCGTAGCTTCATGGGCTGATCTAGGCATGTCACTTGTACACTCGGTCGCGACTGGGGGGATACCTGGGGAAGCTGTCACGTTGAACCTTCCCGACATACCTGAGACTCAGGACGATATCCAAATGCTTGTTGAAAGGCCAAAGCTAGATTTATCCAATGAGACTGCCGCTGCACAACCGGCCCCAGACAACAAGCCGGCAGCGTCATCCAAAGATGACCAAAGTGATTCTATGAAAGAGTGTGGCGCTGACAATGGGAACATCTTAGAAGACGCGCGGGCCGAACGCAGTGTCTCGGTCCTCTCTCGAAAGCGATCACAGTCCACAGCTGGACTACCCGACGGAGTTGACGAAGAAGTGGTAGATCAGAAGAGGAGCAAGCGAATTCGACGCCGTGAGACCGCTGGTGAGGTTATGGACACGAACACGCAATATGCCACACAGTTACAGCCATTCCAAGCCGCCGATCAGAATCTCTTCCAGATGACGCGTAATATGGTAGAGAACTTGGGTGTTACTGATCGCGATACCTTTGATCGGTTAGCTGAAGTCCTCGACTCTTGTGCGTCGTCTACCCGTACTGCCAAACTTGAACGGCCGGCTATGGTTGATCTGCGCGATTCGTTGATTAAGTTTAATGAAGAGAGCACGAGGGTAGTCCTGAACAAGAAGGAGGCCTCACCTATCGGCTTTTCATCCTTTCTTGAGCACTCGAAGCCCGGATCTCAGAATAAACGGGCTACGCCTATGTTCCACGAAACAAAGGGTCTGAAAGCTTTCTCCCAAAAGGTTAATGACAATTGGATATCAATCCAAGATGTTGCCTTTGAGTGGGTGAGCCATGTGTGCGAGACATATCTTACGAGCAAATGGTCGGATTCCACGAAGACTGCCGTTGTCCAAGTGATTAGCCATCTCGATGAAGACATATGGAACCGAGTGCAGTACGAACTTAAATACCTTACTTCATCTCAGGACCCCCATCAGACATTGGCTATGATCGACCAAATAGTTCAGATGCTATTTGAGCTGCATCTAGACGTCTACGAACGGATAACAAACCCCAACAGTGCCGTGGATTTTGCTATCCGCGTCGAAACTAAAGGGAGACTAGGCCGATGGTTCACATTTGCTTCGCGGATGAGTCGAGATCGTCCGGAGGGCGCGGACGCTTCACTATCCGCCCGGTTTCTATGGTCCGCTGTTTTTGCTGTTACATTGACAGAGGGTGTATCAAGGGACCACATTCTCCAATGCTGGAAGAGTCTCCGAGACAGACTTGTCGAGGAACCGGAAATCGTCGACATACGACTTCCAAATAATGCGATCATGCCAGAAGTCTCAGCTCATGCAGCTGATAGGGAGATATCCAAACTCACAACTATGGACTTCTTCCTCGGCCTATTCCAAAACGACCTCAGCGACCCCGTCTCTGTAATCGAAAGTTTGGAGCCGGTCCTTAATCCTTCCTCTGTTTGTGTAGCAATAGCCACCTCCACAACGTCTGAGACTATGGTGGTAGATGAAGACCCTGACGCCTTGGCAGCTAATCCCACTGGGTTACCGATTTCCCAGACCGCGAACCAGGGTCTACGGGATCTTTGGAAGTTCTTGCTAGGCACAAGCACAGAACTAAGATTATTTTTATGGACGCGACTGGGAGATGCATATAGTGCTATCGACTATACGACCAAGCAATTTTCGTGTCTTTTGAAGAGTATTGAGATGGTTATTACCGATTTCGAACAGGAGTCGTATTTGACTATGTCTACTGAATCACGTCGCCCTCTATTCCTAAAGATGCTCAGGTTTCTAGACGAGTTATTGATACAGGCGCTTTCGATGGCACTCAACGACCCCAAAGCTTTTGACATCATTGACGACGAACACCTTAGGTCTAGTATTTCGACCTTGGTAAAATTATCCTGTATGCTACATGTATCGTGCATGTATGAAGATGAGGTCCGTGTTGGCATGAACCAGCATGTTTCAAGTGGCGCGACTTTTCAGTCTTTCTTGACCAAACTCCGAGAGATGCAAGTTAGGAACTGGTCTCTGTTGTATACAATGCTCAAGTCTGGCATGGCACAGAACAAATCAGGGTTTACTACGCCGGACAATGACCTTGCTGATTATCTAGCGGCAATTCATCAAGTCCTAGGCCTCAGGAAATTTTGCAAATCGTCTAACAAAATTTTCCTCAAGATGATGCGGGTGGAATTATTGAAGCAGAACCTCATAGACAACTGGGAGGATTACCTCGGCCAAGTACTCTACGATCTTTATGGCTTGAAACTCGGTGTTGGCCTTAGCGAAGTACAAGACCATGGGTGTCCCCCTGAAAAGCTCGAGCGACGCAATACAACCGCACTTGTTGAGAGAGTATCCGTCCTTGCTAACCGTATGCCGATGAAAGATCTGCTGAAGTCAGACCTCAAAACAACAATCGAACACATGCAACAGGCCATTGGGCAAACCAAATCAAATCAACAATTTATACAAAATCTGCGGATTTTTAATCAAACCCTGCAGAGACCTATCCCACCACTCCGCCTGTACGAAGCCCTCAAAGGTAACATATCGATCGACGCAGTTACCGTTAACACTCCGGATAGCGCCTTGGCCAAACACAGATGGTTCTTTCTTCTAGGAATGATTGCATTCACCAAGTTTAAGGGCGTGGATCTCAACAGGAGGCAGACACCAGGCGCTACTGACGACCTTCGTATCGGCGCCACGTTCTTACGCCAGCAACTACAGTTCACACCCGATCAATGGGATGCATGGTTTAGGCTCGCCGAGTGCTTCGACTACGAGCTTGATGAATCCGTACTTTGGACAGCTGACAAGATGAATAAGGAGAGAGCAGAACTAATTAAGTACCAACGGAGTGCAATACACTGTTATACTCTCGCGCTATCGCAATCTCGGAATGCACCACCGGAGGCGCTTGGAGAGTGTACTGAGGATATACATGACCTATACCATAAGTTTGGTATGCGGATGTATGCTTCCAGCCGTGAACCATTTGCGATGGAACCGTTTCATCATTCGGAGCATAAACGATTTGTCATCCTCGAATCTGGTGTCGAATCGAAAGATCTTCATTCGCAAATGGAAGATTATAAAGTATGGAAGTATGCAGCTAGGCTGTTCAGAAAGGCTATGGAAGTCAAACCAAAACAATGGCAGTGAGTGAAACAACAATCGGATGCTACACAGGCGATCTAACAGCTATAGGAATCCGTATATGGTGGCCAAATGTATATGGAAAATGTACCAAAAACCACCAACCTCCCTCGATCATAGAGACAGACGAGACCGACCAACGATGCGGGCCGTCATCAACGCCCTCGAGAGAGCGGTCGAGGTTGTGTCTGCACTACCAAAACCGCGTCATGGACAGGACCCTATCCTAGAGCCCCACTACAAAATCGTGTCGATTTTGCATAAGCTTGTCATGCGAGGAGACATAACGCCACAAGAAGCAGCCGATGTACTCCAACGCCAGCCATACGCTATTCAGGATGGGGAACATGTTGATATTAATGATTTAGAAGACTGGGAGCCGTATGTCATCGAGACACTCAGCCATCTGCGAGAGAAAGATAGGTCTAATTGGCAACATCGAATTATCATGCGGCATGCCAGAATCTTGTTTGACGAGAATTCCGAAGAGCAAGGCTTCGTCCACGCAATGGCTGCTTTTGGCGTTCTCAGGGAGTCGATGCTGACCAAGACGATGGTGATGAACGTTTGGAAATGCGACGCAGAGCGGCCGGGTAGACACCATGTCTATACCGAACAATATGTTCGATTCGCCGTCAAACTCTTAATTGTCCTAAAAGACAGACCGAATTTCGAAGCTTTACTACGTCGCTTACGTAAGAAAGGCGCAGACTTCTATCACTTCAGCGATCTTTGGCAGACTTGTTGCATTTCATATCTGCGACTTATCCGACAAACGTATCAGATCTTACCGGTACTTGAAGATGATTTCAAGGCAATAAGTCCCGAAGAATTCGACATCATCGCCTCCCGGATCAGCGACTGGTCTTCCGACCCATCCTTGGCCCACCCTACGCTTAGTGCATTACGGGAGACCATTGAATTAAAAAAACTCAATGCCGGATTCATGAAGGCGGGCGCTATTGATGATTTGGTAACCGACTGTTACACGGCGCTGTATAATGAAATAGGGAAGTCTTTGCCAGGTCCCGCCATATCAGCTCTGATTGCTGAGAGAGAGCAAGCACGTGTTCGCGAGGAAGTTCGACAATCCGAAAAGGCGTTAGAATCCAAGTCCTCCAATCCGTTAAGCAACCTCTTGAATCCGCAATCCCACGAAAACTCGGGCACAGAGGGCGGTGCTGGGGATTCGGCCCCGGCGAACACTGAAGGGGTGCAACGGCCTCGTAAAATAGGCATTAGGAGAGCCGATATTCTCCGCAAGGCGGAACAAGCAGCCCTACGTGTCCAAGAAGGTCCGAAACCCACTAGCACCAAGTCTCGCGGTTCTGTCTCTAGCGGCAAGACACCTGCTGCGGAGGAAGGGAAGGAGGGTGAAGCGAACGACGATTTACAGAGTGATAACGGAGCAGCTGACGAAGACACGGAAATGAAAGATGAGGAAGCCGAGGCGGATATGAGCTCAGCTCCTGGAAGCGTCCACGATTCAGCCGACGATGAAAGTGACCTCAGCGATGCACCGCCAGAGGACGTCCTAGATGAGGACGAAGCTCAACAGTTGATGTTCCCAAACTTGACGAAGAGGAGTACTAATTCTGGAATCGAGGATACTGACAGCGAAGATTCCAATGCTGCCGGCACTTCGGTTGAGGAGGTGGAAGAGGAAGTAGAAGATGATGATGATGAGGCAGATGAGCCCGAGTAGACGACTACAAAGATTTCACAAAAGCTGATAGACTAGAGTTCATTCCCTCTATGGATTCTACTACATGTCACTCAGCTACCGACTAGACGTATGATCGGCGTTGTATCGGGCAAAGCAAAACCATCTGGGCTATGGGTTGAGGGAGTTCTGGTGTAGACAACAATTACCGGTAGTTTAGATTCCCAGAGAGCATATTTTCTATCCATTTTCTAGACTTTATCTAAGTACTTCTTAGCTACTTATTGAGAATAATTATATAGATGCAGGATATAACCTGTTTCGTTTTATCACATAGCATCCCATCGAATTCTCTACTCTCGCTCAAGATCAGCACTTCATATAAACAGCTATTCGTACGTTAGCATCGTATCTCGTTAATATCTAGGTAGGTGCTATTTCTTACCATTTGCGAACAGCGAGTAATTGTCCGCGTTCAAAACCGCGCGTTCTGGAGTCAGCGCCGAGCTCTCATTATACCCATAGGCAAAGTCATTCGTATGAGGGCTATAAACCTCCTCACAATGCGATATCTCGTGTATCGTCGTAGTGGCTTGATCTTGGCGATGGCACGCTTGCGGAAGAGGTGGTAGTGTGTCATAGAATAGCGGACACATGACTACGGTGTCAATATCCCACATTGTATAAGCGTTGAGGGGCCCCTCGGTTTCGCATATGGAGTAATAGTCATAACAAAAGTACCTCGATAGTCCTGAGTTTGTCGTCGAGCACTCCTTCGACACCGCTGTCAGCCGGTCGGCCACAATCTGTCGCGTCTCTGATGAGTTAGTTTTGAAGTACTCAACAAAGCGAGTCGAAGACGGGTCCTTCGCATCCGCCGCAGCGTCAAGAGCCAGGGTCACGCAGTGTTCTAGGGCAGCGGTACTAGCTGCTAGTCTAGTGGCATTGCAGCCGTCTTGGACCATCGTACGCGCTTCCAAGGGGCCAAAGCTCAAAGCCTTCGGCACCGCCGTAGCGATTTGTGCATCGACATATAGACTAACGCTATTGGATTGGAAGATGAGTGCTGGTCCAGATAGTGTTGTAGACCCAGCCGAAGCTATAGGTATCGATCCGGTAGCCGTAAATATATATGTTCCGGATTTGGTGAAATCGTGAATGGTAGCTGCGCTGATATTGGTGCTCACTGATTCAGAAACCCTCAGGAGGTGGAAATGATCAACTGTGAGGGCATCATAGTGAATGCTTGTGTGGATTCCCTTGAATTGGGCCTCCTTTCCTACAAAACGTAGGCATCCATTAGTAAAAAAAAAATTTAGAATTCGTCGCTGATAGGTATATACCTGATTCGTCTACTGCCAAGACCTTTTGTATGGGCAAATTTTCATCGAGAAGGGTGCCGACCTTCAAGAGATTCAGATCTGTCGACCCAACATTTTTAATAGTCGCAACCAATTCAGCTACGCCGGCTGTTTTTGCTGGAGCTAGAGTCACTTCTAATACCGAAGCTTCCTTCTTATATAAAGGCTTTAGAATGTGGGCATCGATAGTAGCAGCAAGATAGGCCGCCGCCAGAAGAATCTCTGTGTACCTCATAGCGAAGAGCTTAGCACTAAGATCGTTCTTCCGTGGAGTCGACAGAATTGAACTTCTTGTGCAGGAGATGGCACTATGTTGAGCATCTTATAACATTTAACCTAATCACTACCATTCTTATGTCTTGCCAATATTAGTGTTGATCTCCGAGTGGAGCAAAGCTCGTATTCGATGGCTAGGCCCGTCTGAGCAGTTCTACTGCAACGTTGCCGGGGGCAGGAGATTTCTATACGACGCGGATATAGAAGATGAAATACAAAGCATTGAAATAATAACAAGCTATCTAAGTACGACCTATAATTACCTAAACCTGTGTTAAAAAAATCAATCACCTCGTATGATATCCCTGCAACCATTTCCCCCATTCGCGCTGCTTTTACCAATCTCAGTTGAATGATGCGCCGAGCACGAAATAGAAATCATAACTATTAGGCTATTCAAGTCAATGTTATTTTGGCTACCGACAAGGTAGGTAACATCAGAGGATAATATTTGTTATGGTGTGGAAGAGTTCAAGCTATCAACTGTATCTTCAAGGTTATTAACCTTAGTCGATGTAATGTGATCGCCGCTTAAGGGCGGGATGGAAGATTTGATAGTATTTGCTTAATCTTCAATTATAAAATGAGAATACATCAAGAATATAAACGTACCTAGGATATATTGCTTTAAAATGTGGTTCGTCACAATGATTTATTATCGTGAGTATCAACTCGGAAATCAGTTTTCCTAAATCTTCCTTTTCTACCTACCTAGGTAGGTATTTAATGATACGCACACTTGATTATAGGATAGGCCTTAAGACGATCCGTTCGCTTTTATTCTCTTCTTTTATCTTATAAACAGATATACCCTTCTGGATGTCGTGAATAACGATAGAGTAGTAGGTAGTCTTGGTTATTATTTCTAAACCAACATACAATCCCGAGTTTATATCTGGCGACCCCTTATCCACCTTTTCGGAGTGTAAGGGCATAGTATAAGCAAATTCACTATAGCCAAGGTATTAGGTACATACCTAGGTACCTACCCAGCTACCAGGCAGTAATCTTTAACTTTTACTTTTTCAGAATTCGAAATTTCGTACCGCAACAGGAGGAACTAAAGGGGATAGAAACAACTACCCTACTGTGCTACGAGCTTTAAACTACCTACTCTCACTAGGAGGATACGGTATATAAAGGTATCTCTAGGAGATGCTCCTTAGGTATCTACTCTACTTTACGGCTGTGAAATCTAAACGGGTTGGAAACTACCTAGTATGTCTAGGTAGGTACCTCCTATATAAGACCTCTTAAAAGCTCTCACGGACCCCGATCCTACAGACCTCAAACACATCTGCAGGTAGTAGAAAAAATCGTGATTTACTCACCTTACGTAGAATCAAACGAAGATATTAGCATCTTAGTTGTTACTTCGTATCTTTAATATGGCCTTCACTTCTACGCATGGCTTTGCGTATATTTACAGGTACCTACCTGGTACTTAGTACGTAGGTAGGTAGACAGTTAATATGTTTCTTTGATAACTTTGATCATAGGTAGGTAGGTAGGTTATCATCCTCAAGGACTCGTCGCCATCAGTAAGTGCCAGGTGGGTAGGTAGCCTTGTATACGATATCATCTATGCAACTTAGGAATATAGGTATCTACCTACTTACTTGAGACAGATATTTCCACGTACCTAGTAGATACTGAAGATGAGGTTGTCTAGGTATTCAGTATGAGTTAAACCGGTGTTTATACAAAAGAAAATCGGAGAGCTTCAAGGGGAGACCCCTTTCCCCTTTCTTTGGGTTATTTGGAAACAATCAAGTATTCTACGAGTAACTACCTACCTACCTAGGTACACAGACATACTTAACATACATACCTAGGTACCTACCCAGCCAGACAAGTACCTACTACCTAGATAATTATCACTACAACAACGAAAATTAGATTTGAGAACTCAAGAATTTACCTACCTACTATGCATCTGCTATTGTGACAACGCATCAGTTGTACTTAGGTAGGTTTATTGTGTAGGTAATATTTGCGCACAAATATAGAACGGGTTGAAGGGCTCCTAGTGATATTGGGGGGAAAGTTCATGCTTAGACCATTGCTCGAATATAGGTAGGTACCTACCTAGGTACCTACTAGGTAGGTAATTATCTACTACGACCTATTTTCCGTTGCTATAGCAAGCTAGATATCACTGTTGCACGCCCCATGACATAATTATCCTCGAATTATTAATTATGGGCTCCTCCCTGTAGTAAGTGGAACCAAAGCTCGATATATCAAAGGTTTTACAGGAGTATAGAGGCACCGTTTACTTATGTATAGGCCAACAGGATAATAGTTCCATGAAGTGCTTCGCTCGCACCCCGCTGGAGAGGCCGTGTTGAAAGGTCATGTTGATTGGTAGTTACCCTTAAAGCCAGCGATCCCATTAGATATTACGTTTACAAACCTGCTCAAGATAATCACATCATGTCATAAACTTTAAGATGCACTTATAATCCGACGTCTAACGCGTCACTTATCCCACACATCGACTTCCACGACCCGACAGGTACCTAGTAGCTACCTATTGAATGGAGTAAACTACGAGTCTACCTACCTATACAATCTAGTTATTATGAATGCCTATAAAGGATGGTCCAAATAAACTTGCTTGCCTAGTATTATAGAAGGATTAGTTAGAGGTAAATCTGAGCATGAATTACTTCATATTGTGTATCGAAATGGGAGACCCGTACTTAGTAGCCACCTGCGGCCGGTGGAAACCTGCTCATATGTGCTCTCATCTGGGATACCATGGAAAGGGGGTGTATAGCGCACCTAGGTACCTGGGTAGGTATTAAAGATAAGCGCCGTTCATCTAGGTAGGTAGCAATTAGACGGAGATGGTCCTATTCCGGGGCAAAATACACGTATAGTTCTCATAGTAGGTACCTGCAGGTGTCTATACCGTCATGACCTAGGTATTGATCAACGACGAAATGGGTTGAATCAGATGGGTCCACACAACACGTACACCTCATGTTGGTACAGAGACCCATCTCCCCCCTTACCTAAATTTCGACGGGGCTATTATTTACTATATTAAAACTACATACACGTGAAAGGATTCTTAGGACTTCTAACAACATGCTATTTCGTGTTTTCGTGTAAGATATTTGGTATATCTGCCGCCCTATTATTAACTCGCACAACCTCATCGACAACTAGGTACCTCAGTCCTTAAGTAATACACGCGATGGAATACCGACACTCTCGAGTTAGCTTGTTGAGAGCTATCTTAGCTGTTGTCGAGTTTTCTATTGTTATTGTTACTATGTCATTACTGTGCTGTACCTATCCGGAACGATTTAGGAAGACACTATGGGAGATTGGTGGTCAGAATGGCTGGAACTCGAATCCGCGTCTACGAATTTATTTCTATGCAAATTATCAGCAGCCTCCCGAGATACCCTTAGTTTGGACCCAACGGTGAGTCTACCACTTTATTGAAGCGGGTGTCGCTATCTTCATCCCTACGTCCATAGCTCCTAATGCGCCTCCTAATCTCTCCCGAGGTCCCTAGTCTGAGCGAATCTAATTTGGCGATATCTGTTCTCGCTACTACTGTGTGCTCGTTACGGATAGCCTTGGCCTACTTTAACATCACACCGGGTTTTTCCCATCTTTTCAGCGCTATGAACGATATGCTGCTTTCGGGATTCTGGATGTATAGCGTTACCGCTCAGTCATCTAGCGACCTTACGGACCCCGACCATTTGAGTGTGCGACCGTGGTATCTAGAGAAGAGTTGCAGTATTCTCGATGAAAATGTCGTCGAAGTTTGCATTCTTGCTAAAGCCTGTTTTGCGTTTTCGGTTTTATCACTGTGAGTACCTCTTCCCTGACCTGGCTCGGTGGAAAGCTTCATACTAAACGCCACCTCACGATACTACAGGGTTGTTTTTTCCGCACGCTCTGTTGCTTCTATTTTATGGCTTGCATACTGGTGTGGGCAATTCCAAGTGTTTGATGGAGGTGTAGATATACTACGTGATCGATTCCAGAGAAAAATAGGTAGAAGTGGCGGGTTTACCATCGCTAGCGCGCAATTCGATGAATATAGCGACAGTGTCACGGTGGAAGAATCACAAATGAGAGAAGTAGTTTAAAGTTTTTCAGTGGAAGGCCGACGAGATGAACTGTTGGCTATCTCGTTATTGCGAGCTGAACTTCGTACTGGAACCAACCGGTACCTACCTAGGTATGCTTTGAAGTTTGAACGACTATTTGGGTAGCTAGAATTCTGACAAGTTCTAACCAAGATATTGGATCTTTCAACAATGAGCAAGTTATCGTGTTTTGTGACCAGTTACGTGTAGATAGCGCGTGCCACCAACCGGTATTGAGGGTATATGCATGGTGGAGCTGTAACCGTGGTTAGCATCCCTGCACGATTCCGCTGCAGAGGGATGGTCAGTTGATATATCCACACCCTCACCCCCCGCAATGTCCCTTTTAGATGCTAATGCCATAATTGAAGCGCGAATAGTGAGAGGGTTTTTTGAAATGATCAGATTCGAGTGTGTCCCGGTTGGCGGTTTTTATGGAGCTGGCCGTCATACGACAAGGGGGTGACCTAGAAGCTGCTGTTAGTTTCCGTGCCTACTCGCCGCGGGATGGGTGACGAGGAGTGGAAGCTTGGGTTGTGCCATTACTTACATAAATGCTTGAGGCCAACAGAGAAGTCTAAACTGGCGATCCTGCGCTGTAGTAATACTATTTCCTTTTGACGTCGATCTATTGGCTACCGGTACCATACCGCAAAGAAAACGACAATATGGATATGGCAATGACCGGAACTCCCTGGCTGGATCAGCCGGTGATGCTTCACTCTTCTCGAGCCGACTCGTGTAGCAAGTTCACCGCGGCGCAATGCGCTTATCGCAACTACCATTGGCGGTATTGGTACGTTTCTGATGGATGAAGATGTTATCGTGTTTGGTGATTAATGTAGCTGACCTAGAAACTACCTACAATTCCAGGTACGAAGCCGATCACGTTTTCGCTCTTTCGACAGTATACTTCTTCGTTGCAGTCATCGGCGTATGTTTTGTTGGATTCTACAGTCAAAGACTTGCTCCTGCGTCCCTCAGAGAAAAGGCGTGGTGGCGGAAGCTAGTAGCTGGCCTTCGCTTTCTGGCCTATCGTCGTTACG
Source organism: Annulohypoxylon maeteangense (assembly GCF_022496945.1). Lineage (NCBI taxonomy): Eukaryota > Fungi > Ascomycota > Sordariomycetes > Xylariales > Hypoxylaceae > Annulohypoxylon > Annulohypoxylon maeteangense. The sequence continues at coordinate 1,065,807 of NW_025953261.1, forward strand.
ATGTATCTGCAATCCGGTGGCATGTACCATCCTTGGGAGTTAGCTTTTTGCTGTTTATCGGCGCGATTTTCTTCTTGGGTATGTTTGAGTTAGGTTTCTTTACGATCTTCTGACCTCCTGACCTTTCAACTAATACGGCTTGGGATAGCCATGACTCTTGGCCCGCAGCCCTATTACTGGCCAAACACACGGACACTTAGCTACGGCAGCTCGCCACCTATCGCGACTAGAACAGGTTGGATGGCATTAGCTTGTCTACCTTTCATGATAATATTGCCGACGAAGGCAAACATGATTGCGTCCTTGACTGGCGTCTCTCATGAACGGCTAATAGTGTTTCACAATTGGGTTGGTTGGGCGATGTTCGTCCTGGCATTAGTTCATACCTTCCCATTTATTGTCTTTCACATTTGGAAAGGCGACATGGTCAACATGTGGAATACGAGCGTCGTATATTGGACTGGCGTTGTTACTATAATCGCGCAGGCTTATCTGCAAGTTTTCTCCATTCGTTTTATTCGGTAGGTTCTTCAGTCGACCACTAGGTATCTAGCATAGACGATATATAACACCAACGCTAACTTACCTAATCAAAATAGAGACCGATTCTATGAATTCTTCAAGGTTACGCATTACATTGCGGCGATCGTATTTGTTGTGTTTTTCTTCATCCACTGTGACTTTCGGCTCAGTTCCTGGTCGGTTTACCCCTTTCCCCAGTTGAATATTATAAGCTAACTTTCCTTGGCAGGGACTATTTCATCGCAACTGGAGTTCTTTACTCGCTCTCTTTCTTATATCCCCAGCTTCGAACGTACTTCGAATTCGGATTATCCCACCGCGCTAGCTTTACGATGGTTTCGGATTTAACTTTGAAAGTGACGATACCTATCGATACCGCTTGGCGGCCAGGTCAACACATGTTTCTTCGTTTCGTCCACATGGGACTACACGCTTTTACTGCCCATCCGTTTACTATAAGTAGCTTGCCTCTTACGAGAGATAGCACGGGGAATTCTAAGCTCACATTTTACGTGCATCCCCGAAGCGGAATAACAGCCCGCCTTGCTCAAAGTGCGGTCAAACAGCCCGGGTTCAGCGTACCAGTGTTGATTGATGGACCATATGGCGGCGTTCAGGGCAGACCCTTATACACATACGACCATAATCTTATCGTAGCCTGCGGCGCTGGCGCTGGTCTTTCGCTACCTTTTGTAATGGAAAGTTTGCTGCGTTCCGCTTGGCAGGCTCGCACTGAGAATAAGAAACTTGTCAACAAGATCCAGGTGGTCATTGCGACGAGAGATATGCAACTTGTCCAGTGGTACAAAGAAGCTCTGTTGGAGTACCTGGAAGAAAACGGGCTCGAGATGGTACCTGAAAATCTCGATATCTCAGTATACCAGACAGGAAGGCCCGAATCCAAAAGCAACAGTACCTCTAAAGATCCCGAACGACCCAAGGAGAAGTTGAATGGAAATTCTGAGGTTGTTAGACGTCTTCCTATAAACGTTTTCTGCGGACGCCCGGATATCGCCACAATTGTGAGGGATGCGACCCTCCAGCCGGGACACGCGATTGGTATAGTTGCTTGCGGACCAGGTGAGGTTCTGAAGATAGTACATGATGAAGCAGCAGCAGCTCAGCTACGTGTAGTGAGGTCAAAGGCTGGTGCGCGCGAAGTATACCTGCACTCTGAAGTCTTCTCGTAAGTTGCCTACCACCCATTTCACCCTCCTATCAAACCATTACTAATAGTAGCTTCTCTCAATCCAGATGGTGATACAAATTTACTATTAACCAAATAGCACAAAAAACACAGAATACAGGTATCGTCTCATTAGCATTATTGGTGGCAATGATACCCATATGTCGCAGATTACCTAGTAAAAAACATGAGCGGTTACAAGGCGCGGAACGCATTCACGAACCCCTCCCCCTTAAAAAAGAAAAAAAGGGGGAGAGGGGTACTTGATTTACATCATCATGTCTTAGTACTACATAAATAGTAGTATTAGTACATGATCAATTAACGTAACAAACACTGGTGTAAAAAGAGTTCAAATTGGCAAACGTCGGCGTCATTGTGGCCACTCTTAAATAGTGTACCTATCTACCTAGTTACCTATCTAATATTTGATTTTGAATTTATCCCCATCGGACATCCAGAAACCCCCGATTATTTCCTTGATGAAATAGAAACCATGGAAGTTACCTACTAGGTACCTAGGTAGGTACTCAGCAATTCATGTAATACTTCGTCTTAGATACCTATGAGGGAAATATTTGTGGCGGCGACGTTTCAGGGTTAAATGACAAGGCCAAGTTCGTCTACCTAAGCTGTTCAAGTTATGTTCAGTTCTATACTCGCGTGGAATCATAGAAGGCAGATTTTCAATTGTAAGTACTGTAGGTAGGTACCTACGTCGCGTGGTAACTGATTGTCTCATTAACGGCAACTTGCATGTCTTGTATTGGAAACCAGGAGGGGGTGTGTATAGAGATACTTAATACCGGTAAGCCCGGCGATCCCTTCCCAGGTTTAGGGAACCTGAGAGAGTTTGAGCAGATTTATTCCTACAATTTCCAGAATTAGTTAGGAAGTCCGCTTAGCGGTAGACCCCGACCAGCCTGACCCAGGAAGCTGGAGATCTCATCAGCCTCTAATAACATAGCACAGCTGGGATGTATCATTTACTACGTGTGATTGAGTGAAGAAGTTACGAGTTACTTTCTCTCTAGCAATACTGCTACATAAACTTCAACCTGGGTATCTTTCCAATAACAGCCCTCAAACGCGGTCATCATCCAACCATCCAACCATCCAACCGCACCATACGACCAAGCATCCATTTTATTTCCATGGATAACGGTTATGAGCAAATATCTATTCGTCTAGATCTCCGAGCCCCGTCACTTCGACATTAGAAGTCATCCTTTGTAGTCTGTCGCAAGTCTGCAACATCAAAGGTTTGGATCGTCGACGATACACGGTATAATTGGAAAACACGCGCATATAATCTCAACTTTACATTTTTGGCCATGATATTTCGTATAAGACCCCAAAGTTAGGTTGGTATATTTGATTCTGTAATCACCCGGGCAAGCAGCTTTAACTACCTATTGACTGGAGTACATCTAACTTGGACATGACAGTTTAATATACAGACTACCTATTTGATCTATTATTATTAAATTTTATCTTGATGTCCCCCTGGGCCTGAGTCTCCTCTACCAATAACACCGTACCGAAACCGCATCCTCTAGCCATCAAGATGGATATGACGATGTCGACCTCGACAGCTATGGCGAGCATGACGATGACGAGTGCAAGTTCTATGGCGTCGTCTACCTCGGGAATGGACATGGGCTCATCTTCGTCCATGATGATGACCTCGGCGGATATGGCTATGGTGTTCTTTCAAAGTGTCACAACCCCGTTGTATTCCAGCGGCTGGACTCCGCAAGGCCAAGGCTCGTACGCCGGCACTTGCATATTCTTAATCGTGTTGGCTCTAGTCCATCGCATCCTGATAGCAGGGCGATCTATCATCTTCAATTCTGACCAAGCACTTCATCGGCCTCGCAAGAGTGCCTCTTCAGATTCGGATGATTATCCGGGGAGCAAGAGCGACCTAGAGTCGATGGGTAACCGTTTCAGGTCGCATTGGAATAGCCACCCGTTTAGAGTTGCAACTGAAACCGCTCGCGCGCTTCTTGAAGTAATAATTGGGGGTATTGGATATCTATTGTAAGCCTGACCTGATATTCCTCGGTTATGTTTACTTCCCCTTTATTGCAGCTAAGCTTTCGCTTCTAAGCATCAGAGATCGTAGCTGACACTTGATTAGGATGTTGGCAGTGATGACAATGAACGTGGGATACTTCCTATCGGTCTTGGGAGGAATATTTCTAGGTACCTTTGTTGCCGGCCGATTCGGCGGCGGCGACGATCATCACTAAGGTTACGATCTCAATCGTTGCTCGATATCATACGCATTATATCTTACAAATGGTATAAATGTCATGAATTTGGCGGAACGAGTGATAGAGGAATGCCAGAATAGGAACAGAGGCATATACTAAATTATCTAGATAGTTACCTACCTAGGTAGCCTTCTACGATAATGCTTATTGGGAACTAGAGTGAGAGCGTGCTACGTGCTAAGTATTCCTAATGAAAAACTCTAGCCGAGATTATTCGATACCTACCTACCTACCTATTTACCAACTAGATCTAAGCATATTTGAATTCCGCCATACCTACTAGGTACCAGGTAGGTAGTTTTCTTCCGCCTTTGGGCGTGTACATGGATAGGTACCTACCTACCTGGTAAACATCAAAACTATTCCGAGCAATATTTTATTACATACTACTTGGCAGGTGGGTAGGCACCTAGGCAAGGTTCACGGGTTTCTTCCTATCACTCTTATTGTTCGAGCATATCATGATTTTCATGAGTGGTAGAAGGATAACAACAAGCTTACTCTAGCTCATTTCGTCGAACCTAGCGGAAGCCGGTAGTTGACACAGACTCGACTATCATGACCGTCATTGTCCTTAACGTAACATTATAAACACTCGGCGACATGGTTACACTGTTAGAAACCCGTAGCCTCAGGCCACTACAAATGATTTAAGCACGATTTCCAACCAAGTAATGGTAAAGAAACCGTGCGCCTCGCGCTATTGATACTTGCCAACATTCTTTTCCTCTCGTGGAATGGTGTTGTTGTTCGTGATGAATACCTACCTAACTACCTGACCCGACCTCTGAAGCAGTGACATACACATAGGTTGCTCGATGTAGGCACCAACTGGGCAAAGAAGTAAACATCACAGGTGGTGCGCGAGTTCGTAGAAAAGAATATATACGAATCTAATTATTATACTTGACCCTAACCAAGGGCCATGCTTAGTTATTAGTTGATATCCTAAATGATGCTTCATAGTATCCATTCATTCATCAATGAACTACCTAGTAAGCCAACCGTGCCTTTCACCGTGGCCGCGCCCCAGTAACTCCTATAACCCGCCAGATCCCGACGAAGCTGGAGGCGAAAATGGGGTATTATCCGGAATCCAATAGAATGGTAATGTAGCAAATGGAAAGCATGCGGAATATCCATCGTGATTTGCACCAACAGATAATTATGGTGATTAAAAGGAGAAGATTTCGAATTTAAGCGGTGCTGAATCGGGGACGTCGTGATAATGTCAAATGCCACCTCGTATGGCGCGCAGTTAGGGGATGAACGTCTTTCTCACGGCTGATGTGCCTGGTTCGAGAACACCATCTTGCGGCGCAAATTTAAAACCAGGGTGAAAATCGTGGATAGGTCTGCGCGAGGGTATGGTAACGTGGAAGATAGCAGGGAGTCGACAACCATTGCTACCTGTTGAAGACTAGTGCATTCACAACATGGCCTTTCTTCCAGCCCTGGCTCTCCAGAGACATGTTCTCCTTAAGAATCTTGCCCATATAAGCCACACGCACATATTTTGTCGAAGGTAGCTACACCAAACGGTTAGATAACACCTGTTGATCTGGAGAGGGCTTGGAAGGGGACGTGGCGACTTACGCGGGATTCTTCGGCTACTCGCTTCGCAAAACTCCTCACGGTCTCCTCGGGACTCACGCTTACTATGACGTCCGGTAGATTCTCGCTGAGTCGAGCACGGACCTTGACCATGTTTTTTATATCCGCAACGCCTTTTCCCTTTTCCTCCCTCCGACGCAAGGCCTCATCCTCATCTATCTCTTCCACGGCATCATCCTCGTCTGTCAAGTCGTCGTCGCCTTTCCGTCTCACATCACTCTTACTCTTCTTCACACTGCTTTCCTCAGCTACGTTAACGGGATCGCATACGATCCATTCCGGCAAAGCATAGTAATTTCCTAGAGCATCGTACACGCCGTTCGACAGATCTCCCGTAGGTAGCGTCACCTCGGCAGCCTTGAGAATACTTTGCGCCGTAGCTAACGCGCTCCCTCCGTCGCCATCTCTGGACTCCTCCCCGTTTGAAAGGCTCTGATCGGCCTCCCACAACACTTCTAACGTCGCCTTCAAGACTTGCCAAACTTCAGCCCGTCCCGTAACCCGGGTGTCGAAGAAATCTTCTCGCTCAGTGTCTAACTGAGAGCGCGTCCACGTACGATCGCGCGCGACCCATTCGTGACGCCGAAGCGGCTTATCTATATGCTGCGATAACGGAGGATGGTGGCCATGTATTCGATGTTGATGGTGGTGGTGGTGCGAAAGTGGTTGTTGTGTGTGAGGAGATTGGGGAGGTTGGTGAGAGCGAGAGACGGCTCGCGAGGCCGGAGCGCTGTCGTCGGTTGTGGAAGGATGTAACGGCGGTGGTGAGTTGATGGCGCGCGCCGACGGTGATGCGGCGCTGCCGCCCGGATAGGGAGCGTTCGGGCCAGCGGACCTCGAGAAGCAACAGCCCTGTGAAGCTCGCTGTTAGTTGAACGTTAAGATGAGCATGTCATGTCTAACATTTCCACTGTTTTCTTAAAAGGAGTAAACTTGACAGATAGGAATTCGGTGATATTACCATTGCTTTTCTGCCTTGATAATGTCGAGCGACTCGAGATAATGATTGGTCACCCGAATTATTAGATAGAACCGTTTCAGCGCATTTTTATACGTCCGTTAGAAGTCCCTCTTATAACCTTTTTCGTTCGTTATAGTTTTTGCTCGGAAACCGTTAATTCGTTGTATCGTTAGCTGATGTCTCAGCTTCGAGCAGAAGTTTAGAAATGAGGCTTAGCAGATAATAACGGAAAACGAATGGACTAATCGATGGATCGGCATCTTCGCTAGCGACAGGACAGGGATCCTGGGTTAGCCCCAAGAAAATGCCAAGCTTCCCCCGCTAACCTTATTATTATTAGTAGCCTCTTACCTAAAAAACAAGGTTATCACATGTAATCTCTAGGTAGCTGTCGCTAGTATCCATTGGCGTGATGCTGTCATGGCTCTGGATAAATAGGTACTAGTAAGTAAATTTCTTTTGAGATGTTCATGTATTACCTAGGTATCTATGTATGTAGTCGATTTATATCGTATTACGGATCCGTTCGTACATAAATCTAAGCATTCCCAGTTATTTCACAATGCTCTTTCATTGTCTACAACCAAATCCGCAGTCCTTTATTAGATACGCCCACTCATCGCTCGTCGCCCCTCACTCATCAATCACCATAGATAGCCTCTGCAATCCTCGCTGCCGCACAAACATCTTGTCATGTCCTTTTGTTTTCCTGGATCGAGGGCATCATTTTCTGAGTCGTCAATCCCGTCCACATAGTCGAACGTCAGTTCCTCTCCTCTTGGTATATCCCTGATCGCGAATAACGCTAGATCATGAAGGTGTTTGTCCGCATGATCTCCCACTCGTGCGAAGATGCGCATATTCGGCTGACAAGAGTGGTTGACGAATCTGGTTGGACCCGACATGAACTCGCCATCTACTTCTAATGGCGGTCCTCGTAGACGCTCGTCGTATGATTCTGGATCTGAGAATTTGTCGAGCGCAAAGAGGTAGACATCCTTGCGTTGTGCAATGTGTGATTTGGCGCGTCGACGGTTAGCCTCATGTGCGATGATGATCTCGCCCATATACTTATCTACAAACTGCCCCTTCTTTATGTCTACCGTGCTTCGGACGCCCCAGCCGCGATTTCTCGTCCTAAAAACCTGCAATGGTATCTTGCGACCTCTCTCCACCACCCGGTTAGGACAATCGGGACCGCACGCGCAACTTTCGTGGCATTCGTAGATGGGATTACGAGATGCAAGAATCCTTGAACGTAGATGGCCAGCCTTGGTACCATGCGAGTGATATGCATAAACTCTCTTACGGGGTTTCTCGCCGTAGGTTCCGTCAACGCTTCCGTCATCAGAACTATCGTCCTCAACATCCTGGAGGCAATTACATGTGCCATATTGGCAGTCGTCCGAGTCCACACATTCACAGCCGGTGAGGAATTCCTTCTTAGTAGGCTCCACACCTTTGCCAATGATTGAGTTATCTACAAACCGGAAGTCGGGATCGAGCGCAGCATCGTCTTCAGTGTTTACAATGGTGACAGGAAACTGGACATGCGTCGTGAACGAGCGAATTTGACAAAAATGGCATCGCTGCTTCTCGTCTTCACGGCCCTAGTAATGAATTTACTATAGTCAGCATGAGTATATGTTGCGATACTGTAGGTAGAGATGAACCTTACGGGGTTGCTGTGATGATAAAAGTGCGGTCGCGTAACTGCGTCCATTTTGTGCCTAAACTGCCTAAAGATTTAGAGGGGGCAAGAAATCCGGCATCAAAGAAGAAAACAAATTAAGGACTTTGAAGCATCGATCACATATTGCCATAGCCTTGGTCAACGTAGAAGCAAGCTATGACCATGTGGGGTTTAAAGCTTCAAATGTTAGAAGCTTGAAATCTACCTAGGGAACAGGCGACGCGATTGACGCGTTAGATCAACTAAATTGTCTAAAGGGTACCTAGAAAGATGCTGCTAGCGCGATACCAATGGCGCCGATATGGAGGACCAATTAGGCTACTACGTAATTGTAGACTCTCCAGCTTAGAGAGGCACCGTTTCTCCCTAAGAAACATCCTAAGTTATGCGCTAAATTATAGTGGATATATCACCACCTACAGTTAATTAGGTACATACCTACCTACTTACTAGGCACCTACCTAGAATTCCACAATAACATTTATAAGTGCGAGATCTAAAAAGAACTCTTATCCATTTTCCCGGTTGGCAATATTAAATAACTAGGTAAGAATGTGTTTCTTCTAACATTCTAAATACCTAGGTACCTACCTAGTAGGTTCCTAAACACATGAGTTGATCGTATTCAAGTTCACCCACCCCCTTCCCACCCAGGATGGTAGTTGCAAGGCGCGAATCTTTTAACACCTAATTACATCTATTTTCTAAAACTTAAGAGTACGGCTTCAATGTTGGCTATATAGCAGATTCATAATATCCGGTCAATTACCGTCGTTTCGATCACGGGATTTGTATAGAGTACCTAAGCTAGGTAGACTATTCCAAGTACGGTCCATACAGCGGTAATCTTACCTCGCTCCTCAATTACATCATTTAATACCGTTTCCTAGTCCTCTACCTACTTAGTACCTAGATTAAAAAAGCGTTTTCAAGAATCCCATGGGAAAACGTGACTGTGATTCCTAGCCACATCATGACAAACATAGCCCAGATTGAGGCATCGGCCTATCACTCTCAGTTCTATGAAACGCTGGAAGCCCTACCAAAATCTCTTTCAGATCTCCTTACCACATATTCCCGCATACCTAAAGATCACCAGATTGACCATGTCGTCAAACTACGAGACGAGGCATATGCAGATTTTCCATATCCATGTATTGGGACCTTCAGGTTTCTTGAATTCGACCTATCAGCTCACTACGCATATCAAGAACACGTACTATCTCCGTTAAAGATGCCATTCCCAGATAATACAATCGAGCCTTTGTTTCTGGACTTAGGAACTTGCTTTGGCCAAGACTTTCGCAAACTCGTTCATGACGGCGCTCTCGTACGCCGGCTGTGGGCAAGTGATATCGACTCCAAATTTATTGATTTTGGGTTTAAGATGTTCAACGATGCAGACAAGCTGCCGATGGATCATTTTTTGTGTCCCGGAAACCTTATATCGAAGTCGCCCGACGATAAGCTTCATGTTCTAGATGATAAAGTTACCATATTGCACTTAACTGCGGTATTTCACCTGTTCTCTCTCGAAGACCAAAAAGCGGTAGCCGATCGTTGCTTGCAGCTCTTGAGGAAGGATACTGGTGGACCAGTGTTGGTATTGGGAGCCCATGTGGGAAGCCTTTCCCCGGGTCCATATCAGCGGCAAAATGTCTCACAAGACTATAGTCATAAGTACAGACATGACGAAGAGAGTTGGAAGGGATTGTGGGACTATGTTCGGGGTAAAGACGCCTGGAAAAATAAAATAAAGAATCTAGAAGTGAAGTCGAGGTTGCTGAGAAGAAACAAAGTGAAAGACGCTGAATCTGGCGAAATCACCGTCTTCACACGGCCAGACCCAGGAAGCAATTTACTTTGGCAGATGTACGAAGTTTGGGTCACATTCACTTGACCCAAATATTAAGATAGCGCTCTAGGTAGTCGATAGATGTCAATATTCTGTAAAAATTATTGGACTGGGAAAATGAAGTAAAATAATTGGCTAGAATTATTACACTCTTTCAAGGTTAGGATGGCAAAAATGATTTAGTAGGTAAGTAGTATTGTTAGAACTCTACCATTGCCTTCATGTTCACGATGGCAGTCTCAAATCATATGTACCTATGTCCTAGTCATAGCTTTGACGTCGTCTAGATAAACAATATCCGCAAGCAATCGGTAAGGAAGAGTGGAGAGGTGATAGTACAGACACTTTAATGAATAATTTCAAAGTTCATCTACTACACAAACATCTCTTGAGTTATGTCTGTGCAGATTCATGAAATAAACGCAACGTATTCTATAAAATCAATCAATACTCACGCGTAACACTCAGCTCTGAAGCCATACGCAACTCTCGTTAGCCTCCCTTTAATTATTAGGTATTTTAAAGTCATTCTTATGTCTGATCTTGATTTCTGATCTCTTAACCTAGGCTTCTCACCTCTCTATAACCAGGATTTTTTGGCTGGATCACGACGTCCCTCCACCAAATACCGGTTCGGTAGCTAATTACTGGCACCTTTGCAACCCAAGATAAAACTATCTACCTGGGTCGCTACTAGGTACTATCAAGAACGAACCATCCAAGAACTTCCTAGATCTGATCGGTATTATGAGGGCCAGCGCTACCGTGTCCTTTTTTATCGTCGCCTCGATAATTATGGGCTTCGCAGCAGGCGGATGCGTCTATTTCGCCGTATTCATCAATAATGAGTTGCATCCATACTTCGACCGGCACAATATGGGGTTGTACTCAAGCCAAGTCCACGAAACTTTTATCTATCTTATTATCTCGGCTGTGTTGCTTTGGCTTATGGATCTGGGACTGCTCTTGAAAGTAATCTTCGACGACTTTCATCTTGGTTGCTCTCGATTCCTCTTAGTAGCTGGCGAGTTCGTAGTTGCATGTTTGGCGGCGATGTCAATGAAGAATGGGTGGGGTTGGTGGGCGTACTTCGATGCGGCAGAAGGTCTTGACCACTTGACGAAAATATGCCATTGGCTAGCTGGCATATGCACAGCAAATATGGTGGTAATGATCCTCTTGGCAGGGGTCGTCCTTTTGGGAGTCAACCATAACTAGCTGGAAATGCTCATGGGTTGATTTGGAACTATAGAATTGTCGACTGGGTTCACTAAGTTCTCGGGAGTATGTTGGGATGAGGCAGAGATATTGTTCCTTGCTCCTGGAAGAATCGTGTTATCACTCATTAACCAGATTAACTAAGGATACCAATGTCTAAGGACCGACCGAATTAGACTGGCACTTCGACTACAGACTATACTGTTCCATGTTTGTAGAGTATGCCTTGATTAATGATGTTAGATATTGTGTAAATTGAAATAGAAGATGGTGTTGTCGTGATGTTGTGGAGACCTAACCTACCGACAAAGAAATACGAAGTACAGAGATAAAGAATCTCGGAATGGTTCCGCGATTGACCCGCGGCCCGCGGCCCACTTAATTAACTTACCCATTACACTATGGCGGGACTCTCACTGTAATTTTTTCCGCTGTCAATTGCCTGCTGCTGAAGAATGCAAAACAACTCCCACGAACACATTGCTCATACGGGTTTGTCGATAACAGATACACTTATACTATTTCTTCCACAATGGCAACCGACGAAAGGAATATGCCTTTCATTAAACATCTAGCGTCTAGCGGTTCGTTGCCCTCTAGTAAACTTACTAAACCAAACGTTTGTGAAGCTAACAGGATTTGAAAAAAAATTAGATCGCAAAATTCGTACTTCCGCACTTGACACTCTTCGCACGTTCTTGACAGCGCCGACGACTGCTCGAAAACTGACGGAATTGGACTACCTGAAGCTATGGAAAGGTCTTTTCTACAGTGTTTGGATGTGTGATCGCCCCATACCTCAACAGAACTTATGCGCCGAGCTTGCCGAACTCTTATCTGTACTGCCCACCCCAACCGACGACGAGTGTGTTGTTGTTATCCCGTTCCTCCGCGCTTTCTGGACTACGCTGTCCCGAGAATGGACAGCCATTGATGTTCTACGCATGGAAAAGTATTTGCTGTTAGTGCGCCGTGTATTTGGTGCAAGTCTTGCCTGGGCGGGAGATGGAAGGAAGGGTAAGAAAAGCCAGGAGTGGACAGGTACGCGCGTCAATCGAATGCTTCGATTATTGGAGGAATGGCCACTCGAGAAAACGGGTGATCTGGCTAAAGTCCCGGTTGGCTTGCGATTGCATGTCCTGGATATTTGGGTCGACGAGGCAGAGAAGCTCGAACTGCTAACGGGAGAAAGCGATGCGAGCTTAGCGGATTCTGCTGATTTTCTAGCTAAGCTGCGCCGCATCGTCGAGGCGCAATCTAAGTCTACTTGCAAACCCGTCCGAGATCGGGCTAAAGAATCTTTGGCTGACGATAGGTTGCCATGGAATAAAGTCAGTTCGTCAGATGAAGAAGAGACGGCCGAAGGCGGAGGGAATGACCAGGATGGCTGGGGAGGATTCGACGACTAAAATACCGGGTAAATTAGGTAGACATCATTCAAGTTATCTGGTAGGACCTGGAGTTTGGGCGTTTATTCGGATGGGTATATCCAGGTTTCAAGGACATTGCTTCCGGGATGGTTCTGAAATACGCTCGAAGGCCTGTGGAAGGCCGATATACCATTAGGCACACTACCTATAGTACACGCTATACATATTCTTACAAGACGACTCTGTACGTCTACTGTCGTCTCGGGGTATCTCATCATCAGCCGCCTCCCTCCCCCCATATTGATTTTATACGCTGGCTTTCTCCCAGTCCGATGGCCCGGCGGCTTCATACTTTCCGCTTTTTGATAATACAGTACCTAACCCCTGGTGGATCTCGACTTGGAAGGGCTCGAAAGGGACGTGCTCTCCGTCGATGCTGATGTAGCCATCTTTCTGGTTACGAGGAGTAAACCGGTAGGCGGCAACCTTCCGATACGATACATGAGGGTTGTCGAATAAGCGGCCAGTTTCAACTGATGTCAATAATTCTAAATACTTAGCAGCAGAAATATCGCCATCGTTCAGCACAACATCCATCAACCCATCATTAGGGCATGCTGCTGTGAAGAAGTTCGCATCGGGCGCCATCCAGGCCATCTGTTCGACGTTAGCACGCGCGTTACGCTTTGCGTGAGACAATATTCTAGTGCTCACATTCCCACAGTAAAAATTTCCTAATTTGTCATATGACGCCGTCTCCCAATCGTCGGGAAGCTTGTCATTGATGGTTCCAAACCTCAACGGTGGCAACCCCTCTCCGGTATCTGTATCACTAGACGTATATTCGCCCGCTGAAGATGCTTCTCTCGGCACATCGACCTCTCTTCGTGTCGTATAGTCGCCTTCTGTTTGTTCGCGCTTGTAGTGTGCCTTGATATCGGCTTTCTCTGCTATCTCCACTTTCATCGAGATATCGCATGGGTACACCCTCTTGCTAAATATCCTCTGCATTAATCCAACATTGAATCGTGCAGCACCAAGCCAGCGTAGATTTTCCGTCCCCAAGTCACACTCCGCGATAATGCCGACCGACTGGCTGAGGAAACTGAGCATCCGCGTGTTTCCCTGGGTGACGCTCATCAGGTCTATAGGCGTACTGACGCCCTTGACAATTGCTAACGCCGCATAACTCGGCCTATGCGTGCCATTGAGATTGCAGCTCATCGCGTTCCCGCTCCCGCATGGTATATGCGCCACAGCAATCCGGCGTAGAGCCTTGCGCGCATCCGAGCGTTTTCCTAGGCCGTTGATGCACTCGTACGGTAGCCCGTCACCTGAGCAAGGGATTACTATATCGTACGCGTCGACGTCGAGGTTCTCGCATATGCCAATGGCTTCCCCAGAAAACTTTGTTCGTACTATGTCCAGGGACATGCGCGCAGCCTCGAGTAGAGGCTTCACCTCGTGTTCCCAAATCTTGTCGGCACCGCCTGGTCCCGCATGCGGATTAACCAAGACCTTAGCACGTCTGTTGCGCTGGGCTGTCCCATATGCCCTCTTAAGAATGAGGTTAACCCACGTGTCAACCACGTCTCGAACAAATTCGCCGAGGGCGTAGGATAATTTAGCGGCACGGAGGTGTTTCTTGGAGACGGGGTCGGCGTAGTCGATAACAAGGAGTCCACTTGGGGTAATCTCTACCCAAAGCACGTGGTAAAGAGAGATCACGACTCCAGAAGGAGCTCTGCCAACGGCAAAACCGCATAGCTTTTGCCGATGCAGCTTCGCTTGGGATTTATCTACAGAATCGCGAAGCTACATTAGCTTTAGTTAATTTGATCGTTCATAGGAGTCTATTAGATACCATTGATGATTAGATTTTCGTTTGTTAGAGCGAGAGACACGTTATGCGGAAGTAGAAGAACATTATCCACAACGGTTGATTGGAAAGCTGGAGTAGAATCGAGCATATGGAGCCCGGAGATAGGTTCAGCAGCCATTTGTGGAATTCGACACTGATTGACAATAGCGAATGACGAGAAACAAAACACCAAAATAAGAGGTAAAATCAAAGCAATAAACACACATAAAAATAAAGTAAGATATCAGAGCCTTGGTACCAACGTTACAGGTAGTATCGCAGCCGAATATTCATAAGCACATGCGTTGGGAAATAGTATGTACTTCCAATTATTTCCAAGTTGTTTCTGTTCAAATTTCAGGTTCCGAGGTAACCTTTTGGAACCTGCGGGTTCCGTACTGCCCGTACTGTCCGCACTTACCAGGATACCAAAATACTCGCCATTTGATTGGCCAGTTAGTTGTATTAGCGTTACAGTTAACATATATACTCGGTACAAGCATACAAAGTCAGGTACTTCCATAAATATGCCTATATACATGTGTATATAATAGGCTTTCCCTAGGGCAGGTATGAGTTAACAGTTCTAGGATTATTCGTATTATGTATGTGTACATACTTTATAATGCGATTACTCGTTGCTACTCTATGCGTCGTCTATCCCGCCGAGTTATTCAAATCTTAGCTTGGTCATTTCTTCGCGCCGCTAAATTCCTTTCAGACCCCACGACCAAGGCGACGTGATTGCTCAAAGCGACAACTTCGCCTGCCTCATCTGAAATAACAACTTCGAGATCCATCCTCCCATTTTTAACACTTTTTGTCCGAACACGCACGAACAGCCATTCGACTCCTTCGGGTGGCAGAACCTTTTTAATATCCAGGTTAAGAACTACGGTAGGATACCAAAAGGGTGGGAAAGGTTTGTTGCCCTCCGCTTTGCGCCATAGATCTTCGAGAACAGAAGGGAAGTGGTCGCATACGAGACCTACACTCTCATTTGTGAACCTTTCTCCCGAATCGAGGCGTAGCCATTCATCAATCAAGCCTGAAATTACTTGACCCTTGCGAGGTAGGACGGTGCGGACTCGTTGGGAGATCTTGCGAAACTTCGGGAACGGTTTGTCGGTCTGTTCTATCCAGTTGGGGTCGTTACCACCAGTTAGGAGCTCAGCAAAATTGGCCGGTGATGGAGGCGGAGGCGGCTCCAGAGACCATGGTGTCTTCAGGGATAGGCCAGTCTCGGTGTCTATGTTCGAGTGCGTAAGATAGCCAACGACCTCATCGCGCCCATCCTGCGACAACACGACGTGGATAGTCGATGTCTGCCGACCGAGCTTGACATCGCGAACCACCAGAGTTGCAGGACCTTCCTGAGTTCGCCGTAAGAACTCGAGATGAAGCGAGACTGTATGAGGCTGATTCTGCGTCGCGAGTGTAGTACGAAAATGGGTTGTAGCTACTCGAAGAAAAACAGAGGTTACTACACCCCCGTGAGGAACTAGGTATGCAGGTCAGATCATAGCTTGCTGCGACAATACTAGAAGCGGGATTTTTATCACATACCTGAGCCAACACACCATTCCGTATTCAAGTTACTGGAATACGTATGTGAATCCAGGGCAGTGATGGCTGTAGCTTCTGCGAATGTTGGCGCCATTTCGAGAAAGGGAACAAAGACGAGACAAGAATACAATAAAACTGCATGAAGAATGAGCAAAATATATACCTAGTTATATACATAGGTATGTAAACAGGTACCTTTATATGATAGCATGAATTTGTAAGTATCTACATGGTGATATGTGTAAGCAGATAGGGGTAGTTATTGTTAAAAGACTGACAAGTATGGTTGAGATTAGTACATCGAGACCCAGGTTCCATTGAAATTTTAATGGGGCGAAATATCGGAGCCTCGGTAGTTTCCCCACATTCTTCTTTCGATTATCTAATCGACGTGCGACGTGCTGGAAAAAAGAAGCAGAAGATTCGCTACATGTAGGTTAGATCCAAATATACAATTCGAAGCTAGAGAACGGTTCTACACCCGACGTGGGACTCGAACCCACAACCTTCAGATAGACCTCATAAGCAGGACAGAGTAGAAGTCTGATGCTCTACCATTGAGCCAGCCGGGCTACGTGGTGAAAATAATACACTGAAACTATGCCTATATCATTAAGTAGGCCTTCGCAATTATCAGTTTCCCAATGACCCCGAATACCGCGAGAAGGAAACGCTCAAAATTCAAAACCTCCAATCACAATAGGACGCTATTAGATTTGCTTACTCGTTACCTGAATACTAGGTAGGGAGGCCGATCACGCCCCAATAGTATAATGTAAGACAATAAAATGAGTGTAGATATGCAGGGAAAATATGTAGTATATTTTAGTCACGTGGGTCTACAAGTAGGTACTTATCTAACCTACCTAGTAGGTAAATGCTCGATGTTAAGATAACATTATTGGAGTTTTATATCTCAATATCAATTCCCAAGGTAACTTACTCCTGAAAACAGAATTCATCCCAGGCGTTGCAGTAATATGTCACTTATCTTGACAGCTGCCCAGCGTGCAGACGCGGCCCGGATCGCGGAGATCCACATGGCCGCTTTCAGTTCCAATGCCATGCTTTTAGCTCAGTTCCCCACAACCGCTGTCCGGGACGCTCTAGAGAAGTGCATTGAATCAAAAGCACATGCCGATATCAATGACCCAAATATCACTGTTCTTGTCATCCGGGATACCAATACAACAGAGTCAGGAGAGAGTAAGCAGGATCATACGCACCAAGCATGCGGAACAATAATCGCTTTTGCTAAGTGGGCACATCCTGTGTCTATCAACGATGTTTATACTGAATCTCCGTGGATTTGGCCGGAGGGCACAAACTTGGAGGTCCTTGGAGAATGGACTCGGAAGACCGAAGAAGCACAAGCATACGCCGTAGGGGTTTCCCCATGTTATCGTGAGTAGAGAAAGACCCGCATCTGCATACCCCCATACGGACGATCTACATAAGGAATTAACCACGATCTTAGATCTTAGTTTTATCGGTACTGATCCATCGCACGAAAGGCGTGGGGCAGCAACCATGTTGATCCAATGGGGGATCCACCAATCCAAAAAGTATAACGTCCCCATCTATCTTGAGAGTACCCTCGTGGCAGCGCCATTGTATAGGAAGCTTGGGTTTGTAGAGGTGGGCAAATTCTCACTGAACTATGAAGTACCAGATTCAGGAATAACTCAAACCTATCAAGAAATCAGCTTTAGGTATCTATAAATAGTAAAATTATTCTAGGGTCTAGATATATTTACCTAGGTATTCTCATCATCCAACAATCTAGATTATATTGTTCTAAGGTCAAAGATCAAGGTGTGCCTACGTACTAGGTACCTAGGTAGCTACGTAACAATATTTGAAGTGGACACACCCCAATGACGACATCTAAATACGATTGCAAACTTGCATAGGTAGGTAGAATGCTGAAGAAAAATGTGTTTTCGGCATTTAGTGTGTAACCTAGAGTAGGTACTTCATGTTGGTTTTGCGAAATTACGCAGATCTTTTGCAGAATCCACATCCTCATTAAACACGGGCCATTGCGAATCCCCCGACACGCCCCGTGTCCCAGGGCCTTTCCTAGAACCAAGCGGAACGGGCAGTCCAGCTGGAAGTGGCTCGGAAGGCGTGTCGTTGATGAACAACACACGTAGATTCGGGATCGTTTGGGCGACGATCGACACGCATGGTTCTGCTAAGTTATAAACACATTGTATACACCTTCCATCTATATTATTGCATCAGTAATAAAACTACCACTTGCAGAGAAAAGACTTACAGAAATAATTGAATGATGCAACGGGATCCATCCCAACCATGTTGGTGGCTCTTTTGATGGCAATTATGCCAGCACTGGATTAGTTAGGTATTATACATTAGCAAAATAGGTACCTACTTATTAGAGGTATGGAAGTTTCAAGTCAGATGAACGGGGTTTGATGGTAAGCTTTAAAGACTAACAGTATCCCAAAACTCATAGCTAATGCGACACCGAATTTTTCTTGTTTTCTCATCCGGGTTTTCCAGACAATCTTCCAAGGAAATAAAGCAAGGAGGAAGTCCATAGCCGCTGAATATACTATTGACAATAGAAAGAAAGTTATTAGTCTAGGTACTGGTTGGAAAATATAAAAGTTCGTACAGGTACCTTAACAATATAACTTACCTACAACGGAGAGTGGTACGGCCATTTTGGCAGTAGAGCTCCAACATGGGCCAGGAATGTACAGATCGTCTTCATCCTCCGTACCACAAGGCCTGTTCCAAGCCGTGACCACGTACAACAAATAAGAGGCGTTGATGGAGATAAGGGCGTACCAGAGGAAATACCGACCTCGTCCGCTTTCTAGTCGCAGTAAAGTAATAGCAAAGGCAGACTTCGACCAGGCTGATGCGAGACCGCAGAACACAGAACACACGTTGAAGTAAGTCATGATCCTGCCGCTCCCTGAGATAGAGATTCCGGACCCTGGGGATGCAAATGCGCTAATGAAGCCTCCGGAAGTTGCAGCCATAGTCTAGGTTAAAAGGCGAATGTTAGTATTTGATCTTTAGCTCGGGCGGTTCCTCCACGGAGTAGCCTTACCCAGGCAGCTACAAGCACAAAATCATCCCACCTAGCCTCATTAGCACACATTGATATTCAGCTCTCGACATGTCCACATAACGTACCATAGAGGCCGCCGCCGGGAGAGTCGACAATAAAGTCTCAGAGCAAGAGCTAGAAGAGATACCCCAACCATAAACCAAATACCGATATGAATGGAGGTCTCTAGATTAACCATAGTTAACAGCCACTACAGCAGCAAGTTTGGATGCAACAGGGGATTGATAAATTCCTCCGAAGGCAGGAAGTTACACCCGTAAAGACGAAAAGCACTTTACACTCTACCTATATGAAATCATCGAATACCTAATGAGTCAATCTATGAAATATGAAATTCAGTCTGACAGCTTGGGGTGCCCCGCGGCATGGTACCGTTGAAAAACCAAAAGTACCTCGAAGGCCTTGGTTGTGGTTACACAACGTGAATCGCATGGCGCAGTCACTTGGAGATTTTATCTTACATAGACTTACGGGGCTTGTCAATCTTGAGTATGATTAGCTGACCGGAGTTATAGAAGGGCTTTGCCGTATTTCAATCGTCGCCCGGACATTATAAAGTGAGTCAATTGGCTTGCTTACTTCATATACATCTTGCAGGAATTATGCATATGATCGTTACATTGGAGAAAATACAAGTAGGTACATTTCGATACAATACATTGCTGCTAGCGAGATATGTAGGTCTTCCATCTCACCTAATACATGGCAGTGCCATGCCCAATCACCGCCTGTACTGGGCAATTTATAAGGACAACAGGGCGCTTTTTGTGAGCGAAAAATGTAATTATCTGTAATTAACTAGGTAGGCAAGTACCTATGTTCAAATATCTTACCGAAACAATTTCTTTATATTTCTCCCGAGTAGGATCATGAGTGCTGCTATCTGTCTTTCTAATATTCCCCCCTTGTGCCGCTGAGCAGTTAGTGACAACCTTGGAATAATAGGGAAATACCTCGGTACCTACCTACCTACCCCGTATTAGGTCTGGGCTAAGAGATACTTACTTAGTAGTGATCTGTACCTAGGTACACTGAAATTTACCTGTCAATAATCCCTATATCCCAGGGAGCCTAACCACTGAAGAAAGACACCACACGATACGAGGTCCTTTTAGATAACACGGATTTGACTCCCACATGAGGTCTATTGGTTAAGATGACTAACTTGAAGACAACGTTGAACGAGTCTGCGGTTTTACCAGGTTACTGTTTATTGGGGCCATGCCTATATAATGTCTCATTTATGGCTACTTATGATGTATTGTCCCGTATAAATATTTCAATCCTTCCTTATTTCTATCCTACAGTTTTCTTGATTGCACTACCGTCAGGGTCCATTTGCCTGAACATCTCGTTCGAGTCAAACCACGTTTTCAGCTCTGTGACTTGAAATTCACTATTAAGATGAGCTACAGTAACTCCCTCAATATCAATCAACTGCCCTTTCGCCTTGACCGTGACTTTCTCTCCATTGCTTGTGGAATCGGAAGGTCAATACCGGAGCAAGGTTTTGGTATAGCAGAGTGAGAC
The DNA here is from genome assembly GCF_022496945.1 of Annulohypoxylon maeteangense. Taxonomy (NCBI): domain Eukaryota; kingdom Fungi; phylum Ascomycota; class Sordariomycetes; order Xylariales; family Hypoxylaceae; genus Annulohypoxylon; species Annulohypoxylon maeteangense. The sequence goes on from NW_025953261.1 coordinate 1,086,571, forward strand.
TTACCTGTTTTGGCCCACATAATCATTCTTCATCTCACCCCAGTGCCGCCACTTGAATGAGACTACAGGTGGTCCGCTATGCACCTCTAGCACTTCCCACGCAAAAGCCGGCATCATCCTCTTGAACGTCTTGTGACTAGCAGCAAAGTCGGAGTGTTCCGGGTCGTAATATTTGCAAGGAGAGATGATAGCGTTGTAAGTACCCACGCGAAGCATATGTTCTGCCGAGCAAGGCTTTAGATCATTGACGGCAAAGGTGAAGGTCTCATGATCGATTGTCCGCCAGTCTGAAAGGCGTGTTTTGAATGACGCTTCAATCTCCCAATTCTTGACCAGGTTTTCAACCAATTCGGGCAGACTACCGGCTTCGTGCTTACGTCGCTTTGCTATCGGATATTATGTTATCAGCTTCATATATTTCAGTTAGACGAAGGGCGCAATTCTAAGGTCACCTACTTTCTGAATAGAAGACTCGGGTCTTTGAATAGTCTGGTGGTCGAGTATTCCTCCACTCAGCATCGACATCTCCAAGCACGGCATTTGGATCTTTCATATAATCAGGAACGGATGGCTGCGATGCAGCTTCAGACTGAGGAGCAGCCATGATGACAACAAGGACGATCTCTTTAGCAAGGGATATTTGAAACTTATGGTGACAGTGATTTTAGGAAAGTCCTACGTTTTGAAGAAAGGGAAACGTGAGCTATTTAGTAGGTAATACGCCAGCCATTTTCCACGAGGGGGAATAAGACGCCACTAGTTTCAAGAATAAAGAAAGACGCGCAATTCCGACTAACACCGAGTTGGTGGAGTTGTCTAGGTACCACGGCATGTTTGTGCGACGGAGTACTGCCTATACGTTCTATATTTAATACCTGTACTAACCTAACTATTAATACGCAGTGGCCTATTGTGCTTCACCTAAATTAAGAGATGATGAAAGGGGTCGGTCCAGCCTTCTATCTATCATTCCGAACGGGTCCGGATGAAGATTTTGCCATCCGATTTGGCAGTCTCCTCTCCATCTACCACTCCCGAGGGCTCATAATCTACGTCATCCCACTTCTCCCTTGAAATAGTCATCATTTCTGTCGCTGTCTTCTCATCATTGACGAACGAGTTAAGAGAGGCATCCGGGAATACTTTGTGAAGCAAAGCATACGCGCAGAAGCTTGAGAGAAACCCGTAAAGGTAGCTCATAAAATACAACTGGGTTAAACCATCCGGAACGATGACGGATTTGTTAACTGCTGCAATAAACCCTGGAAGTGTGGGAGCAACTCCAATAACCCACTAAGCAAAGGTTAGATAGAGACCACGGATACGATGACCTGGAGCAGATACGACTTACAGCAATCGGGGCACGCCAATTAAAGCCAGCATTGTACCAGTAAATACTACCCTTATCGCCACGGTACAAATCATCCGTCTTCATTTTCCTCCGAGTAACCAGCAAGTAACTCGAGACCATCATACCTGTCATTGGAGCTAGAAAGATGGAGTATGAGGAAAGAACAGTCAAGAAAATTGTCGACGTGCTGACCAACTTCCACGGGTTGACGATCACGCTGAAAGCCATCGTGATGTACGCCCCCCGACGAATATTGATGTACTTTGGAAACGTCGCTGCCAGGTCGAATCCACCGCTAAGGGCATTTCCTGGGATATTTATCCCCACCTGAGAGATGACTAGTGCGAGACCTGCGAAGAAAGCGGCCGCCCGTGTTCCTGCGGTTGGGGAGTCGGTGATCAAGCGCGAAAGAAGGGTGGGCGGATTCCAGATCGCCTCCCCGCCAAATCTATTTTGCGTGGCTGCCGTGACAAGAATTCCGACAACGGAGCATCCGATGCCGTATATAGGAAAGGGAATCGCTTGGCCTATGATGGCGTGACGAGGGCGCTTGGCGAAGCGTGCGTAGTCGTTCTGATTAAGAATGCCCGCAGCGATCGATCCGATGGTCGAAACGACGCCATATATCATTAGCCAGGCAACACTACCAGAGCCTCCAGTATTCGGCAGCGTAGTGCTGGGACTGATCGTATCACCGAAGCCTGCCTGTCCCATGGTCGCGAGAGCCCAAATGAGAAAAACGATGAAGAAGACCATGGTGATAGAGCTTGCGAAGATGAAGAATCGTTCAAGCTTATGCGGTCGAATCCAGGCGACAGGCAGACTGATGACGCTAAATACGATGTAGGCGACGAATTGCGCCGTCGTCATGCCCGTGTCTTCAGGCATGTGGTTCGGGATATGCTCTTCCAAGTTGACATCCCAGGATTGGAGTATCACGTAGACACAAGTGCCGCCCACCCAGGCATTGAAGCCATACCAAACTATCGACCGTTAACGCTGTCGCTTATCGTAGCGTACCAACATTACCTACCGAGAGAAAGGAAGATGCGGTTCCAGATGACGAATTGAGATCCCCACATGCCCCATACAGCGCGATTGGCGACGGGAAAGCCGACTGAAATGTGAAGTTAGCACGCAGAGGAGGATGGAAATGAGTAGAGCTGACGAACTGTTGTAATAGGCACCCGGAAGAGAGTTGATGACGCAAAATGCGGCCGCCAGGAGATTGCCGATAACAATACAAATGATGGCTTGCCACCAGGTCAAACCTAGAGGGATCAAGGCGCTTCCGGTTAAGTATGTCGCGATACTAAAATTGACAAGAAGCCAGTAGTTGTTGAATACCACTATAAGAACGGGAATTAGTACCTAGTGGCTTGTTTAGGTAGGGAATTGGCTCATTTAATGCATGTCTCGGCTGTATTAATTCCAAGAGAGTAGGAATGATACTAGAAAGGGGAACAAATAACTCTGGATGTTACATACTGAACCCCCAAGTGCGCCTTGAGGCCTCGATAGGGCGGATATCGTAGTTCTTTCTTCTCTGTCAGCACCTATCAACCCTAGTTAGACTCATCAGCTTGGCACTCACGATCCATCGGCAAACCGGGGTCGTGTGCGCGACCTGTAGTCTCTCGGTCCAGGACACCATCGCAAGAAAATGACGCTCAAGATGAACGTCGTCGACCTAGATACCAATACTTAGGAGGATATAGCAGAAGCATGGGAGGATATGGGAGACTCTAGCTTATCTATCCGGCGAGGTTGTCGCATCGGATGCAACCCAGTTACACCATGACGCCTTGTTATCTGCGGATCTAATTCCAATTGTAAGCTTCACGGAACACACTGGGTATAGCTTGATTAGTGCAAACTAGGGGGTATGATTTAGGCCATTTAGGTGATTTATTGGCTGGCAGTAGGGACCTAGGCGGCCTAGGCGATCAATAGATAAGGGATCTCCTGACGCCGCGGACCCAACCCAGGCTTGCGGTTATTTTTCTGTATTTGTCCTAGTGCAGAACTGTCGCTGGAGGTAGCTAATAGCGATAACTGGATTTTACTTGCATATGTACCCCGCGTTCAGGCGTGTTCTAGGGGCTGAGGGGCTCGGAACCACTAAATAAGGATCTTGGATTCATCATGATTAACATGTATTATCAGTATTGTTCTATTTATCTCCCTGTATTTTTACTTTTTAATAATACCTAGGTAACTTCTAGACTTATAGCACGCTTTTTCTACGAGCGAAGGTTATAACTTAGAATTACCCTCACCAATCATATAATATTCTTTTCTCTCTTCTGCGGAGGGGTTGGGAGACACTTAACACCAGCCAAGCCATTGGCTTTATAACTTCTGGGAATTTGCCCTTCACTCTATAGGTATTGTTCGATGTCCCCGTTTGATATAATAAACGAAGAAGTCGGCAACGAACCTTGGAAGATATTATGAACTCTGCTAGCGGCGCCTTCACCTACCTACCTACCTACTTACGTACCTACCTACTAGGTAGATAACGATTGCGGTGGACCAATCTAGATTTGAGAGTACGGATACTACCACGTGGAATAGTTCGGCAACTAGGTAACTAGATGTGTTGAAATCACGATACCCTCATTTTATTACCAACACTACCTAGTAATTGGAATTGGTAACCTTAACGTTTTGCCATCATTCATTATCACTACGCTTAAATTTCCCTAATCGGTCGAAATCAAGTGGGGAACAGCTCATCGCAGCGCTCCGCGCGTCGGCGGATAGATTCCCTAGCTCGTCCCTTGGCGATAGGGAATCTTTCGGGCTGCCTTCGGCTCCACCCCCGAAGCATGCTTCACTATTCTGATGACTGCCAGGACAGCCGCAATTTGTCCATGAGGGATTACCTCCAAAACCTACCTGATATAGATCAAATTCCCAGCGACAATAATAGTTCGGATAGTCACTGAACAGCGTTCCCAGTAAAAGCTCAGTCAAGGGTGACGATCGTTTACTGTACTATCATCTACCAAAGTTTTAAACTTCCCTGAAGTACGACGCCAATATGTATCGTATAGGCGTAGATGTCGGCGGTACCAATACAGATGCTGCGATACTAGACATCACGGCGCTAGACTCTCCAAATCGCGGCGTCCTAGCATCTTGCAAGTCGTCCACTACAGAGGACATAACATCCGGTATTACTAGCGCTATAAGCACGGTCCTTACCAACTCGAATGTCCTCAAGGCGAACATTCTAAGCGTCACCATCGGCACTACACATTTCGTAAATGCTCTAATCGAAGCTGATACCCGGCGACTAAGTCGCGTGGGCGTCGTGCGCCTCTGCGGACCTTTCACGCGGCAGATTCCTCCCTTTACTGACTTCCCCGTCGGCCTTCGAAGAATTATGGACGGTGGAGCGTGGTATCTAAACGGCGGCCTTGAAATCGACGGGCGCGAGATCTCTCCACTTGATTCTACCCAAATCAAGGCCTGTGTCGAGGAACTGCGCTCTAGAAACGTCACAGCGGTAGCTCTTGTTGGCGTCTTCTCGCCCCTCGACCACGAAGGCATCCATGAGGAGGAGTGCAAGCGTCAGATGTTAGCATTGAATCCTGCGTTAAATATTGTATGCAGTCACAATATCGGCCCCCCAGGATTACTCGAGCGGGAGAACGCAACTATCTTGAATGCGTCAATCCTGGCAACAGCGAGAAAGACTGTCCGAGGCTTTAAGTTGGCTATGAAACGATTACAGCTCAACTGTCCGCTCTATCTGTCCCAAAATGACGGGACACTTGTTGGCGCCAACGAGGCGGCGGATTTCCCCATCAAGACGTTCGCGAGCGGCCCCACCAACAGTATGACCGGAGCAGCATTCCTCGCCGGGCTGGACAAGCCGCGAGTCCCGCAAGCTGACAGCGAGATAACCAGCTCCATCAAAGAGAATCATCAAATATTAGTTGTGGATATTGGTGGAACTACTACCGACGTGTGTGCGCTGCTTCCAACAGGATTCCCACGCCAAGCTCCGAATTTTGTCGAGGTTGGCGGCGTTAGGACCGCGTTTTCCATGCCGGAGGTCATCTCTATTGGCCTAGGCGGAGGAAGCAAGATTGGAATCGATCCAGAAACCGGCGATGTCACGGTTGGACCCGACTCCGTGGGTCACTTTTTAACCGAACAGGCTTTGGTCTTCGGCGGATCCGTTCTGACTGCTAGCGACATCGTGGTCGCATCGGGAGGCGCCGAGCTCGGTGATCCTTCCAAGACTTTAGGAGTCGCTACAAGCACGGTATTAGCCGCAAAGGATAAGATAAAACAGATGCTTCAATCGGTTATCGAAAAAATGAAGGTCTCCGAAGCACCGGTGCACGTCCTTCTTGTTGGTGGCGGTTCGCTTCTTGTCACCGACGATCTAAAGCTTGATAACGTGGCCGAGTGCCAGAAGCCTATTCATCACGATGCCGCCAACGCAGTTGGCGCAGCTATTGCAAAGGTCTCCGGCGAGATAGACGTCATAGAAATTCTGGAGGGGAAAGACGAGAAGACAGTTCTTAGCGCCGTATGTGATAAAGCAACGCAAGAAGCAATCCGTAAGGGCGCAGCTCCAGAGGACGTGAAAATCGTATCGATCGACAAGATTGCATTACAGTATACGACGAAAAAGGCGACACGGCTGATTGTTAAAGCGGTTGGGCAGTTGGCCATCCCTGATTCCAGACTAATCATACCGCCGGCCGAGGATCAACAACAAGGGGAAGAGGAGGAAGAAGAGGACGAGACAAAAGAGGGAGTCAAGGAACATGTATCTGATGCAGCCGAACCAGTTGCGAAGCCGTCACTCAAGACAGACCTCGACACCTACAGACCTGAAGTGCGAGACAAAATATGGTATCTCTCAGAGGTTGATCTCGAACTCATCGCAACGGGAACAGGCATTTTAGGTACTGGCGGTGGCGGCCCTTCTTATCACGAACTGTTGAAGGGCCTCAATGTTTTACGGAGTGGAGGATCCGGAAAGATGCGGGTTATCTCGCCGCAAACCCTCAAGGATTCTGACCTGGTTTGCTTTGGGAGCTGGTACGGCGCTCCAAGCGTGATTAACGAGCGACTTGCTAGCGGAACCGAAATTGTCAATGGGGTCGAAGCCGTGAAGAGCATACTTGGAATTAAATCATGTCAGGCAATCATGGCAGATGAAATGTGAGTCACAGAAATCGAAGGTCTTAATATTTGTTGTATCTAACCGAAGAAGCGGCGGTGGCAACGGAATGAGCACCTTTCCTACGGGTGTCCACTACGATATCCCCATAGTTGATGGGGACGCGATGGGACGGGCGTATCCCACGATGTATCATTGTGAGTTCATGCTTCTAAGGTCGACTACTCGAATACCAATTTTCTAACTATATCAGCAACTCTGTATATCAACGATGAACCCATAATGCCATGTGCACTCACCGATGCGAGGAATAATGTCTCAGTCCTAATGGTGAGAGAATACATTACATCGACTTGGAGAATATGCACTTACAGTCTAATAGCAAGCCGAATCACCTACTCGCGTAGAGTCTATCCTTCGGACAACAGCCGTGGAGCTCGGTTTAGGCTGTGCCGTCTCAGCGAGGCCATTGAGCGGCGACGTTATCCGAAAATACGTCGTCGAAAACACCGTCTCCCAAGCCTGGTATCTTGGAAGAGCGGTACACCAGGCGAGGAAATATAAGAGAAGTCTCACAGACGCCATTGTCAGTTACACTTCCTTTTTATTAAATATTTATAGCCTACAGCTTATTAACCTTACTCTAATAGTTTGCCAGCACTCCCGGTAAGGTGCTGTTCATTGGTAAAGTCATCGACGTGCGGCGTGACATCGGTGCTGGTTACACTATGGGGAGTGTCTTGATTGCCCCCTTCAACGCCGACGAGTCTGGTTCCAACGCCGTCGACAGCGAGCAGCGGCATATGATAATACCATTTCAGAATGAGTATTTCTATGCAGCCCACACAGACTCAAGCGGAATTAAGGAGAGCGAGATTGTATGTACGGTGCCTGATCTTATATCCATACTCGGACAAGATGGGGAAGCACTTGGGTCGCAGGAATTGCGGTACGGCTTGCAGGTAAGCGTCATTGGTATGCCGTCGCACCCCTTATGGAAAACAGACCTGGGGCTCAAGGTTGGTGGACCTGAGGGATTCGGCCTGATGATGCCTTTTCAAGGGGTCGGAGAGTACGCACCGCCTAAGAGTGTGATTGACGAGTATGATATATGAAAGTTTCTTGCCAATAATCATATGGTAGATAGTGTACCTATCCTACTGCTGCTATAAAGTAAAAAGTGTACGAAAACTTAAACGAAGTTATTCGCAACCATAATTATATAGTACCATAGTGGGGACATTCCACTCATGAGAATATTTCTAAATGACGTCGAACTATTATGTATATGGGAATGATTTACAGGTAATATAACATGTATAGCAAGGGCAAGGGTCAAGGCCGGAGCTATCGTTCGTGAGGACTTAAACTAAAATAATAATTGTTAATTCATTTCTTAGGGTTAGGGTTAGGGTTAGGGTTAGGGTTAGGGTTAGGGTTAGGGTTAGGGTTAGGGTTAGGGTTAGGGTTAGGGTTAGGGTTAGGGT